>NW_024037074.1:43497146-44072146 GCF_015706575.1 Patiria miniata
AAATAGTAAACAATGTGCAAAATGAATTAGGGATGATAGGGATTACCCCATCATACCACGTCGAGCCCCCGTCCATTCCTTTGATATATACAAGTTGTTGTAGTGTTCATAGGTGCTTGCTTGCCGTTATGGTTTTCAAGACATGGCAAAGAAATAGAATTGACTCAAAATGCAGCCTCTTTTTCGTAAATGCATGGAACCAAATCAGATGCATCTCCCAATCCTCCACGTGATTCCGTCTACGAAGACATATTTGTTTGAAGAGAAATTTAAAGGGTAGGCAAATGGCCAAATTCAAACCGTGAGCTTAACAAAACCGCGTGAGCTCAGCGTCACCGTTTAGCTCATCAGTCGATACTGTCCGCGAAGTCCGAGTTAGCGTCTTCGTCAGCTCATTGGCTGATCTCAGCAGCCACGGATTATGGTGCCGCATCGTTTCCTCCCTTTTATGGCGCTTGAACTGGAAGGAGGTGTGGTGGGCCGGGACACCCAAGAGCCAAGAAGAGTCCTATATTAAAGGTTTTGTAACCATTCCGACTCCTGAATGTTTATAGTCGTAACCTCTTGGTTTCTCTATTTTATGTGTAATTGTGTACATCATAGAAGAGGTTACTTCAGGGAACATACTTCCAAATTATTCCAAATATTCGATAGACGATAATACATCTAACCGACTTTCTTTTTAAAAATTTAATGCAATCAGAGGTTCCGTTTTAGTAGTAATTTTCTAGTCTGGTCATATACCTTGTTATGACACTCCTCCCCGTAATGGCAAAAACACGGTGCCAACTATTGTACACACCAACTGCTCCGTGGTGGATGATCTGAGCAGTGGATGATCTGAGCATTGAAGATGGCCTTTGTGGGTGTGCACTAATGGCGTGATGGGAATGGTCTATATCGGTGGTCAAACTTACCGTCTTCACAATGCAGTCCATCAACATTCAGCGGGCATTCACAGTAATAGTCCCCACCCGCGACAGTTTTACAAGTACCCGCCATTCAAACAAGGGTTTTCGCCGTCACATTTATTGTTGTCTGGAAAGTAACGAAGGTTTGCACTCTGAGTTTGTAAGGTTCTGAACAGAATTGGGAAAAGTTAATGTTTCGGACAGTATGCCCTAGCCGTCGCGACGTCAGTAGAAGACGACTCCCCCTGACGACGCGTACAGAGCACACTGACACTTCTCTTTAATTTTTGTCAGGTCATCCTTGGTACTTGGTACTTGGTGGTTATCCTCTTCAGAACTCCAAAAGGAAGTCTAACTAAGAGGGTTAGGGTTAGGTCATTTTGACTCGGCAAAATTGCCAAAATTTTGTTTTATCCTCATGTCATTTAGACCCTGAAAATGATCATGCCAGATGGGTTTTATCTAGAGTAGGTCTATAAAGTTAACTGATCACGCCTCAACTTTTCTGTCGCGTGACCGAAGGTACGAGTGTGAATGAAAGCATGTCCAATACAGGGTGAATGACAAACTCAACAAAACTGACATTTTGCTCAACACTACCACTGGTTTTTATGAGATCGGTATCAAAACTTATGAAATTGGTATCAAAACGCACGCATGACATCAGTCCATAAATTCACGAAGGCTCAGTATGAAAGAGCTTTGCTTGAATAATACCTGATTATTTTCGAGTTTAGGTTGAAAACCATGTTTACATGAATAATTTCTAAGCGTGAGGAATAAAAGACAATTCGCAAGAAGTTTATGTATTGCAATGTTCGCTTAAAATGGTTCCAATCGCTAGAATCTTCTGTATAAGTAATCATATACTTACAGAATTCGCAGTTTTTGCCGTAGTATTTAGAATTGCAATAGCAGTGGTACTTTTCGAGAAAATTCTCGCATATCCCATCATTCTGGCACGGTTCAGACACACAATAATCTGCCACAATAAAAGAACACAGGAATACATTACCATTTGCTTTCTCAAGCATTTGTTTTATTTTTGGGTACGGAGTCAGTAAAGGTAGGGCCAATTTTTACGGCGCTGCTAAGCACAAAAATGTTCTTAGCACAAAAAATTCTGGCCTTTTAAAGCAGGTTACCAGCCAAAACTCCATGTGATAGATATTGCTCGTGATTAGTATTCAGTGTTAGTTTGCTTAGCATGAAAATCACATGGAGTTTTGGCTGGCAACCTGTTTTTATAAGCCAGATTTTTATGTGCTATTTGTGCTTAGTGGCGCCGTGAAATTAGGCCCAGAACTCGGGGCCATATCATAGTCCGACACCTCACAGGTCCGACGCCTCGTAAGTCCGAAATTTCGGACTTATGAGGCATCGGACTTATGACGGAAAACATTTATTGATTCCGCCTCATAGGTCAGACGTCTCATAAGTACGACGTCGGAAAAACGAGGCGTTTAATTTGTCAGACTTATGAGGCGTCGGACATAATGAGGCGTCGGACTTATGAACGGACCCCCAGAAGTCTACTCTTTCAAAACTCCTGGGTCGTGCAGACGGACCCGGAATCGGAACCAAAAGGTGCTTTTCCGGGTCAAAATTACACTTTCTACGACGTCAAAATTACCTTTAAAAATGAAAGTTTGGATCCTAAAGGGCATATTGATCCGGAAATGGACTGAGCAAATTTGGATTCTGATTCTGGTTCAACCTGACCCAGGAGTGTTTAGAGTGTAGCCTAATTTGAATTTTTCATTTCATAGTTATTATGGGCAACTAGAGGTATAGATATCTGAAAGGAGTACATTTTTATTTCAAATTTCCAATTTAGACGGCAAGGAATGCATATACGTCAAGTTTCCCCGTAACAACGCCGCTTGGTGCCTATTGTAATCCCATGCACCTGTCCCAATGTTCATGATTAATCGCTTGCGCCCAGTCCCGACATTCTCTACCTGGGCTGCTTGGGTAGAATCGTTAGATGTTTTGGGAATACAGCACGGCTGCTCTTTGTTACCGTTCGCTCGAAAGCCCCCCCCCCCCTCGACCCCCCCCCCCCCCACCGGCCACAGGCTGGTAAAACATGCAGAAATCTTGAGCAAACATTACGGTGAGATGACAAATTGTTTGCAGAAGTAGGAATCTCTCTTATAATTCTGTTGAAAGACCACAGGGGAGTCCTAAACACTAACCGCTTAGTCCGTTGGTGAACCCGGCTGAAAAGAAATCAAGAAAAGTATACATATGAGTGATTGAAAACACCTGTCAATAATGATTGCGTATTCTGTACATTTGGGTGTTAACAGCTAGACTGTACATCAAGACGTTTTCCCAATAATCAAATTTGCTCGTTAAGAACTCCAACCTACGACCTCATGTTTTATGCATTAGTTTTTTTACACCTGATGCTTTCTACACCAGTACATTAAGTGTTTTTATTTTGGATAATTTTTGAAAGCAAATTAAGTAAATTGACATTAATATGTTTCACTGATGATTTCGTTGTACCGATTTCCAATTTCACTTAAGTCAATTTGTATACCCCAGCACTCACGGCTATATAGCTCATTGTTACTTAAAACATGTTCCTTTTTATGACTTCAGTCAAATCGAGAAACGAAAAAAGGGAAATAATTATGTAAATCTCAATGACCTTTTGCGTACAGGATGCCTATAGGAGTTAACTCCTTTTGCAACTAACTTGAATATGAATTTGTGAGTATTTTTGCAATCATTGTTTCTTTTTTACAAACACTACGCGTAAGGTCTATCTATTAGGCGAACGTGGCCAGCTATCTGTATCTATATATAAAAGAGCAAGTTTTACTCGGCCTCCGAGAAATGTTTGCTCCTGAAAGGATCCGAGACCGCGGTCTCTGGGCTATGCATAAAACTGTCGATGGCAACGCGTACTGCAGCCTGCTCCACACCCTGGAAATAAGGTTGGGTCTACGGTGCTCGCTTTTTGAAGTTACAAGCATGTGACGTGCGTGACGGAGTGCTGTTGCTTCCATAATGTGTTTACAGCTCCGTGCTTCCATCAAGGCTGAGTGTTGTGAGTTCGCTGCCCGCCACGGGCAATGTCGCGTTGTAATTTCAGGGCCTGTTTTGGGATCAACAAACGATCGATGCATTGCTTCAAATATCGCGATCTTAACGCAGTCACAAAAATCGACGAAACGGATCGCCGGTCCGTACAGGAAAATTAGGACGACCCGAAGTGTCCGACCCGGCGGAAGACACCCTCACATTATTCAGCGGTCGTGGAGCGATTTTGGCGTCGCGGGTGACCACGGTCTCGGATCTGGGAGCAAACATTTCTCGGAGGCCGAGTAACATTTGTTCTTATATATAGATGGTTGAACCAACTTGAATAAAAGTTGAATCGACTTTTTCCTCGCAGGTCTCGCAAATTGTAAGAAGTTCAAGTTAACGTTTGTTGAGTCCAATACTGTAACTTAATTATGACCTTCCTCCATGATTCAGACTTTGTAATTTTAGGTAGCACTCAACATTTGCCTTGCAAATGATACCTTTAACGTTCTTAATTCACTATGATTTATTGTCAAAACTTTACAATCAGCCTTCGCCTGTGGTCTACGGTAAGCCTTTCAACTACGTTTTTCCATAAATGCGACTGCCTCAGAAAATGCCAATTAAACATTTACAGACAGTTATACATGCTATGGTACTTATATACCCTTCCCGATCTATGATCGGGTAAATCATTAGATTTTGCACTGATTTTCCTTCCAAATTTCATTTTTTTTAAAAATCAAAACAGCATTTGATGACAAGAACAGCTTTCTTATTAGCGCCTTTTGCTTTTGCAACAACTATTATCGGATGAAACAGAAAAAAATATATATAACAATACAAACAAGCCTATATGCATCAGACCTTTTTGGTAGTTCTCCAAGCATTGACAGTGTCATGTGGTTGGTACTTACCCAGGCCGACGAGGATACAGATAACGAAGCGAGTGGTCTCCATGTTGATGTCTCACGCTGTGACTGGTGGGGATGGAACCAAATCCACTCATTCTTATTCATTTCATTGTTTAATCAGCGCGACGTGTTTTAGCTGAATACTGCTGACTTGCTGAACTATGCTAGGTTTGATATCAATTAGGCAGCAAACTGTCTACCCATGTTTTCCAGATAATATTAACGAGGCAATGGACTGTTGTGTTCCCACTCATATCCTCAGAACGACAGCTGGCATCATTAGTAAAATCCTAAAACCGTGACCTCCTTTTAATGATAATTGCAAATGACTGCTTTGTTTTTATACCGAATGGTATAAAATCTTCCATTCATCCAGACGAGTGGAAGATGAGCGAACTCAGACACAGATGCATCTGTGTCGATTCAGAGTATAATCAGCCAGACCTCAGTACTCATTTGTATGGCTGGTATCATTCGAAAAATCCTGAAACCGTGACCTCTTTTTAATAATTGCCAATAACTGCTTTGTTTTTATTACCAAATGCTAAATTAGTCGAAACCAAAAGGTTGAAAGAATTAAGGACTCTGTATTATTGTTTTTCCCCCCAGTAGTTGTCTCATTTAAAGGTCAAACAATGGTAAGTGATTAGTTGCCCATAAAGCCCCTTTGCTTGTTCTTCCAAATATTACCAATTCATTTACAATTGATGAAGAATCTACTGGCCAACGTCATAACTCTCAGGTAAAGCACAAAATGATGAAATTCCAAATGTTCCAAGCCGCATACGTATCCCGTATTAAAGCGTAAGTTCAAAACCTGTCGACCCCCCCCCCCCCCCCCGCTCGGGTTGAAAAGATGGGGCAATTTTATTGGAAGTGAAACATTAAGAGCGAGCTCGTTAAATTTTGTTTGATCCCACAAATGATTTTGTATTAGGATATACTTGAGGCCAATTATTAGACCTACATGAGGCAGAATGTATAGACATATTTCTGGTGATCAAGCATTTTGGACTCAATTCTATAAGTCTTTATTTTCTCCGGACACCTTACGCCTCCGAAAATCAATTTTCTGGGGGGGGGGGGGGCGCTTGAGCCATATTTTCAATGGGGAGCGCTGATAAAATCCTACAATCAGGCAGACTATATTAACTAAAAGTGTACAAATGCACCCTTCTAACGACTACATATTTAGGGGGAGACCGTTCGCAAGTACGTCACATTCTTACATTTTGCTAGTGCAATTTTTTTTAAGGACTTCTTTTTGGGGGGGGGGGGGGTGGGGGGATGGGCTAGACACTATTATTTGTAGAACCCCCACTGCTTGCACTCCCTCCTGACACTAGGGTGGGAGATGTACATTACTGATGTATGCGCTGTAATTACAAATGTACATGGACCACTCACAAGTTGAACGCTCGAAATTCGATAACATGAGGGTGGCATATTTATGGTGTAAATCGAGGAGCAACCATACAAAATGATGAATCAACCAATTTTCTAAGCCGCATACGCATTTCGTACGCTAGTTCCATAATAGCAAAGCTGTTAATATTTTGGGGTGGGTAGGGGAGACGTAAAAAAAGGGCACACGCCTCATTTTCAACGGTCACCTTGACTTATAGAATCAAAGAGAGGTTTAATTTACGATATTTTTTTAAGCAAAAGTAAATTATAACTATGTTTCACTGATGATTTTACTAAAGTCAATATCCAGACCTCAGTACTCAGTTGTATGGCTGGTATCATTCGAAAAATCCTGGAAACCGTGACCTCTTTTCAATTATTGCCAATAACTGCTTTGTTTTTAGTACCAATTGGTAAATTAGTCGAAACCGAAAGGTTGAAAGAATTAAGGACTCTGTATAGCTGCTATTTTTTTCCAGTAGTTGTCTGATTTTAAGGTCAAACAATGGTAAGTAATTAGTTGTCCATAAAGCCCCTTTGCTTATTCTTCCAAATGTTTACCAATACGTTTACAATTGTTGAAGAATCTGCTGGCCATCGTCATAACTCTCAGGTAAAGCACAAAATGATGAAATTCCAAATGTTCCAAGCCGCATACGTATCCCGTAAGCGTAAGTTCAAAACCTGGTCCCCCCCCCCCCCCCTCCCCGCTCGGGTTGAAAAGATGGGGCAAATTTATTAGAAGTGAAACATTAAGAGCGAGCTCATTACATTTTATTTGATCCCACAAATGATTTTGTATTAGAGGTATACTTGAGGCCAATTATTAGGCCTACACGAGGCAGAATGTATAGACATAGTTTCTGGAGATCAAGCATTTGGGAGTCAAACTCGGGGGCGTGTTACGACCAGTTATGTCCGCCGCAGAAACACCGCAGATTTGGAATCATGAAATCTCATAAATTATTCTTCCACAATTCTTGAGTACTGTCCCAGCTTCTGCCTGTACCCTGTGACTTTTACATCATCATTAATCCGATTTAGTAACTTTGCCTTCTCTTGCTTACTCCTACCAGGGATCATGGGCCAATATCATGTGGCTGCTAAGCACAAACATTTGCTTAGCACAAAAAGTCTTGCTTAGTACGAACAGGTTACCAGTCAAAACTCCATGGGATTTTCATGCTCAGCAAACAACAGCTGAATACCAATCACAAGCAATATTCATCGCATGGAAATTTGGTTGGTAATCCTCTTTTTATCAAGGAAGAATTCTCATGCCAAGAAATTTGTGTGCCAAGCAGCTTCATGATATAGGCCCATGTCATCGCTGACTGAGCCTGACTGATGGCTAAATCGAGTGACTGACTATTTAAGTGAGGATTAGCAATTCCAATAAATGCGTGGCTAAATAATTAGGAAACAAAACCCTTACTTATAGGCAACAATCAGAATCATTTGTTACTATCTCTGATCAGTAACAAGGGTTCCTTACTTTCCAGAATGCGAGACTTTTGAGACGTTGGTGGCAGCAAACACACCGGCCCTTTTCAATTGTTTACGTTATTTTTTTTTAAAGCGCGCATGCTCAATATGACGCAACAATGGAAAAGGGACCGGTGTTTGCTGCCACCAACGTCTCAAAAGTCTCTCATTGTTTTTGGAACACTGAATTCCCCCTCTTTTTCATCTCACATGTTGTAGTTGTACATTGCTGGAAGTGTAGCACTACATGTATCTCTCTGCACAGAGAAACTTGTTACTACTGCATTTACATGAATCTGATTCCCACATTTAAAAAGTATATTTTGGGGGTGGAACATTACTACCATTTTTCTCACATAGTATATGTCTAGTTGGGTCGCTGGCACAAACTTGTGTTTCTTCACCGGCAGTTTATCAAAAGCTTGTTGTATTGCCTCTGTCGATATCTGATACTATTTGCAAACGGTTTCTCTCTGTTAAAGTCCTGTAATTTTTGATATCTTGACACATTTTCTCTTCCATACTCAAGCATTTTCAGTGATAATAATTGCCCCCATGCACAGTTATAAGCTACTTGCTATTTTTTTCTGCAATGCATTGATGAAGGAACCGTACCCATGGCTTTCAAAACTAATCAAAATCTAATCGTCTTGCCTCTGTGGCTGCAAGATGTTGAGACCAACTTGAAAGGTCATGTTAGAGTTGCACTGCGCCTCCCTCTGCTAAGTACAGCTTCTTGCTTCCCGTTGAGAAGTGGCACTGTCTTGTTGCATGACAGAACCTCTGTAACAGCAAGGCCTGTGTGTTTTCCTTGCACTGCTAGTAGCTGAGGCCGGCCATCACAGTCAGGATTCGCACGCTGATGGTCCAGGGTTGCTTGAACGGTGGTTTCAACTGTAGTGTTGACATCAACAAACCTGTATCCGCCTGGGTTCAAGTACTCGGTTCCTTCCCTCTGGAGTATGCTGATCGATGTTATTTCTTCAACTTTGGGTCGCAGCACCATCACAGTTGTCTTTGTTTGCAAACATGGTAACAAACTCAGCGTACAAAATTCCCCATTCGGTTAGTAATTTAGTAAAAAATGCCCTACACGCGCGCACACCACTGATTACTAGCGCCCATTGGATAAACGCTCAAGTTGCGTTAGCTTCCGGCTCCACTGTTAATTTAATATAGCTCTATATTCCAATGCTATCTAATGGCCGGTGGGCGTGGTTTAAATTGAATTGACGTCACACTAACTAACGAACCGGATAGTTCGTTACTCATACACCCAATTACAAGTTTGCCAGAAAATCATGTTCTTATTTTTGTGCGCATTCTAAAAGCGTTCATTATGCATTTCAAAGTAAAATTGAAAATTCACGCCATAATAATGGTTTTTGCTTACTCTATGGGCTCCGTGCGCAACCAAACGTGGGCGCCCTTTTACCTGGCAACGACGTCCCATTGGCGGGACATTTAGCTGGTAGACGCGCACCGCTCCTTGTGTGACCCGCGTACACCAGGGGATTTGTACTATGTACACGCAGTGGTATGGGGCCGCGCGTCGCGGCAAAATTGCAGTCAGGCAAGATGGCGTCGGTCGGTCACCCCCAACTGTACTCGCTTTGCCGGTGAGGGGGTACTTGTGAACGGAGCGGATAACAGTTAAGTAAACTTAAGATTTATGAACGGGAATGTTTAGAGCTTGATGAAATATCACTTACTGTGAAATTTCTCCTGAAATTTTTGCTTTAGCAAGGCACTAGAGACGAAATAATCTAAGTGCGCCACATTAGGGGCCGCGCCAAGTTAGGGGACATCAGAAATATACACTGTTGTTTTTATGAGGTCAGGATTCCAGTCAACAGATGCTGAAGCGCCCTCTATGGTTCATGCTTGCGATTCATACCATCATCTGTCAGCAACAGGTGACCTCACCCAATGCTTTCTCCTGCTTACGACACGCGTTATGCACCTCACATTGACCCTTTCCCCCACTGGCATAGATAATGGTGGCCAAGGTTCGATTCCCCGCTCGGACCATGTGTGCTCCGCTGTGCTCCGTGGTCAGACATGGGTCGTGTGGCGGCATATTAATGCGCCTTAACATGCTTGCGGCTCGACCACTATGTAACCGCGTCCTTTGCAATTCAGCTTCACATATCTGCGAGTAAGGGTATTTATCCTCCAACTTATTATTATTATTAATGAATAGAGGTCAAATGAACATGCGAATTGATGGCCCTAAGAATCTTCTCACAAATCTGTCCTAAAGTCATCGCACCGCTTTTTGTTGAGTTTCGAATGGCTTATAGGCCGCTATCTTCTGTCGATCTGTGCGTGATGTGTCCCATCACATTCACCAGAAATGTTAACTGACCACGTTTTTCCGTTTCAACTAGTTATTATTATTCCGAACAAAAATAATGTAACACCATGAGAACTACGTCGTTAATCTACTCTAATCTAACACAAAGCATTATTTTTTCGTGAACAGATTTCAATAAAGCTACAGGGTAAAGATCTAAAAATGTGAAATCCAATAAATTCTATTTAACATATATCATGATTTTGAGATTTTCCAACAATGTGGCTTTCACTCATCCGACAACGTGAAACATTCTGATCTAAAATGTCTTCCAATCAATGCTTTTAAAATTGAGGTGACAATCATCATTCATATGTATATCCAAGAAATTGATCCGGTTGAAGTAAAGGACTCCTTCAGTAAAACTGTTCATCGTTGATTTTGAAATCAACGATGCTAGCAAACTACTACAATTATCTATAATAAAAAATAACACCCTTCTTTTAAATGAAAAGGTTCCATAGAATTCATCCCAATTGGTAGAGGTGGCGGGCTATTACACCCTGGCCTTAATCGGGTGTACGAATAAAAAAAATTGAAAAAATTGAAAAAATATCAAAATTCTGTCACAATCTACTTTTTACTGGTGAATCTTTTTTAATTATGGTAGTTGTCGATGCGGTCTGTTATCCGTTTACATCATTTAAAGTGATGTTTCCCGGGCTATTTTTGAGTTTCATCTCGAAAAAATACATTCCTTTTTCGAAATTGCAATTTGTTCAGCAATTCAAAAATTACTCACTTGTGCATGAGACATATACCGAAAAAAAGTCGGCCTATGTTTATTAATTTACAATTTCGATTTATTGGCTGCCAGACAATAACTCCGTTCTCCCGGGGTAATGTAGACCCGGAGCCAGTCTGATTGCAAAGCGGATCTGTTTGTACCCAAAACAAAAACCTTTTGTTTCAGAGGGATGCAGATGTCCCGAAAAAGGAGGGATTTTGGTTGGAATGTTTAAAAACATACATGTTGAAATGTATTAATAGAACAAAATTCGAATTTATTGAGCACGGGGAACGCTATTCTAAAATCAGCTGAAAATACACAGAAATTTAACAAGCGATAATAATTTAAAAATTACTTATTAATCCACCATAACACAAAATTAATCACCATTTAGACTAATAAAAACTAACATGAACCTACTCAAGGGCGGATCCAGAAAACAAATTTGGTCCCCCAAATAGTGGGTCCAACAAATTACGGCGTAGGGTAATTCTAAATGCTCTGTGGTGCGATCTGAGGCAATTTCTGACAATTTTCACCACATTTTTGTTAGGAGAAGACGGTGGTGTACGCAGTGCCTTCAGTGCCTATTGCGACATCACTTAAATAAACAAATTGGGTTCTGTTTTTTACTGGGGGCATGGCCCCCGTTGCCCCCCCCCCCCCCCCCTCCGCCCTTGAGCCTGCTATAACTGTTATTTTAAATTAAAGTGTTAAATTCGTAAGTCAATTAGATCTCAGTCAATTCACTTCACAAAACATGGATCGGACACAATACTATTTTAATGACTCGGAACATCTCGTGTTTATCCTTATTACAAAAATATACAAACACTAGAATAATTAAAATGCGAATTTACGAGCAGCCGAACTCTTCTCATTCTGTTTTTTTTTTGTCCACCAGGGAAACTAAATGTATAGATTTACCAAAGCAAGAAAAATAACTCTTAATTATGTACAGTGATGTCTCCAAAGTTGAGATTACGCTATTCCAACATTCTATGAGACTTCACTTTTTTAACCACGTCTATCTAATGACGCAAAGAACAAAATCGGTGTTCATTGTCAAAATGTCTCTGGAGTGAAAAGTCTAGCAGTCTTGCTCTTTTGTATTTATTTTTTACACGTAAAGAGAATTGAATATTTGTTTACCTTGATTACTTCAAGAAAAGATCTTTTTGAAACACCTTTTTCCTTTACCGGAAGCAACTCATTTTTTTGTCCTGAAATCTTGTTGTACAAAATAACGTCTCACAAATGGTTTGTCCTCGCAAGAAGCATATCTCTGTCTCTTCCAGTTATTTCAAGCTCAAGTTTATAAACTACAATGCAAATCACCGAGAATGTTTCCCTATTATCATTACTACTAGCCGATGCACACTTCTGAGTACATGCAGAAATAATCGGTGTTTTGAAACTTGTCCTTATCTTCGGAGCTTGTGCTGTTTTTCAGCTGGCAGATTTTCTTCCCTTTTTCGCTTTTCTTGATGTTGAAGGAGCGACATCCGGGCTCCTTGGCGCAGGCTGAGCCACAGGCGACCACGCCCTCGGTGATAAACTCCCGGATGCTGTGGTCGAGGAGGCAGGTTGAGTTGAGAATGCGGCCGTGGGTGTCGGTAGAGAGGCAGTATCGACGGGGTTGGGTTGAGTGGTGAGGACAAGCCGCCTGATGAGCACATACTGCCTTATGATTCACAGAACAAGAACCGTCATCCATTTTGTCATTAAAATATCCAAATATGTATGCACAATCTTGATTGTCTTGGAAATCATCTGGTTGCTTAGCACTCCATTCCAGGAAGGGCTCTCTTCCTTCCTGGCCGTCACACTCCAAGTTCCTTCCGCTTCCTTGTCAGTGCAAGCAATCCAGACATGGTAGTTACTGTCCAGCTTTCGGGCCAAGTCCACCATGAACTTCATTTCTTCCAGCGAGCGAGGAGCGGCCATCTTGCCTCCCAAATCTTGGCATTTTGTCTTGGCGTCATCCCAACTATGCGGTGACGGAGTGATGCGATAGCACACGTAGTGCCACATTTGCCACTGTGACGGGCAAGAACAGCTGACAGCTGGTTGAGCCGGGCAGATGTTATACGATCCCATTACTGCTGCGATAGAAGAAGAGATGGCCAAAATGACAACCAATTCTGGCGAATACATGATTTGTTTGGTAGGCAACAGGTTTCAATTACTTGCCGTTTTTATTCTAAGCGTACGTACACGGAGTGGAGACTTATAGCCAAAGTGAGCACTTGAGACCGCAGTGAACGAAAACAACCAATTCGACATCAGTTGAAAAGCTAGTTGTTATGGCAACAATTTTGAATACATGTAGGTCAGTGAATCAATATTAAATTGTTCCGACAATTCTTTAATTAGTGCGGGGGCTAGAACTACGCGAGGCATTTTATATTGGCTGCTGGCCGACCGAGCAATCAAAATAGATCTTCAGCCATGACGAAGTAATTTATTTGTACCACGAATTGTTAACAATTTCCTGCTGTACGTGGCAGGAAATTAACCACTTAAATGGAGCCCTAACCTTTCAATGTGTAAAAGCGATACCAATGGGTGCTCGGAAATACTCGGGGGCTATCCGATTGTCGACGAAATGAATTCGGCAAACTTCGGACATATTCGGAAAAAGGAGGATTTCCTCCCGTTTTAGTCACGTAACGTTAATTGTAATACAATGTATTACCGGAGGCTACCTGACCTAAGATTCATCAGGAATAGTCAGAATTTTTGTTCTGGAAACCAGACTACGATGATGGGGGAACTTGCAACCAGTCTATGCACCTGTCTTTTATGGGTGTCAAGAAGGGGTCGTTTTTCAAACCGATCCGCGCGAATCCAGAAGGGGGGCGGTCAAAAACCACCCCTCCCCCGATCTTACGCAAAGAAATATATTAAAAATAATCTGCCAACCCCCCCCCCCTGCACTTTGACACCCCAATATACTGGTAATAATATAGTTTTCACGATCGTTAGATTTGAACAACGCCGCCATTAAAGGTATGGCACGAGCCCCTCCCCCCCCCCCCGACATGGTCACCGTTTTAGCCAATTTTTGGCTAACTTTGACAGATTATTTTGTTAAAAAGCACGAGTGTGACAGAAAATTTGACAGAATAATTTTTTTTGGTGGATTTCTGGCAGAATTCTGCAAAAAAGAGAGGTTATTTGACAGAAAAACATAGCAAATTAAAATAAAAAATAGTACGCTTGTTGAAAAAAGCTTCAATCCTTTCAAACAAAGCCTTGTATAATGGGACAGGTTGGCTGGTCTAGGTTCTAAGGTTCACTGGGAACCGGACTCCGTCGTGACGCAATCGCGTTTTGCATGAAATTTACGCAATTTCATAACGTGACTATAGATTGTTTATAATGTAATTTGAACCTTAAGTAAGGCAATGCTACAACATCTGCATGTGATTTAAAGTGTTTATAGTGTATTTCGAGTAATTCTGGGGAATTTCGCAGATTTTTTTTATAAATCTGACAGATTTTTGAAGTGCATTTGTAGAATTTGGCCATGACCTTACGGGTCAGACTTCCCTCGCCTCTATTAATTTACGGAGGCCAACCGTCCGGAGAAAAAAAACAACCTGTCTACATTTCAGCTTTGATTTGCTGATGACCCCCCCCCCCCGCAAAAAATTCCTGGATCCGCCCCTGCCATCAATCTCGAGTACGTTAAAGGTATAGACCATCATTTTGCAATTTGTGCATTTTGTTCAAGTGCTCAAAATCTAAAGAAGGATGCTGAACAACTAACCTGATGAAGTTTCAGCTCAGCTTCAGCTGTATATTTCGAGAAAAACAACATTTAGGATCTCGATTTCAAATCAAAAGTTGCTGAATCATGTTTTGAATTGGGCCTGAATTCAGCGTCCGAGACAGGTTCTCACAGACCGATTGCAGCTACGCGATGTCGCGCACTGATCCGACGAATTCGCAACCGCGCGCGCGTGTGCGTTGTGCCAATGCTTGCGCACGCTTCGCCGAATAAAAAAGCGAACTACTAATTTGAATTTCCTACGGTGCTTCCTAAGAATCACCACGTAGGAAAGGCCTTCTTTCGTTGATTACTCCAAATGACAGCTTGCCAGAAAGAATAATTTCACAGGGAGTTTAGTCCCCTTACTATCTTTCAACCAAGTATGTTTTTCAACAATAATTACGCCAGTTACTTTTTGGACAGCTGCAAATGATGGACTCTGGCTTTAAGTGCGTTTTTATGAGCCCGCATACCATGGTCCACCACGTTCAATTTGATGATATGTGTGGGCATAATGGACAAACATTACAGGGTTGCTAAATTGACTTGAACAATATATGAACGCAAAGGAAACTGTATTTGACGGTTCTACATGTTTAAAGAGTAGTCCGAAAAAGGCCTAGACCTATACCTGCTTCCTCCAGGAAAACACCTGTATTATTGGAGGTGTAGGCCCCACTTGCAGCCAAAATTAGGCAAATCTAATCGGTATGGATCATATTCGTCGTTATTGCTGCAATAGGGACGGCAGTTGCAACGGTAGGATAAGTGACTATATGTGAATGTCACAAAATGTTCACAGTGAAGAAAGAGTGAGTGCAAGACAATGGGCTGATGGGAAATAAATTGTACCAACCACCATCGAAAAAGACGTGTCCAGCCGGGGTAACAATAAAAAAAAAAAAACGTACTTCAATAATTATAGGATTCTTCTGTCGGACAAAAGGTTACTTTCTCAGCTTTACCACAAAAAAAACTCTGAAAACATTCTTCGTATTTTCACCGGACGCTGAGAATACCTTCGTATCAATTTTGCTTACATCTATCGCAACTTGAAGAAAAATGGCGGAGTCCTGGACAAGGTGTTCTACTACATGATGAAATACAATCACCAAACCCTCTCGAAACTGACCGAGTTGACTAAAACCGCCAACACAGTTCCGGGAGAGGAGTTTTTTTAGCTCCGATTTCGCAATCACAACAAGAACACGGCGACTCGTCCTAAGGGCGTATTTGGCGGATTTGTGTACGAGAGTTTTGATGAGATGGCGAGGCACCCAGAGAGAAAGTACTTCAAGATGGACGACGACATCGTGTACATCCACCATGGAACCTTCAGGCAGCTGATTGAGCAGCAAAACACCTCCGAGTGCTTCATTCATTTCGGCAACATCGGAGGCGGTATAACTGGCGATGTAGCTATATCCACCAAGAGATGGGTATCTTTGACAACGAGACTATCAACCCAAAGAAGCTGAAATTTGAGTTCAGCCGGAAAGGTCTCCCAAAGTGCGGCTGGAAATCTGCAGAATGTGCTGTGGTGGCAATGAATGCATTCTTCTATCACTACCAGAACAAATCACTGGAGAAATTACTATTTGACGGACGGTACCTGACCCCTGAAAGAGCTCGCTTCAGCATCAACTTCTTTCTACTGGATTCAAACCTAATTGACATTCAAGCCATGTTGGAAAGTGGACCAATTGGTGCAGACGATGAACATTGGTTAACAGTCATCTACTCCGGCAAAGTCAAGAATCCCAACTGCGTTGTAGGAAGGGCCTTTGTCGTACATTTTTCGTACTTCACTACCGTGCGGGAGATTACTAAACAAGGCTTTCTGCCAAGGTTTGAGATGATTGCACGTGATCTCGTAGAAGCTCTTCCTGAAGCACTTCAAGACATACTTGCCTTTAATAAAACACTTGGATCTTGAAAACCCTGACAGTTATTTCGCGCTGTTAATCGTTCGTTAGCCAAATTATAGTATAATGATTGGTTATTGGTAAAATTGCACTCACACACCAAGTGCCTTGTACATGCGATTCGTGGTGCAATAAACATTTTTTTAAATGTGTAACTTTTGAAACTCACTTTTTTTCTTTGTAACTTCTCAAAATTCAGGTTGAAAATGAAACGGGAGTCTTTTTCTCAATTTCAGTTGAAATTCTCAATTTTGAAATATTTAAGAATCCTGCAATGACACATAGATGAATTGGATTTATTCAACAAATTAGCAACCAGCGTGGAAGTTTTCCCCTTTTTCACGTAAGCCAAGTATTCATCATACAATCTGGATTGTTATAGTGTTTCCCAGGGAACTACCTGTTCAACTATTATAACTACTTGTTCGCTAGTGTCCAGTTTTTAGTCGATCGCACGTGTTCTTGTTTTCTCGTTCTTTTCCTTGATTGTTGTCTCTTGATGGTTTTTGTGTTTCGCCGACTTTTCCCACTCTATACTTGATTCGTTTTGTTTAATAACAATAAGAATTAAGAAGAAGAAAGCGTTTTGAATTGTGTTCACTCACCAAACACATTTATGAAGGCCAGGCAATTATCCACACAGCCCCGAGGCTATTTGGCTACCTTTATCCCAATGCCTAAATTTGAAAACTTGGTCCCATGGTCAATTTGACCTCGCTGGAGAATTACTCGTAACTCTGTCAAAATTTTCAGATTTGGACGTTTGATTTCTCATTGTAAAGTGGAAAAGCGTATCTTTAGAACCATACCTATATTATCTATTTATTGCTTTTCTTGTCTCTCACACAATAAAGCATCATTAGCTAGAGCTCGACCTTTTGGGGTTGAGGAGTCCTTTCTTTTCTTTTTCTTTTTCTTACACAATAATCATTTAAATTAAATATTACTTACTTAACGAGATAATTAAACATAGTACATATCTACTAAGTTTACCATCTTTGGCATCTGATCTCTTTTGTATTTGTTGTCTCTGAAAATATTTCCTCTTTTCTTTAATCACTAATTTTCGTTGCATTGTTACAACCTTTGGATACTAACACTTTTTCTTTTCAATTATAGTTCTGAACTTTGTTAACATTATGTTTTGTTCCATGTACTAACTAAGCTAATATAATTAGTAATTTATTTACTGGTAATATTTCTTTATCTTTTGTCAACTATTTTCACATGATTTTACTTCTGTGTTTTAACCTATTCTTGGCTGTTTTGGAGGGCCATCTCGCCACAACTAGCCCTGAACTTGATAAACATTATATTTTGGTCAATGTACCAAATAACTCAATTCAAGTATTAATTTATCGACTGTTTCTTCGTTGTTGTTGTCGGTTTTTTTTCATATCAAAAACTGATAACTTAATGTTTTACCCTGTTATTTTCACTGTATCTATATATATATTTTTTTCTTGTTACATTTGTTTCTTTGTAAGGACTCCTAACCCCAGAGGCTTGATGCCGTGTGTGGAAGGAGGGGTGGAGGAGGTGACGCAGTTGTTCTTTCAAATGGCTGTTCGCTCTGTGCTGCCGAAATTGTTAGTGCCGTATTTCACCACACCCTGCATTTCTTGAGAATTTAGGCTTTTGTGATTTTAATTTCCATTTACTTCGCTATTATATCATCTTGCACTGTCTGCCACGTTGCGCAGCTCGCCCTTC
The DNA here is from genome assembly GCF_015706575.1 of Patiria miniata. Lineage (NCBI taxonomy): Eukaryota > Metazoa > Echinodermata > Asteroidea > Valvatida > Asterinidae > Patiria > Patiria miniata. The sequence continues at coordinate 43,515,405 of NW_024037074.1, forward strand.
TTAACGGGCTACGCTGTGCTAACAGTGAGACCAGTCAGCCATAAAATGCATTAAGTTTTACTTAATTTGTCTATGTAGGTTACTCATTCTACGTCTTGCATTCCGTTGTATGGGTGTGCATTTTAGCGTATTAAAAAAACTGTGAATATGTGTGTGTCACTTTCCAGAAGGACCAATGCACTAGTGTATGACACGGTGAAGGTGAGCACCCATCCGAGGAGTTAACAATATGATCTTGTCATGATGAAAGCGCAGGGCCAGGCAAAGTTGAATAGATTGTACGAAATTATTGACAAACGTGGAGAATCACAGTGGTTAGGCCAACAAAAAAAATAAGTCGGTCTCTGGTCAGCGCGCGCGTCGATTTTAATCATGCGCGTCAATCTTTTTTTTCCCCAAAATGTTCCGCGGTAGCTTCAACAGCGCCCTCTATTGCCGCATCTCCTCTTTTTTTTTTATTACCAAAGAGCCCCAAGGAATGGGAATTGCACCAAGGCAAATGATCGAAAGCACCAAGGCAAATTATGGAGGACACCAATGTACATGAGGACACCAAAAAAGCAAAATAGTACCCCACCTTGTCTGTACAATCCAAGCTTGAAGGGAAAAAAAAAGCCACAAAAAATAAAAAGCCGCGTCGCTGCGTCAATTCCGGAACTTTGGTCTGACCAGAGACCGAATATTTTTTTTTTGGCCTTAACCAAGGATTTTATTTGCATTACAATTGGTTTTTTTTTTTGGCCTTAACCAAGGATTTTATTTGCATTACAATTGATGTTTTACAGTTAAGTTGGAGAATAGACTCGGAACTGTAGATTCGTCCTTGATTGACTCGGCGAATATACAGTTTCTCATCTGTTCTCCTTGACGTGGCCTACAATGTACATTCTCTCTGCACTGCACCCTGCTGCACAGTGCGATCACGTTAATTGAACTGGTCATGCTGGTTAACCATCATTACCCACCGGTCGGAGGACGGGATTAACTCAGCACAAGGTTTTAAAGAAACAAGTTAACCAGTGGAAACTGCAGTGTAGGTGTACTGCACTTGTATACACGCAGACATGGCTGTCCGAAAGTCAGCAACAGTCAGTCAAAACGCCATCACGCTGTCCTGCACTGCTTTTGTGATTTTCACATTAGTTACATCAGCCTACTACTTCAATCCTCTGCAGACATCGACAGTAAGGAAGCAACCGTTGCCAGTGCAAGTGCAACCCAAACGGAGTGAATTGCAGCCAAGACGGGAGAGGCAGGTCAGCTTTGCCAGGAAAACAAACTCTGAAAACATTCTTCGTATTTTCACGGGACGCTGGGAATATCTCCGTATTAATTTTGCTTACATCTATCGCAACTTGAGGAAGAATGGCGGAGTCCTGGACAAGGTGGTCTACTACATGATGAAATACAATCACCAAACCCTCTCGAAACTGACCGAGTTGACTAAAACCGCCAATACAGTTCTGGGAGAGGAGGTTTTTGAGCTCCGATTTCGCAATCACAACAGGAACACGGCGACTCGTCCTAAGGGCGTATTTGGCGGATTTGTGTACGAGAGTTTTGATGAGATGGCGAGGCACCCAGAGAGAAAGTACTTCAAGATGGACGACGACATCGTGTACATCCACCCTGGAACCTTCAGGCAGCTTATTGAGCAGCAGAACACCTCCGAGTGCTTCATTCATTTCGGCAACATCGGAGGCGGTAACTGGCGATGTAGCTATATCCACCAAGAGATGGGTATCTATGACAACGAGGCTATCAACCCAAAGAAGCTCAAATTTCAGTTCAGCCTTGACGGTCTCCCAAAGTGCGGCTGGAAATCTGCAGAATGTGCTGTGATGGCAATGAAGGCATTCTTCTATCACTACCAGAACAAATCACTGGAGAAATTACTATTTGACGGACGGTACCTGACCCCTGAAAGAGCTCGCTTCAGCATCAACTTCTTTTTACTGGATTCAAACCTCATTGACATTCAAGCCATGTTGGAAAGTGGACCAATTGGTGCAGACGATGAACATTGGTTAACAGTCATCTACTCCGGCAAAGTCAAGAATCCCAACTGCGTTGTAGGAAGGGCCTTTGTCGTACATTTTTCGTACTTCACTACCATGCGGGAGATTACTAAACAAGGCTTTCTGCCAAGGTTTGAGATGATTGCACGTGATCTCGTAGAAGCTCTTCCTGAAGCACTTCAAGACATACTTGCGTTTAATAAAACACTTGGATCTTGAAAACCCTGACAGTTATGTCGCGCTGTAAATCGTTCGTTAGCCAAATTATAGTATAATGATTGGTTATCGGTAAAATTGCACTGCGTACATTAAGTGCCTTGTACATGCGATTCGTTGTGCAATAAGAATTTTCTAAAATGTGTAACTTTTGACACTCACTTTTTTCTGTGTAACTTCTCAAAATTTAGGGTGGAAATGAAGACTTTACAATCCTGTTATGACACAGTGATGAATAAAATGCATTAAACAAAACAACCGAAGTGGAAGTTTTTCCTATAAGCCAAGTATTCATCATACAATCTGGATTGTTATAGTGCATCTCGGGGAACTAGCTGTTCAACCAGTTTTTATCTTGTGTCCCATCGAGCTCAAGGTAGCCCCAATAAGTGTGGCGTAAATATATACTAGACTTCCCCACACATGTATTAGGAGCCACACACCGGCGATAGTAGCAATCGAAACTGTTTTATTAAATTTTACAATGGACGCGACGATACACTTTCTGCTTAATAACAAGGGAAGATCAACATTAATTTATAAAGGACAAAGGTAGATGTTCCTTGAACTCGAGAAAAATACTGCGAGCAATTTTTGATTAACCGAATTAGTTGTATGTGGCGCTGTATGCCAGAAGCTAAAAAAATAAAATGTTTGGAAATAAGTCAGTTTATCAACACGCTCCTTTCATCTTAGCTAAACATTGGTATTTAAGTTTCAAATAAATGTGACAAAAATCTAACCACATCCTGGCAAACTCATTCATTCTACATCCGATGTGAAAGAAATATGTAATACTTAAGTTCCGCAAACAAGTTTTTTTTCTCTCAATTTGTATAGTTCTCCGATTTTTGTCCCCTTTCTAATGTACCAATTAACTAATATTGTAATAATTATATCATACAGCATTTATATAATGTGAATCAATGATTCCTCAAAGCGCTGAACAATAGAACAAAAGCAATTAAAATACATCTGGGGTCGGATCTGGTCGGTTTGTCCGTCATTTTAACGGGTCGGTCGGTTTAGGTTTTGCGTTTGCGATTTTTGGGTCGGGTCGGGTCGGGTTAGCCATTATTTTTGGAAAAACCCGAAATAAACCGAAATAAACCGAAACCGAATAGAAATTCACATGGTGCACTATTTAGTGCAGAGTCACTGCGCGCGGTGCGATTAAAAATGGTTTGCGGTCTGTCTCGATCGATCAATAACATGTTATCTTCAAGTAAACTTGAATCCTTGATCCTGATTGGTCAATCCATGGCAACAAGCCGTGCTACATCATAGAGCTATATTAAATTACTAGAGCGCTAACTCGATGTACAAAGAGATGCCTGATGGGCATTTGTGCACAAACCTATGGAGAACTTCCGTGGAACACGGAATAATGTAGTGCGTCTGTGTCCCACATACCACGAGGTTCGGCCTCGTGGTATGTGGGACACAGACGCACTACATTATTCCGTGTTCCACTCGCGCTCGCGGGATAGGCCCACTGGCAGTAGGTCAAGTTGTGAGTGCCGTACGGCATGATTCAGTTTACTGGAGGCCGACATTTTTTCACGCGAACTGGGTAAGTTCAGGTGCAGAAAGTGGACACATTAGCCGAAGCCAGATACTCGGGTTTTTCGGGTCGGTTCGGCTCGGGTCGGTTTTCTTTGAATTGTTGCCGGGTAGGGTCGGATCGGTTTTAGAAAATAAATGTCTCGGGTCAGTTTGTTCTATTGTAATGATGCTTTCATTTCTGCTGCGTATTTCACTGCCTCTTGGGTTACAATAGTGCAGTGAAGATTGGGTCACTTTAACGGGCTAATTAGGCACTAATTAGTGTTCGGCCTATTTTTGTACCGCACATGTGGTCAAAAACTACGAGAGAATGTTACTGGGCACAATTAATTTTTGAATGGGCTTCATTTAAAGTTTTTGTGAAAGTTTAAGTTTGAAGCATTAAGATTTTTCTTGAGATGACATGAGTTGCTCGGAGAATTGATTTTTGTTAAGAAAGACTAAGTTGGCGTATTACATGTGCAGTTGTTAGTAAAAATTATACTCGCTTGTTAAGTAAACAATACGACCCCAATTTAGATCGTTCAGTCGCCAAGGGTTCATGGATTTGTTTTGTTTCATCTCCAAGGCCTTTTCATGACCGTAGACTTGAGTCAAGGCGTATGGCAACCCGGACACGAAAAAAAGACCATGCGAGTGGCAGGCTCGTTGGCTCCGTGCGCCGTCATCAGGGGCGTAATTTCCGGGGTGGGGGTGGGGTGGTGGTATATAAACCCACTCTTTTTGACTGCGGGGATGGGCTATTGAATCATTCCCCACTTTTTGTGATGAGCAAAAAATAAGGATTTTGAGGTATTTTCCGAACGTCCCATCAAAATATATTCAATAGCACTGGAAAGTGGAGAAACAAAGTACAAAAGCTTTTAAAAATGTAAGCGCGAGTATACATAATTGATAAAGAGCGTCCCAGTATAATGTGGTGTCCCCCCCCCCCCTCCCTTTTCGAATGTCCACGGCCGGGCAATTCGGGCGTTTCATGTGCCACCAAGAGTTTGCCAAGGAGAGTTCATTTTTACCTAGTGCATAGTGGGAGATGGTCGACAAATTCGCAGCGCGGGACCTTTGAAATTGTTAGTTTTTTTTCCCCGGTCAGTAGTTTCGAAAGCGTATGAATTCGAGTATAAATTTGCCTTTTTCTTTTCTTTGTATCAATATGGTGTTTTTAGTAAGGTGGCAGATCGCTATACCCGAATTTATAACCACTTAGCTTAAGTTTTTTAATAACACTCATTAAAATGAGTCTTGTTTTGTCGACCGTAATTTGAAAAACTGACTCTCCATGGCAAACTCTTGGTGGCGCACTGCATTGTGAATCGCCCGAATTGTATGATTTGGTCATCCCCCATCCCCCCCCCTAATAAAATAATAATAATAATACAAAGCATTTGTATGGCGCTCTACAACGATCACAGCGCCTCACAACAAACAGCTTAAACAGTTACTGAAAATTGCAAAGAAATCATATACACACACAAAAACAACTATTATGCATTGGGAAATAAGTGTGTTTTGAGTAGGCGCTTGAAGATCGCTGTAGACGCAGCTTCCCTGATGTCAACCGGTAGTTGATTCCACAATTTAGGGGCAACAACAGAGAATGAATTGTCACCCGCCTTCTTGTTGGAACGAGGAACAACCAGCCGGGTGACATCAGAAGAAGAGCGGAGTCTTCTGCGATCTTCAGATCCATTCAAGTTGTACAGGGTGAGGCTATCAGTGATATAACTTGGGGATTGACCATGGGAAGATTTATATATGTACAACATAATTTTGAACATGATCCTTTCTTTGACGGGGAGCCAGTGAAGTAAGCGGAGTAAGTGATCTGATGAGCTTTCTCTACCGCATGAAAATACAAGACGCACATCATCCCCCTACCACTCGCCGGCACAGATTTGGGCATCATCTAATGGGCATCATCCCCTTACCACTCGCCGGCACAGATTTACGCCACTGGCCGTCATTGCAGTCGCGTGGTCCCGATTCTAATCATGCCACTGGCTGACGTTAATGTGACATTGTATTATAATGGGCATCATTCCCTAGTACAAGAAAAGATGAAGTTTCCCAAGCTAGCTAAGGGAGCCGGATTAGAATCAGACAAACAAAATTCCCTCGTAAAAATGTGTAAACGGGTCAGTAGTTTGATATAAATATAATGAGGTAAGGGAAACTTGCTAGAATTTTTCTCAATCATAGCGACATGTCAGTGCCGGCCGAAAGACGCTCGACGCGCAACAATAATTGATGAGACAGAATAAGGACAAGCTTGGTAAGGTTAATTGCTCGCCGTGACTCTGAATAGTCAACTGCTCGGTACATAAGAATGATTGTAGAAAAGAGTTACGTAAGAGCATTCATGTGTACAACACGATGCTGATGCATCTTTCGTGCAGCTATGAAACACAAAGTAACTCTCCCACTGCCGAAATAAGGATTATGTTTTTAAACGCAAAGAGAAAAGCAACTACTGAAACAGCCTAGTTGTTAAGCTGTCTGACAGCGGACCCAGGGTTAGGGGTTCGAACCCGCTTGGTGTCATTTTTTGGTTTTCGATGCCCGCGGTTCTGTCATTTAAGAGTATTAATTTCCCGTCGTCATTTACCAACAGCAGTTAGCTCGGTCGGTCGGTAAGCTGACTCACAAGTTGGGACTGTCTGCGAAGTCCAGGTTGGCATCTGCGTATAGGTACGGGGTTCTTTTGCTGACTCGGCAGCAAGGCTTAGGGTGCCACCTCGTTTCCTCCCTTTATGGTGCCTGACTTTAGTTACATGGATGGACAGGGAAGGAGGTGTGGTGGGCCGGGTACCGAGTCCCGGAAGAGTTCTATATGGAAGTCGGTAAGGGGCTCATTGAGTTAGGGTCATAAGTCCGACTCCTGAAGACTTGGCCATCGCCACATAACTTTTTGTTTTATTTTCTTTCTTTTCTATCGGAGGACAATTGCAGAAATGATTCATTTGTTGTATTGAGAGCTTGTACTATAATCGTTCGAAAATAATTTTTTAAATTGCTCGAAATTGCCTGGGTTACTTTTACCCAAGAAAGGGTGAAAATTGGAACTACCCAAACTTGGGTTGTTCTATAACCAATTGTTTGGGTTAGAGTTTCTGCTCAATTCAACCAGAACTTGTGGTCATTCAGGACCAAATTTAATTTGGTCTTGTATGACTACAACTTTTGGTTGAATTTAACATAAATTCTAACCCAAACAATTAGTTTTCACCCTTTCTAGGGTAAAATTAACCCAGGCAGTTTTTCAGTGCAGTACCTTTGCGCATACCTTGTTCAGGCCTGTTCCCTGATCCCAGACTGCAGGGGGGGTGTCTTTAAGAGTCATTTCGTGTAAATACTTCATATAAGTGTCCACGCTCAAAAAAGAATTTTTTTATACTTTGTGGAATGAAAGGACTTTGGAAGCAAGTAACCAAAATAGACTTTTTAAACCGATATTTTGCCCGTTGCCTTGGTTACGGGCCATTATGTGTTTTGGCCATTTTGGGGCAATTTTGAGGATGCAAAAATTCATTTTTTGCGTTATTTTCAAAGGTCATCAAGCCAAACTGCGAAGTAATGTCACAAAAGTAACTATATCATGACAAAGTATCATCCTTACCCTTACAAGAAAAAAATAGAAACTTTTCTGAAAAATCCGCTTTATATTATTTTTAGGCCCTATAATACAAAGCCAAGTTATTGGTGGGTGGTCACACCCCACCCTCAACCCCAAGCAATGCCCCGAGGTGGGGGAAGGGGAGGCTGTGGAAAGGAAGTCTATGTAATTTCTAAAGTGTTCACTTGCATAATATTTATTTACATTTGTTTCGTTATGCAACAGACAAGTTCAAAATTCGGTGGCACAGGGGGAGTGGGCGGGGTCTAGCCAGGGGTGGGGGGGGGGGGAGTACACGACCCACTATTCATCCACTGGTCTAAAAATGATACACGGTCTGATTCTGTTTGTGAAAATGTGCTAGATTCATGAACAATACCAATTATACAAGTTATTACTCAAAACAAAGGAAAACACTGAAAATACACTTTTTAAGGTTTTGGTGAAATTTAACATTTTTGGAGCGCTACTGCGCAAAGGATATACAATAACCCAAAATTTTCTCACCAGATATGAAAAGACCAATGTCTGAACTAACCATAGCCGAAGGGAAATTATTCTGAGTGCCCTGGCAAGTGCCATTTTGGAGGGATAAAAATGGGGTAAAAAATGCAATTTTGCTAGTTGTAAAGACATGTTGCATTATAGGGCCTGAAAATAATGTAAAGGAGATTTTTCAGAAGTGTTTCTATTTTTTTCTTGTAAGGGTAAGGATGATACTTTGTCGTGATATAGTTACTTTTGTGACATTACTTCGCAGTTTGGCTTGATGACCTTTGAAAATAACGCAAAAAATGAATTTTTGCATTCTCAAAATTGCCCAAAAATGGCCAAAACACATAATGGCCCGTAACCATGGCAACGGGCAAAATAAAAGTTTAAAAAGTCTATTTTGGTTACTTGCTCCCTAAGTCCTTTCATCCCACAAAGTTTTAAAAAATTCGATTTTTTGAGCGTGGACACTTTATGAAGTATTTACACGAAACGACTCTTAAATCCCAAGTCGTACATGTAACAGTCCAATTGAATTAACATCATGTTATGTGGCAAATTTACTAAAGCTCAAACTTAAAGGTTAAACCGTTTCCTCTATAAAATTAGTAATGCCTAGATACAAATATATGTAACCAAATTTCTATCGCAACTCACTCTGGCAAACTAATTCGTTCCACTTCCGATTTGAAAGAAATCTATAAGCCTCATCCAAGTTTAATTTGTTTTTCAACAGGTACGTTTCATTTACTATGCCTTATATATTTTTTGTGAAATCACTTCCGCAATGTGGTCTGTAGTCACGAGTCACATACCTGAAAAATGAATACAAATGTACAACAGGATGCTGACTATATTAATATAGTCCCATTGGCAATCAAGTGGCTATTGAGGGCGATATACAGGTGTGACGTAGGACCGTGTATATTTGTTTATTTGACCGTGTCAATGTTAGGTCTATAGGCCTGTGCCTTTTTTCGTCTTGTTTGCTTTCAACAATTAGCAGTTATTGAATAATTAAATGAAATGCCTGAGAAACTAAATCAAAAATGTAAAAGAAAAGTATTTGTAAATTTTGGTGTTTGTATTTTCTGGTTTTTTTTTGTTTTTTGTCCATCGGCACTTCTGACACATCTTTCACGTGAGCGGAACATATATGGACTGGGGAACATAGGGACTGGGGAACATAGGGACTGGGGAACATAGGGACTGGGGAACATAGGGACTGGGGAACATTTGTATGTATCATCATGTCCAATTACTGTTTCAAGAGGATATTCGACCCGGGGAAAATGCAGGCCTACCTTACATCCGCATACCAGATCCATGTAGCTCATCTGTGCTATATACCAGAAAGGAAACAACTGATATTTTGAGGAAAACATTCTTCTGTATTTTTCGAGGTCAATGAATGCTTACGTCTGCAGGGCAATGGTTACTAGTTCACCGGAACTGAGATTCTCCTTTAACCTGTCACTTTATAAGAATTCCTAATGCAGCGGTTAGCTCGCTGTAGTCAGATATTTGTCAGTGCACCATAAGGAGGATGGGATCAACGCTCATTCCATTGGACAAGACAATCATCAGTCTTCGCACAGACTTTCCATGTAAAGTGAAGTTGAATTTACAATCCTAAATTTAGAAAGCAGAAAACTACTGATGTGAGCAGTGTATAATAGTATACAACTATAATGTGAGCAGTATGCTATTGACAGTAACACGTCCATTTAATGTACAGTGTGAAACAACATCGCTAACAGGCTTTACTATTAACGGTCATTCCATGTCAGACCAACGCACTTTGTTACCTCATGTCTTCCGATTTTGATAAAAATTGCTGTGCTTGTAGATCCTGATGAGCAATGAATACACACCAATTTTTTTGCCCGATCAGACCTACCATGTGGTCAGGGCAGAAACCACAAAAAAATTGACATTTTAGATTAAAATACCACCCTTTTAGTCCAAACATGTCAAAACCATGTCAATTTTCATCAAATATATGCACATTTGGTATCAAAATAATGAGAATAGCATTTTGTGAAAAGTAGGTCACCATGACCTGTAATATGCGACTGTGACCTTTGACCCAATTTTTGTAACAATGTATCATTCCAAAAAGAAATGAAAATGCCTTGATAGAGCATGTCTATCAGAATCCACTAGAAAAAAAATGGTAATTTGTCATGTTGAGGGCTGATGAGGTCTAACCAGACTCTGACAAAAAGCTATTAGCAGTGGCGCACCAAGGATTTTGCTTGGGGGCGGGCTTCAGAGTCTTCAGAAGCCCTTTGAAGAACAAATCTTGAATGCTCAGCAGCTGTATTTATAAGGTGAATATTCCAGGAATACAGTTTGATTTTGTGGACACAAGTGAAATATAACAGCGCGGAGGAATTCCTTGAGAGTCGATTCTCATCAGCAGTGACTGTTCAGGGTATGCAACAGCTCTATGCTTTCTACCCGCACCCAGTACAGCGGACACACATCCAGGTGAAATTCATGTAGAAGGAACTCAATAAGTCTCTGTACTGATGACGTCACACTTAGTTTACATGTGCACTTTCCTATGGAGCCAGTGGGGGCCCACGGTCCACTGAGCACCATAGGAAAGCCCACACGTTAGAACAAAGTGTGACGTCATCAGTACACAGGCTAAATTCCAAGTTTGTGAAAGTTAGTAAATTTCAAGAAGCACGGTGAATACAGTCTTGAATGAGTAAGGTAATTTTGATTGCGATATTGAGTATTATCTTCAAGCAAAATTGAATCCTCGATCATGATCAGTCTATCCATAGCAACAACAGTGTGATATTTATATAATATTGCACGACTTTATTGCACCCCGCAAAATCGAATGTATGTATGTATTATGTGAAGTGTGTCGTGTGTTATTGGGCCATTGGTATTGGGACACAGACGCACAGCATTATTCTGTGTTCCAAGCGCGCTCGTGGGATAACTAATAATTAATGGCAGACCCAAGGGGGGGGGGGCGCCATGGCGGGCTTGAGCCCCCCCCCCTCCCCAGGAGGTTGTCAATTATTCAATATTTTTTTGTCACTTTGTGTTCGTCCCCATTTGATCGTGGTGTATGTGGCCTATTTTTCGAGGAGTATAATAGGGTGTAAAATGGCGCCACCAACATCAAAATAGTCCAGCCCCCCCCAAAAAAATTGTTTTCTACGGCCAAAAAATGTGTATGGGCAATGTTTAAAAAAAAAAATCAAACTTCTAAAAGTAAATGGAAAAGAAATGCGTGATCCCCCCCCCAAGCCAAAGCCCACGAATACAGCTGCCATAATATTCTTTTTTCGCAAAAGGAATCCTCAGTGTCATGCCAGTGGATTGTCTCGTTTCACGAGTCTGAATAAGTGGTTTAAACAGATTTGTCATATACAGAGGAGTAAGTTTGTTTAAACAAGAATAGCCTTTTTATACTCAACTCTTTCAGAAAATGACATCCAATTAAGTCTAGCAAACATATCGACTGATGATGTTAAGAATGCACACTTCAGGATTATCCGCGCTGCTCTTTTCAGACATTTATTAAGAATATTATTAGAACATATGTACCGCCCTCCCCATACAGTACTACAATAATCTAATGATGGCATAACTAAGCTAACAAAAAGAGAGTGCAGGCTGCTTTGGGGAATATAGTCGCGGATTCTATTTAGCATACCTAGTTTAGAGGAAACACATTTCTTCACGTATTCAACGTGTGGGCCCCAACTTAAAGTTTCAGCAATAATAACACCTAAACATTTACAAGAGTTCACCTTTACAACTGGTCTACCAGCAATACTGACTTTTAGCTCAATACTTCAGAGTTTTCGTCAAGTTCCAATAAGCATGGCTCTAGTTATGTATCACTTCACTGATAACTTTTTTTATCATTTTTCTTTGTGGCTCGATTAGGTGTTCTGAGAGACCTTACTAAATTCAAGTTACAAAAATGATGGATACCACAAAATATGTTCGGATTGAGCAACAGTCATTTGTACAGTCTCTCTGGTCAAAAACATATTTTGATCAATGGGCGGACAAACGCGAAACTTGACATGCATGTATACATGTTGGACATATAATTACTTGGCCAAAATATAAACAACGCAATATGTATGGGCAATTTTGCCCAATAGTTGAACGTGTATTTTATTCGTCCATCGTTGGTCGAATAGTCAACCCATTTTGCCTAACTTTTTTACATATGCACTCAGTGTATGATTAATCGTCAGGCAAAAGAAAAAGAGACGAATTAAACATAAGTGCTTATTTTTTTCTTATTTTTTCTACCAGTACTGGAGAATGAAAGCAAGCCGGCTTTGATAATAATGAAACACAATCTTTGTGTCATCTATGTGTACTAAGTTACGCGGTTCAGGACTTAATTCCTTGTGATTCAAAAGACATTTACCAGTGGATACCTCCCATACGGAAACCTGGTCTCTATACAAGTCAAGTGTGACAAGTCTCTTACCGTGGAATTTGTAACTATTCACTTTTGACTTGTGCTTGTTCAGGAGTGAGCCATCGCGGCTCCAGAAAACCAAGTCTTGTTTGTCTTCATACGGCGTGAATACGACGGCAGCAATACCCTGCTCGTTGAAAAGCACCCTTTGGATGACAAAACGGGGATTTGTTGACAGCGTTTTGATGCAAACATCAGATTCAGTTGTCCACACTCTAATCACTCCGACAGCATCACCAGTTAAGATAGTGTTTTCATCAAGACGACCACTACGAACCTGACCAGTGTGTCCCCTGTATACCCGTACATGCTGAGACGTTCGCGTATCCCACAGTATGAATGCAGTCTCATCTTCAAAGGAAGTGATTACCCAGTGCCCATGGCAAGCAAAACATTTCATGTGTTTCCCTATGGAAACATTTAAGCTATCTGTGCAAAGTTTGGTTTCTGTACATGCAACGTTATCTCCGACCTCGACCAAGCCACTGATATCCCAAATGTGCACAGGAATACCTTCATCGTTATCCGCCCTCTGGTAATGCCTGTATGATACAATGACTTTGTCTTCTTCCATGTACAGACCAGACGGCTTGTATCTATCAAAGTCACTCGCCGTACCCCGGATCAGTTTCAAAACATTGCCCGTGCTGGCTTCAAATACCAGAATACCTCCCATGAAAGCAGCCACCCCTATGTTATCCTTCATGGTCATAGCTTCTATCTCATTATAAGATGTTCGTGGTAAGGGGATATATTTGGAGGGTTGAATCTTCTGCAGAAATTGTCCACTTTTCAACTCCCAGAGTCCCACATACTCGGTAGTATCACCGGCCCCAAATATCGTGCCATCACTTGCTACACATCTTGTTGTCGCATTATTAAAGTCAGACCCTGAGTCGGACAACACAAGACTGTGCTCCTGGTAACGCCCCTCAGACCAGTTCCTGTCCAGATGCCAAGCTCTCATGTACACCTCCTTCCATTCACAGGTTGGTGCAAGATCCTTCAGGTTACAGTCGTCATTAATGACCGAATCAGTCTGAAAGGTTGGACTGGTACCACTGGTGCTGGTCCCTGTAGAGTGGATTGGCGTCTCTTTGCGGAGATCTACTTCCGTACCAAAACGCTCCCAATCTCTCAGCTTACAAAGATGAAGCCAGAGGCTGTTGGTGTTGGTAACGTTCCTCCATGTCTTGCTGCATACAGCCAGATAACACAAGTCTTCTAACGACAGAAAACCAATTATCTTCCATAGGATTTCATTTGGCAAGCAGTCGACGGGATTCTGAGATGCTTCAGAATGACAAACGACGTCGGCTTCCTCCCTTTGTTTATCTCCGGCTCCCTGCGCTGACGTCATTTTGAAAGATGCCAGAGTCCTGCAACGACACAGAGATGAATTAAATTTACAATGTATTTAACAAAACATTCAACATGCCAGGTTTCATTATTCACATCGTCAATATATTCACCACACCAGGTTTTATACATATATATGCATTTGTAAAATATAGTTTAATTATCCAGTGGGAAACATCACACCAACTACTTGTTCATTGTGAATCTTGTGTTTCCTTAGATGAACCGAGGAGAGACCAGAGGCACCAGGGGAATCCCTATTACAAGACAAGTGTGTGTTTGTTTTTGCATGCCATGATCTTAGCACAAAGTCACGTTCGACATGTTCGATGGATGTGACTTACTGTTTAATCTCCACACGAAAAAAAGGTGTCATAGACTAGGCGATATTTTAAAAAAAGGGCTCATAAAGGCCAAGAAGAGGCATTTTCGAGTAGGAGTTGGTAACATATTTTACCTAATTTGGAGGTGCTAAATCCGAAAATGATGGTTACCAACAGTGTTGGAGCAAAGGCTTTGACCCTCAAGGCCAAGGCCAAGGCCAAGGCTTTGACCCTCAAGGCCAAGGCCAAGGCCAAGGCTTTGACCCTCGAGCCTCGAGGCCAAGGCCAAGGCTTAACCCTCAAGGCCAAGGCCAAGGCCAAGGCCAAGGCCCTGTTTTATGAAATGACCACTGATATAGAACTAATTTATAGTCACATGAGTGACACATCATCACGCAAGGGCGGATCCAGAACACAATTGGGGGGGGGGGCAAAGAAATTTTGGTCCCCCCCCCCAAAAAGTGGGTCAAAAAATTACGGCTTGGGCTTCGGGGCCCGCTTAAGGGCCCGAAAAAATTTTGGATTCGAGATGCTCTGTGGTGCGATCTGAGGTAATTTCTGACCACTTTAACCAATGTTTTTTGAGGAAAAGATGGTGGTGTACTCATTGCCTGCCTTTATTACGACGTCACATAAAAAAAAAAATGGTTTCGTTTTTTTTTGTGGGGGGGGGGCGCATGGCCCCTTTTGGCCCCCCTGGATCCGCCCTTATCATCACGAATTGCTTGTTACGAAGAACAACATTTCTTTAATTGCAATCAACATGCTCGCATAGGCCTACACTGTTTTATGACTGCACTGTATCTATTAAAGTTTAAGTTCAGGTCTTCAATATGGTTTAACTAAACAAAATAATGATTTACTTCTATATTGACACACAATTCTCCCAAGTGTAACAAAAGGGGGATCCAAGAAACTGATTTGGGAATGCAAATCTACTACAATGGTAACAAAATGTGATGCTACAAAAGTGGAAGTGTGCCCAACACACAAATCTATAGGGTGCTTCCCTCCTCCATGGTAATACGATTAAAATGGTAACAGCAAAATTTCGAACTGATTTATCTGGAAAATGCAAAAATCTATGGGCCTTGAAGAGCCTTGACTCAAAATTGCAAGGCCCTGAACCCTCAAGGCCAAGGCCAAGGCCAAGGCTTTTGTCCTCAAGCCTCGAGGCCAAGGCCAAGGCCCTAAAATCCAGCCTTAAGGCAGCCTTAAGGCCAAGGCCCAGCATCAAGGCACTACATCACTGGTTACCAAACTGAATTTTTAGTGGAAATATGCCTAATTTTCATAAATCTTTAATACCTGTCGTGTAATATATTTGTTCCCGTATTTGGGTGTATTTTTTATTATTTTATTTTTTGAAAAGTTTATTTTGGTGATTCTACTTACACTTCCTGACTTCAATAACATTTTCTTCAGCATATAAGTGACTGAATGATTACGAGGACATAGTAAAATTCAGAAAATTACTTACTAGCACAGTTAACAAAAATAAACATGACATTATGTGAAAAGTGATGACATCTTGATATTTAGGCCAAAAAGGAAAACGGGGGGGGGGGGGAATGAGGTGTCCGTAAACTGGGCTAAAAACTAGGCGAAGGGTTGCCTAACGTGGGGGACTTGAACAACTTCAGGAATCCCCCAAAATACAATAAATAATAATAATAATAGTGGGTATTTATAAAGCGCACGTATCCACCAGGACTGGTGCTCAAAGCGCTACATCATTATAACCCCTGCTCATTGGGCATATGAAACATTTCAAATACCATCTCAGCTCCCTGGGGAGTAACAGCTCGATCCAGCCTGTTAGGCGCAAGCAAGATTCAATCACAAATTGAAGTTCATCGAAACTAAGGTTGGACAAGACTACTTGATGATATCTGGAGACAAGGTAAATGCGCGCAACTTAAGTGTGTGATAGTAGCCATTTTGGATTATTACTATGTCCTTATAATCATTCAGTCACTTATATGCTTAAGAAAATGTTATTGAAGTCAGGAAGTGTAAGTAGAATCACCAAAATAAATTTTTCAAAAAATAAAATAATAAAAAGTGTACCCAAATATGGGAACAAATATATTACACGACAGGTATTAAAGATTTATGCAAATTAAGCATATTTCCACTAAAAAATCAGCTTAGTAACCATCATTTTCGGATTCAGCACCTCCAAATTAGGTTAAATAGCTATGTTACCAACTTCTACTCGAAAATGCCTCTTCGTGTAACAATTTTTTTTAAATTGCCTAGTCGATCACGATAAATTCACTCAATACTCATGGTATACAAGTCCAAATCGAACATGATACAGTCTCCCATCCAAGAATGGCTTACAGTCTATTTGGATTAACTTCAGTATTTTTATGATGTACTAAAATGTAAATGGTCATAATTCGCGCATAAACTCAGCCAGTCTGATTTACCATAGGCCATCTGTTGATAAGCTGCAAATACATGTGACCAAAAATCTCAACTCACCCTGACAAACTCATACCTTCTCATTCCGATGTGAAAGAAACAATGCAATTCTCGCACAGAATTGAGTAGTTTTTGAAATACAAATTCATTCTATTTTCAGCCCTGTTGATTATAATGAAATCACTTCCGCAGTGTGAAGTCTAGTCACGAATACGAACACACACACAAAATTATACAAATGCACAACAGGATTCTGACTATAGTCACAAAGTGAACCAAGTAGCTATTGAGGGCGTTGTATGAGTTTGACCTTGTATGTGCACCAAAGCAAATAAATTCCCATAGACACCAGTGTTCAATCCCCATACTTCAAAATTCTACTGAAAATACTCTCACAGGTGTTCACTGTTCAGGCTGCACAGAAAAACGATTATCAACATGTCATCTATCATTTCCTTTTCAATTCTTGGTGGGTTGACCAAGACGACTGATGTTTCAAGAACTGGAATTTGGAATAAGGATCCCTCCACAACATGGCTAAATCAGTAGCGCCTCTTTCGGACCCAATTGCATCCAAAATGCTTAGAATTGGAAGCCCCAAGTCCATATCAGAAGTACAGTGTCATATGTCTTCCATTTAGAAGGACTTGTAAACTCGCCACGATTATTTTTTTTTTACTGAGGACGTGTAAACAAGTTTGGGAAGTATTGTTTGTAGAGTGGCGGTTGACATGGCAGCCAACTACCCACTGTTGTTTATAAGGTTGCAGACCAGTAAATCGGTCCGAAATTGCCTGCGCCGGCCAAATCACGATTTGCATGCCCTCAAAATCTTCAGTATTTGAGCATGCTGTGGGCCATGAACTTGAGGATTTGTAAACAATATGGGTGGAAGCCGTGCACAGGACTGTGAGCTTGTAGTTCCGTTCAATTTGGATGGAATTGCGGCCCTTAAAGCGCTCTATTTTGCAATGGAGTGCAGGCATCGTTTTTCAACATGGCGACTGGCTTCAGGACTATTTTCAGAGGTGATCATCTTCGGATGGCAATTTCTCCTAAAAGTCATTAGTTAACCCCCCCCCAAAAAAAAATTGAAAAGAAAATGAAAGATGATGAAATAAGCTTTACTTTGATGTGTGTCTCGAACACCTTGGAGAGTTGTGAGTATTTCCCGAATTTCTGAAGTGGGAGCATTTACCATTGGGGCCTATGGAAGTTTATTTACTGGTCTGCAACCATAAGTGAGGCTGGTAAACGTGGCATGTGTGCCTTGTGTGCATGCCGTGCCTTATAGTTGATGAATGAAGTATATCGATCGGTTGCGCTTTCCATCATGGCCTCTCTCAATCTTCGTGCTCTGAGCGGGTTCTAAAATAAGGAGAACGAATCCACACTCCCAGCCTGCCTTCGACTGTTGCACAATTCCAAGAAGTAGCGGAAGAAACTCTTTTTCGAACTCTTCATTTTTACTCATTTTTTTTTTTTAAATTTAACACGATTATAATATTTACATCTTTAAGTGCACTGTCACAGGTGATTTTTTTTTATATTACTCTTTGAACCAGAAGTAAAAGGCAGTTAAAAAAATGCAGCTGAATTCAGGGCAGATAAACAGAACATGATGTTCAAAAAGCTGGGGGGTTTTAGATTTAAAGGGCATTTTGTATGAAAAAAACATGCTATTTTATAGACTGATTTCGTGAGCAAATGCTTTATTTCTATATAGAAGTTTTTAACACAGCTAATTTACCTAATTTGTGGATGTTAAATCTGTAAATGTTGGATACTTAGCTAAATTCTAAGCTTAACGTGACATTTCCGTCAATAAAACGATCAATAAATAAAGCCATTACTTTTTAAACTCTAACATTTTAAAAGGTTTTAACTGATTTGATTTCCAGATGCCGAAAACAACCGAATATAACTCTAACCCCCAAAACAGGCAGCAAACGGGTTTGTTGATTTTTACTGTTGTATTTGTTTTACTGAGGTGGTATGCTCCTACATGTACATTTTTAAATGTACTGTCCGATTTTCTTGTGTATTACTCGAACCATGCAGCAGAGGATTTGCAAAAGGCAGTAACAAACAAAACTTAGGGCAGATGAATGTGAAGATGATGTATAAAGAGCTATTAAGATTAAAGATTAAAGGGCAACATTGTACGGGGAAAGCATTTTTTTTTATAATTGACTGCTTTTAGGAGTTCGGCTTTAGTTTTGTCAGTTAAATACAATCTGTAGTGATTTCATTCCTAATTGCTTAAGTACACAATGTGCCTCTACTGAAGATTTTTCAATGAGTGTGTAATTTGTCAATAATGTATTTTCCAAGCAGCTGAATTACACTGAGTCATTTTGAGTTACATTAAATGGCACACAACATTTCCTTTCTAACTCAAGTAGATGTCCTTTGAAAATGATTAAATCTCCAATGAAATGGGGGGGGGGGGGGTTGACAACATGATCACAGGGAGGGGAAATGTTTTACCTCTTGTCATCCCCTTCAAGCTTAGTAAACCCTTTCCTAGGTTTTGGGGTGTTTTGGGGTTAGATTTATATATTTGGTTGTTTTTAGCATCTAGAAATGATTTGGAAATTTTAAAATTGTAAAAAGTTAAAAATTAAAGCCTTTATTTATTGATATTTTTTAATTGACAGTGATACCACTTAAAGCTAAGAATTTAGCTTGGTGTCCATCATTTTCGAATTCAGCACCCCCGAATTAGGTAAAACAGCTATGTTAATCACGTCTTTATAAATATGAAGCATTTGCTTATAATAGCAGTGTATTTAAGAAATGTGGTGTATTTTTCATACAAAATGCCCCTTTAATCTTAAAAACCAACTTATAAACCATCATTTTCTTTTGTATCTGCCCTAAATTCAGAAGCATTGATTAGTTGCTCGCTGTTACTTTATCTGTACAGCTCCAGCTGTTAAAATTATTATTCATAAACTGCACAGTTGCCAAATCGCATGCGCACACTAGGTCCTACTGGCTTCAGAACGAATAAGGAGCGTCCCGCTCTTAATACAAGCTGAAATTAATTTAGTGATTTCTTGTGGGCCGATTTTCTCGCTCGATGTCTCATGGAAAAGCTTATAACTAATGTATTGCCTGCAGTAAATTATCAATTCAATTCCATAATCTAGGTTGTTGTGTTGTTTAGACTCGGATCCAGAGGGAAGGTTTTGGGGGACAAACCAATCCCCCTGCTCTGACACACACAAAAACAAAAATTATAACAATTATATTAAAAATAATTACTATATGTCCGCCTGTTCGCAACAATCGGACGTAGAAACAAATCTGACGGTCCTGACACCCCCCGCAAAAATTGCTGGATCCGACCCTGACACCTTGGTTTCGAAAGCATGTCTGCTGAATGGCCAGCCTTTTTGCTGCAAAGACCCATGCAAGAAGTTTAACATGTTTAGTTCCTTGAATAATGTATAGTAGAAATTCGACCATCGGAAGGGTTTCTTTAATACGGCGATAAAGATAGCTGCAAGCTGCAATAAGTTTAGTGTAACGCGTCCTTGGGGCTGAAAGAAACGGTCGAAATTTGTTATTTTTGTTAAAAGATGTTTGTGATTGAAAGATCTGTGTGCTTTTATAAATAGGAGGTCTTGATTGCGCTGTGAATGGTCTCCCTTGGGACGTGTACTACTATGAGATACCTTCGTTAGATCAGATTGAAAGAGAAGAGGGTGTAAAAGTATTGGTTTATTGGAGAGTGCTAAATAAATGTCAACTGAATTGAATTGAAAATTGAAAAGAGCTGATTGGATGGATCCTGTGTTCATCACTCGATCATCACCAAGCATGATCTCCATAGGAACAGATAAGGTGTCATTAGGAACAGATAAGGTGTCATTTTCTCAGTCGTCTTTATATTTTCATTGTTCATTTTCCTTTTCAAAATCTTAAACCTCATACCCGTACACCTGTTGCGCTCCTATTTACTCTTTTCTGATTTTTCCGAATGATTTCAGCCAAACGTCAGTAGTCAATAATACATTAATACTCCCGTTGATAGCCAAATTTAGGTTAAAGGTTTAGGTTAAAGGTGAGCAAGTGGTCACTATAAGTGGTCATTGAATGGAGTTACTCAATTACAAACAACCGGCTGATACTTGTGGTTCGTGAAGCCGCACATTATACACTTGTCAATTTCTCGTTTCAAATTTGTTTGTGAAGTCGCGTACTCTTTATATACGCAAGCATATTTGTATCATAAGTAAACGTAAACGATTACAGATTTATCGGTCATTTTGAATAAACAGATTCGTCCAAAAGAATCACACTGAAAGTTATTTATGCCAAGATTGGGTCAGTGATTTAAAGAATCACCATTAGAGAGAAAGCTTTTGGTACTTTGGTACTGTTATGTTTCTATTTTTATATTCTGGTTGAAATGTGTTATTTTACAGAAAGATAATACGCATTTTGATCACTGGACATTTTTATAACACAAGCCATTTGCTTCGTCCCTAATCCATGTAACCCCTAAACCCTATCGGTCTTCAGCTGTCCCTTGGATAGTTTCACTAATCTGTTCAAGACGCGCGGCATTTTGTGTTGGAGTCGATGTCGCCACAGCTAAACAGTCGAACTTCTTTTGTCTCTCAAGAAATTTGTAATGAAGTGCTTATTTCGCAAATGAAATACCTATTCGCAGATGTCATAACAACGATAATATTTCGTATTTCATGAGCTGCCACTCCTGATCCATTGCATAATTTCGTGTGTCGGACATTGTTTATAATTATGTTCCGACACGACAAGTACACGTTACTTTCAGGATTCCTACCAGTATTCCGTAATCCAAATACAGAATGATCCATAATATATCATCTTTGTATCGTTTATATGTAACAAAGGACAAGCTGGATAATAATAAAATTTCCGAGAAAGACATTTACCAGTTGAGACATCATATATGCAACTTGCTCCGCGCGATCTCAGGGTGTTCGTGACAATTCTGTTTCTGATTATTTTCCCACTACTTGCTATGTAGAACTTGTATTGCGTGTCTAATATTATGCCATCTCGGTTCAGGAAAACCACGTTAGGGGTGTTGTAGGCAGCAATACCTGTATCATTGAAGAGTATAGTATTGATGGGTTTATCAGAATTTACTGAAATTGTTTTTATGCAGACATCAGATTCAGTTGTCCACACTTTAATCTCGCCAATACTGTCACCAGTCATAATAGTATTTTCATGAAGATGGCCACAGTGAACCTTACCCGAGTGTCCCCTGTACATATGTACATGCTGAGACGTGCGCGTATCCCACAGTATGAATGCAGTCGCATCTTGAAAGGAAGTGATAAGCAAGTGCCCATGACAAGCAAAACATTTCATTTCCTCCCCAATGGACACATTTAAGCTATCGGTGCAGAGTATGGTCTCAGTAATTTCACCCTCGACCAAACCACTGATATCCCAAATGTGTGCAGGAACACCTTCACCGCGATGCCACGCGTCCGGTCAAGCATGTATGAGACAATGACTTTGTCTTCTTCCAGGTGCAGATCAGATGGCCAATAATCACCAAAGTTACTAGCCGTTCCTCTGATCGTTTTTAGAACATTGCCTGTACTGAATTCAAATACAACCAAACCGCCCCTGAAGGCAGCCACTCCAAGATTATTCTTCACAACAATTTTATGCGCCCATCTATATCTTTGGATTTGTCCGCGTGAATCGGTAAATTCTGGAGGTGGAATTTTCTTCTTAACACGTCCACTATAAACATCCCAGAGAAAAATAAACCCAGACTCACTACCACCTGCAAGTGTTCTGCCATCACTTGCTAAAGACGCAAGTGTAGTGTTTTCAGACAATTCAACACAGTGCTCTCGGTAACGTGGCTTGGACCAGTTTCTGTCCAGATGCCAAGCTCTCATGTACACCTCCTTCCATTCACAGGTTGGTGCAAGTTCCTTCAGGTTACAGTCAACAGTAATGACCGAATCAGCCTGAAAAGTTGGCCCGGTGCGGGTGCTAGTTGTACAGCATTTGCCGTGCTTGTTGGTTATAGAGTGAATTGGCTTTTCTTTGCGGAGATCTACTTCCGTACCAAAACGCTCCCAATCCCTCAGCTTACAAAGATGAAGCCAAAGGCTGTTTGTGTTGGTTACATTCCTCCATGCCTTGCTGCATACAGCCAGGTGACACAAGTGTTCAACCGACAGAACACCAATTATCTTCAATAGGATCTCATTTGGCAAGCAGTCGACGGGATCCAGAGAGCATGTGGATGGTTCAGAATGACAGACATCGTCGACATCACTCTTGTGTGTATCTTCTTGTGCTGAAGTCATTCTGAAAGATGCCAGAATCCTGTAATGACCCAGAGATAATTGAAATGTATTCCACTAGTGAACATTCAGTGTTTAATATTTGCACATCACGAATGTTTATGCATGACAAAAGTTTTTATAAATATGCCTAGATATATTAATATCTATATCTTCAGACGAAAGTTGGCAAAGTATTCCGGAGAAAATATCGCACCAACTACCTGTTCATTGTGAAAATTGTGGTATCTGAGATGATTTGAAGAGAGACCAGAGGAACCAAGAGGAAACTTTCAGCTCTATTTCAAGACAGGGGTTGTATTTTTATTACCTGCCCGGACGTCAGCTGAGGGTCCGAAGGATGTTTGTATTTTGTGATGATCCATCATGTTCACGTTAAATACACAATACTCACTATACTCAAACACTCAATTCCCAAGTCGTACATGTAACAGTCCAATTGAATTAACTTCATGTTATATGGCAAATTTACTGAAGCTAAACTTAAATGTTTACCCGTTTCCGCTGTAAAATTAGTAATGCCTAGATACAAATAAATGTAACCAAATTTTTATCGCAACTCACTCTGGCAAACTAATTCGTTCCACTTCCAATCTGAAAGAAATCTATAAGCCTCATCCAAGTTTAATTGTGTTTTTCAACATGTACGTTTCATTTATTATGCCTTATATTTTTTTGTGAAATCACTTCCTCAATTTTATGTGTAGTCACGAGTTCACAGACCTGCAAAATGAATACAAATGTACAACAGGATGCTGACTATAGTCCCATTGTCAACCAAAGAGCTATTGAGGGCGATATACAGATGTGACCTTACGAGGACTGTGTATATTTGTGTTAATGTTAGGTCTAGAGGCCTGGGCCTTTTTTTTCGTCTTGTTTGCTTTCAACAATTAGGAGTTATTGAATAATTAAATGAAATGCCTGAGAACTAAATCAAAAATGTAAAAGAAAAGTATTTGTAAATTTGGGTGTTTGTATTTTCTGGTTTCTTTTCGTGTTTTGTCCATCGGCACCTCTGACACATCTTTCACGTGAGCGGAACATATATGGACTGGGGAACATAGGGACTGGGGAACACATATGGACTGGGGAACATAAGGACTGGGGAACATAGGGTGGACCCCCTTTGTATGTATCATCATGTCTAATTACTGTTTCAAGAGGATATTCGATCTGGGGAAAATGCAGGCCTACCTTACATCCGCATACCAGATCCATGTAGCTCATCTGTGCTATATACCAGAAAGGAAACAACTGATATTTGGGGGAAAACATTCTTCTGTATTTTTTGAGGTCAATGAATGTTTACGTCTGCAGGGCAATGGTTACTAGTTCACAGGAACTGAGATTCTCCTTTAACCTATCACTTTATAAGAATTCCTAATGCAGCGGTTAGCTCGCTGTAGTCAGATATTTGTCAGTGCACCATAAGGAGGATGGGATCAACGCTCATTCCATTGGACAAGACAATCATCAGTCTTCGCACAGACTTTCCATGTAAAGTGAAGTTGAATTTACAATCCTAAATTTAGAAAGCAGAAAACTACTGATGTGAGCAGTGTATAATAGTATACAACTATAATGTGAGCAGTATGCTATTGACAGTAACACGTCCATTTAATGTACAGTGTGAAACAACATCGCTAACAGGCTTTACTATTAACGGTCATTCCATGTCAGACCAACGCACTTTGTTACCTCATGTCTTCCGATTTTGATAAAAATTGCTGTGCTTGTAGATCCTGATGAGCAATGAATACACACCAATTTTTTTGCCCGATCAGACCTACCATGTGGTCAGGGCAGAAACCACAAAAAAATTTACATTTTAGATTAAAATACCACCCTTTTAGTCCAAACATGTCAAAACCATGTCAATTTTCATCAAATATATGCACATTTGGTATCAAAATAATGAGAATAGCATTTTGTGAAAAGTAGGTCACCATGACCTGTAATATGCGACTGTGACCTTTGACCCAATTTTTGTAACAATGTATCATTCCAAAAAGAAATGAAAATGCCTTGATAGAGCATGTCTATCAGAATCCACTAGAAAAAAAATGGTAATTTGTCATGTTGAGGGCTGATGAGGTCTAACCAGACTCTGACAAAAAGCTATTAGCAGTGGCGCACCCAGGATTTTGCTTGGGGGCGGGCTTCAGAGTCTTCAGAAGCCCTTTGAAGAACAAATCTTGAATGCTCAGCAGCTGTATTTGTAAGGTGAATATTCCAGGAATACAGTTTGATTTTGTAGACACAAGTGAAATATAACAGCGCGGAGGAATTCCTTGAGAGTCGATTCTCATCAGCAGTGACTGTTCAGGGTATGCAACAGCTCTATGCTTTCTACCCGCACCCAGTACAGCGGACACACATCCAGGTGAAATTCATGTAGAAGGAACTCAATAAGTCTCTGTACTGATGACGTCACACTTAGTTTACATGTGCACTTTCCTATGGAGCCAGTGGGGGCCCACGGTCCACTGAGCACCATAGGAAAGCCCACACGTTAGAACAAAGTGTGACGTCATCAGTACACAGGCTAAATTCCAAGTTTGTGAAAGTTAGTAAATTTCAAGAAGCACGGTGAATACAGTCTTGAATGAGTAAGGTAATTTTGATTGCGATATTGAGTATTATCTTCAAGCAAAATTGAATCCTCGATCATGATCAGTCTATCCATAGCAACAACAGTGTGATATTTATATATTATTGCACGACTTTATTGCACCCCGCAAAATCGAATGTATGTATGTATTATGTGAAGTGTGTCGTGTGTTATTGGGCCATTGGTATTGGGACACAGACGCACAGCATTATTCTGTGTTCCAAGCGCGCTCGTGGGATAACTAATAATTAATGGCAGACCCAAGGGGGGGGGGGGGGGGGCGCCATGGCGGGCTTGAGCCCCCCCCCCCCCCTCCCCAGGAGGTTGTCAATTATTCAATATTTTTTTGTCACTTTGTGTTCGTCCCCATTTGATCGTGGTGTATGTGGCCTATTTTTCGAGGAGTATAATAGGGTGTAAAATGGCGCCACCAACATCAAAATAGTCCAGCCCCCCCCCCCCCAAAAAAATTGTTTTCTACGGCCAAAAAATGTGTATGGGCAATGTTTAAAAAAAAAAAAATCAAACTTCTAAAAGTAAATGGAAAAAAATGCGTGATCCCCCCTCCCCAAGCCAAAGCCCACGAATACAGCTGCCATCACATTCTTTTTTCGCAAAAGGAATCCTCAGTGTCATGCCAGTCGATTGTCTCGTTTCACGAGTCTGAATAAGTGGTTTAAACAGATTTGTCATATACAGAGGAGTAAGTTTGTTTAAACAAGAATAGCCTTTTTATACTCAACTCTTTCAGAAAATGACATCCAATTAAGTCTAGCAAACATATCGACTGATGATGTTAAGAATGCACACTTCAGGATTATCCGCGCTGCTCTTTTCAGACATTTATGAAGAATATTATTAGAACATATGTACCGCCCTCCCCATACAGTACTACAATAATCTAATGATGGCATAACTAAGCCAACAAAAAGAGAGTGCAGGCTGCTTTGGGGAATATAGTCGCGGATTCTATTTAGCATACCTAGTTTAGAGGAAACACATTTCTTCACGTATTCAACGTGTGGGCCCCAACTTAAAGTTTCAGCAATAATAACACCTAAACATTTACAAGAGTTCACCTTTACAACTAGTCTACCAGCAATACTGACTTTTAGCTCAATACTTCAGAGTTTTCGTCAAGTTCCAATAAGCATGGCTCTAGTTATGTATCACTTCACTGATAACTTTTTTATCATTTTTCTTTGTGGCTCGATTAGGTGTTCTGAGAGACCTTACTAAATTCAAGTTACAAAAATGATGGATACCACAAAATATGTTCGGATTGAGCAACAGTCATTTGTACAGTCTCTCTGGTCAAAAACATATTTTGATCAATGGGCGGACAAACGCGAAACTTGACATGCATGTATACATGTTGGACATATAATTACTTGGCCAAAATATAAACAACGCAATATGTATGGGCAATTTTGCCCAATAGTTGAACGTGTGTTTTATTCGCCCATCGTTGGTCGAATAGTCAACCCATTTTGCCTAACTTTTTTACATATGCACTCAGTGTATGATTAATCGTCAGGCAAAAGAAAAAGAGACGAATTTAACATAAGTGCTTATTTTTTTCTTATTTTTTCTACCAGTACTGGAGAATGAAAGCAAGCCGGCTTTGATAATAATGAAACACAATCTTTGTGTCATCTATGTGTACTAAGTTACGCGGTTCAGGACTTAATTCCTTGTGATTCAAAAGACATTTACCAGTGGATACCTCCCATACGGAAACCTGGTCTCTATACAAGTCAAGTGTGACAAGTCTCTTACCGTGGAATTTGTAACTATTCACTTTTGACTTGTGCTTGTTCAGGAGTGAGCCATCGCGGCTCCAGAAAACCAAGTCTTGTTTGTCTTCATACGGCGTGAATACGACGGCAGCAATACCCTGCTCGTTGAAAAGCACCCTTTGGATGACAAAACGGGGATTTGTTGACAGCGTTTTGATGCAAACATCAGATTCAGTTGTCCACACTCTAATCACTCCGACAGCATCACCAGTTAAGATAGTGTTTTCATCAAGACGACCACTACGAACCTGACCAGTGTGTCCCCTGTATACCCGTACATGCTGAGACGTTCGCGTATCCCACAGTATGAATGCAGTCTCATCTTCAAAGGACGTGATTACCCAGTGCCCATGGCAAGCAAAACATTTCATGTGTTTCCCTATGGAAACATTTAAGCTATCTGTGCAAAGTTTGGTTTCTGTACATGCAACGTTATCTCCGACCTCGACCAAGCCACTGATATCCCAAATGTGCACAGGAATACCTTCATCGTTATCCGCCCTCTGGTAATGCCTGTATGATACAATGACTTTGTCTTCTTCCATGTACAGACCAGACGGCTTGTATCTATCAAAGTCACTCGCCGTACCCCGGATCAGTTTCAAAACATTGCCCGTGCTGGCTTCAAATACAAGAATACCTCCCATGAAAGCAGCCACCCCTATGTTATCCTTCATGGTCATAGCTTCTATCTCATTATAAGATGTTCGTGGTAAGGGGATATATTTGGAGGGTTGAATCTTCTGCAGAAATTGTCCACTTTTCAACTCCCAGAGTCCCACATACCCGAGAGTATCACCGGCCCCAAATATCGTGCCATCACTTGTTACACATCTTGTTGTCGCATTATTAAAGTCAGACCCTGAGTCGGACAACACAAGACTGTGCTCCTGGTAACGCCCCTCAGACCAGTTCCTGTCCAGATGCCAAGCTCTCATGTACACCTCCTTCCATTCACAGGTTGGTGCAAGATCCTTCAGGTTACAGTCGTCATTAATGACCGAATCAGTCTGAAAGGTTGGACTGGTACCACTGGTGCTGGTCTCTGTAGAGTGGATTGGCTTCTCTTTGCGGAGATCTACTTCCGTACCAAAACGCTTCCAATCTCTCAGCTTACAAAGATGAAGCCAAAGGATGTTGGTGTTTGTGACGTTCCTCCATGCCTTGCTGCATACAGCCAGGTGACACAGGTCTTCTACCGACAAGAAACGAATTATCTTCCATAGGATCTCATTTGGCAAGTAGTCGACGGGATCCAGAGAGCATGCGGATGGTTCAGAATGACACACAATGTCGACGTCGATGGTGTGTGTATTTCTTGGTATTGAAGTCATTTTGGAAGATGCCAGCCTCCTGTAATGACACAGAGATGAGTTGAATTTATTCCACTAGTCAACATGTAAGTTTTAATATGTTCACATCATCACTGTATTCATCACACTAATTCCTATCAATAGACCTAGATATCTGTATTTTCAGACAAAAGTTGGAACAAGCATCCATGAAGAAACACCAATTACGTGTTCATTGTGAATCTTGTTTCTCCCGAGATGACCCGAGGAGACACCAGAGGAACCAGGGGAAAACCCGTAGATATGTTTCAAGACAGGTGGTGTTTTTTCTTTACATGCCCTGTACTCAGCTGTATAGGTCCGAAGGATGTGACTACTTTATCTATTAAGTATAGCTAAACATAAAGAGCAAATAAAATAATGTGACAAATATAATCTAAACTCACCCTGGCAATCAAATTTCTTCTACGTCTGTTTTGAAAGAAGTCTGTAACTTTCCATCCGAATTGGATTTTGTTTTTTCACATTTACATTTGTGCCTCAAAAGATTATTTGTGAGGGTGTTAGCTTACCAGTACAGTCCCATCGTCGACCAAGTAGCTATTGTGGGCTGTGACCTTGTGACCAGGTGAGTTGTGCACGTTCGTGTTAACCCTTTCCTTGCCCCATTGTTAATTGCCTTTGCTCTCCTTTGAACCAAATTGTTTGATCATTCATGCGGAAATCGGTGTGAAATATTGACCATAAATCAATTCATTTCTATTCGCCGGGGAAGTGGCACGACACTTGGGGTCGTCTCTAGCCTTGGTCAAGGCCGTCATTATCCGTCCGTGCGGTATTATAATTCGGCGGCATATCCTCGCGCGCGCTGACTTCTGATCGCTATGCAGTGTGTGTAAAAAATACTGCGCGAACAGCGACCTCGTGCGGCCGCTATTTATATATATGCAAATCATTTGAATATGCACTAACGCCTTGGTCCAATCGTCCATGTGAGGTTTTGGGGGTGGTGCTCATTATGCTAATGGCCAAAGCTGACCTTAAAAGTCGTTTTCTTATTGGTCGATTAGCGCGCGGTGAAAGGTAACGTGTGACAAGTACTGAACATAAAAACATTACACATATCACCAATGCACAAAAAAAATACGTTTTTTATTAAAACGTCCACAAAAGGCGAATAGCAGCAAATAATTTGATGACGTCGGGATTTACCAAGGTGTGATTGGACACTCCACTATTAGCCCCGCCTACACTTATCTGTATTTGCATACGAGGTCGTGCGCTAGAAATCTAGCGCAAAAAAAAAGAAAAGCATAAGCTTTTGCCGACGATTGGACCAAGGCGTTCGATCGGATCCAAATGATTTGTATCTCGTCTCGTCCCACGGATCTCCCCAGACAGAAAACGCAGCATCGACTCCACGGTGCAACGTGCTGAGCAATCGGCCTCGAGAGACTGTTTGCTCAGCACGTAGCTCCCGTGTGCGGCGGGTTTATCTCGTAGACACGAATCGACTCGGTGTGTCATCGAGTGTATAGCTAAATTAAGAAGTGCATATTTCCTTTCATTTTTTTCGATATGATATTTATTCATTTGCGGGTCGATTTCTAGGATATTGGTCAATAATAATAATAATAGAGAAAATTGTAAGGCGCAGACAATCGCAGGAAAACCACCTCAAGGCGCTTAAACAAAGAATAAACGTACAAACTGTATTATTTTAGTTATTATTTTTTAATGTACGTATATAAAAATTCAAACCACCGAGCATCGGTGGTTCAGTGGTAGAATTCTCGCCTGCCACGCGGGAGACCCGGGTTCGATTCCCGGCCGATGCAATTTCTTTTCTCCTCTTTTTTTTTCAACACATTTACATTAGCACACCCAGCAATCACTTCAGTGATTACTCTACACAACTTCTGATTTTATTATTTGATCGTAGGTTGACAGTGTTTAGATTTTTGCCCCTTTGACACAAATTTCGGAAATTGTTTTACAAGACAGAGTTGCCGCTTGAGAAAAAAAATCGTTCATGATAAAATTGACGGAAGACATGGAAACATAAAAAAGCATTGTTTTCATGACCGTAATAGGCACACAAATACCAAGGACAATGTCTTTGCCTAGAATGGGCCGCTGTCGGAGGCTCTTCACACACATTTAATTTTTAAATCAACAAGCACCAAAACAATGTGACCATAGCAACAAGATGGTCTGCTGGATTGATAATCCTACTTTGAGTCAGTGAAATCTCGAAGGTATTTTCTAACGGAGCCACCAGTTTTTATCTCGCATCATTCGACGTCCATGCTGAGACACTCATGGCAGTGGCATAGCTAGGATGGGGGGGGGGGCACAGGGGGGCATCAGAATATCATGGGGGCACCACTTCTATATCGCAAACTTCCTATTGCAGTATTTCCCAGTTGGGCCCATAATGCCTTGCTATATCCGTTGACATAAAAATTTGTAAACAGTAAGCCTTTGGCTAACTGAAGAACATTCCTCCACGAAAGTGTTTCAATATTGTAAAGTATGATTATAAACCCTTTTGGGATGGGGAAGGAAAAGGGGCATTATCGGTATTTTGGTGGGGGAGGGGCACCTGGGGGGCACGTATAATATGTGTGGGCACGTGCAACCCCCCCCCCCCCCAGGCCCCCCGTGGCTACGCCACTGCTGTATGGTTGTACACGGAAAACGTCTCGTCCTCACCTAACTTTACTACAGACGTACTTACAAAACATCATGTATTTGTTTTCAAAGTTGTTGGCATTGTTCCGATCACTTCAGCGATCAGTGCTCAATTTAGGTCAGGTTCCAGCCACACTCGACTTACTGTCAAATACTCTTGGCCGCCAGAGTGTTATCGCCTCACTCCTCCACATACTTGGGATGACGCTAAGTCAGCTTGCCAAAACATGGGAGGCAAGATGGCCGCTCCTCGCTCGCTGGAGGAAATGACAGTCATGGGGAAAATGGCACGAGAAGTGGACAGTCTTCAGCTTAACTTCTAGCCTGGATTGCTTGCAATGACAAAGAATTTGAAGGGAAATGGGAGTGTGATGGTCTGGAAGGAAACGAGCCCTTCTTAGAATGGAATGATGGGCAACCAAATTGATGGCAATGAACATTGTGATGACGGATATTAGGTCGTTTGAATAAAAACTAGCATTTCCTTTTACTACCTATTTTTAAGCATTTACTTATTTATTTTATTTTTATTTTATTTCTTTTAGGTAATGAAACCGAGAATTCCTCAAAAGTGCCCTAGGCACTGTAGCTCGAAAGCCTGAAGAAACTGTAGAGAGAAGACAATGAAAAGAATTTAAAGTTTTAGAGGTGGGAGGACAAGCCCAGAGGAATATTCTGAGGAAAACCCACGGGGATTGAAAACCCAATCCATATATTGACCCTGGTGGGATTCGAACCCGGGTCACAGCGGAGGAAGACGAGGAAAGTACCGCTACGCCAACCTGACTCCCCATTTGTATGAATAAAAATGAACCAAATGCTTTTACTGGAAAGCATTTGCTGAAAGCTAAAAGTATTTACTTTTTACTTGTTAGCTTTTGCTAGACTAGAAGTGTTTACTTCATTTCGTATGAATATGGAGGAGTAAATGCTTCAGATTTCAAGTATTTACTGGTCATTTTTCAAGGCTGGGTTGGGACAACCTTGAAAATATAAAGCAAATACTTCTGCGCAAAAACTGCTACATTTATTAATATTAATCGAGCCAAAATTAACACAAAACGTTATTACTACATATGATACCATACACTGTATTTTGAATAACAATTATGCGAAATAAATTCTTTTATTATTATTAATGTCATTACTAGAAGAAACGACAATTTCGCATTTTGTTCACGATATGAGAAGTGTTAGCGTTAGGGAAATCCCGTTGGGGATTATTAGGAAAATGTTATCCAACGGCACGCTGGGGACTGAACAAAAGGAAATCAGTTGTTTAGTTTATTAGGTCACCAATCTTTGCAAACTATTATTGTTTTAATATTTCAATAAACAAAACTCTGTGTGCATTGAACGTTGGTTTGATTTTACCCGCTTTAACACGCGTCGGTGATTGTTATGCCATTGTGACGTCTACAGGACACTGTGGACCTTTCATGAACGATGACAGTATACTTTCTGTATTCTGCAACTGGCGAAAAGTGTCATCCTTATTGTTGGATTTGAGAACCAAAAATACTAAACTGCAATATACATGTACTGTATGAATTGGACATCACCTTGGATGGGACTATTGCCCTACGCGTAAACCCTACGGTGTGTGTGTGGCAGTTCGAACACAATCATTCATTCTTTATTATACAGCTTTATGTTCATCCATGAAAACAATCCAACAGTAAGAAGCATTTGCTACCTGTTGCCCTGCTGAGCAGTAAAGGAAAACTTTTATTCAGACGAATTGGCTAGTTTTTATACATACGATCCAATGCCAGAAAACGTCAGACTCGGGTTTTTTCTGCATAGGCGTAGCCAGCGGGAGGGTACTAAAGACTCATTTTCCATTGAAATGGCTTTTTTTTTCACCATTGATTACCCCCCCCCCCTATATTTGGTAAGGAGTGCCCTTTTTTAAGCAGTGCTCTTTTTTTCTGTACAAGTGCCCTTTTTTATAATAAATTGCTGCCATTTTTTGTACCATCGGCCGTTCTCGTGGTATTTTTGTTAAATTTCACGCACGCATCGCCCTGAAAAGGCACATATATAGGGCAAGTTCGCGCAAGGACTATAGTTAACCATTGGTTGACTAACGCTTGCCCGAACTCTGTCTAGTCGACGATGGTTAACTACGCTAGTCGACTATTTGGAACCAACGCTTCGCTAGTAACCATAGCCGCGCGCGTTCATAACGTACAGCAGGGAGCCAGGATCCAGACGTTTTGCAATGACATTTTGACCAGCGTTCGACTAGAGACGTTCGCACTTTGCTATTAGTGCGCAGGCTTAAGGTACGTCACAAATCAACCACTAATCGACTAATGGTCCTTGCCCGAACTTGGCCATAGTCTGTTAGCGTGAATAACGGTCGGTTTTGAACAGCGCCCCCATCAACAGATGTCGTTCCTTCAACATCAAGAATTCGCTCGTACCCCCGCCCTGCAAACAGGACGCTGGGATACTCTGATGAATTCACGCTCTGATTGGTTGGATTTTGCGTGACCTGTGACCTGCGCGTCATCACGGTCATGACTCTGCAAGGTTTGAAACGGCCGTTAAAACTGATTCATTACTCTTTTATACCAGTTTAGAGTTTTTTGGGGGGTTGAAAAGCGTAATAATTCTGTAAAACTTATCTGTGTTGTAAATTTACAATTCCCGTCACTTGCGCAGGCCCCGTTTCGAATCACAAACGGTCGGATTGCATTATGCGACGCTCAAAATTGTGTCCACATGGTCCGCAATGAAACAGAAATCACATCCGGTATGGAACGTGTGCATTTTTATAGGAAGTTTTCGGATAGCATTTGCGCACATCGTCTAACTGCGGTCTTAAACAGCCGCAGCCAGATGCTTTATACATAGGTCATAGGCAACTTCCTTCACAAGATTCTGTGCCGCATCAGAGTATCCCAGCGTCCTATTTGCAGGGCGGGGGGTACGAGCGAACATCAAGAAAAACAAAGGAGGGAAGTATGGTGTACTATAAAGGACACCTATCTGTTGTCGTCGTGCGTGTGGGGAGCCCCGTCGTGCCTGTGAGCAGGTCCGCCGTGTTTGTGAAGAGGTCCGCCGTGTTCACGGTGAGCAGAGCGTCGTGCGTGTGAGTAAAACCGTCGTGCCTGTGAGCAGGTCCGTCGTGTTTGTGGAGAGGTCCGTCGTGTTTGTGAGCAGACCGTCGTGCGTGTGAGTAAAACCGTCGTGCCTGTGAGCAGGTCCGTCGTGTTTGTGGAGAGGTCCGTCGTGTTTGTGAGCAGACCGTCGTGCGTGTGAGTAAAACCGTCGTGCCTGTGAGCAGGTCCGTCGTGTTTGTGGAGAGGTCCGTCGTGTTTGTGAGCAGAGCGTCGTGCGTGTGGGGAGCTCCGTCGTGCCTGTGAGCAGGTCCGTCGTGCCTGTGAGCAGGTCCATCGTGCCTGTGAGCAGGTCCGTCGTGTTTGTGAGCAGACCGTCGTGCGTGTGGGGAGCTCCGTCGTGCCTGTGAGCAGGTCCGTCGTGTTTGTGAGCAGAGCGTCGTGCGTGTGGGGAGCTCCGTCGTGCCCGTGAGCAGGTCCGTCGTGTTTGTGGAGAGGTCCGTCGTGTTTGTGAGCAGAGCGTCGTGCGTGTGAGTAAAACCGTCGTGCCTGTGAGTAAAACCGTCGTGCCTGTGAGTAAAGTTTTACTCACAGGCACGACGGTTTTACTCACAAACACGACGGACCCTCCCACACGCACGACGGACCTGCTCACAGGCACGACGGAGCTCCCCACACGCACGACGATAACAGATAGGTGTCCTTTATAGTACACCATAGGGAAGAACATATAGGCCAGCTGAGAAACTTCACAAGCTCTGAAAACAAGGACAAGCTTCAAAACACTGATTCTACTGAATCTACTAAGATATGTGCCTTGGCTAGTTGTGACAATATGGGAGCAATCTTGGAGATATAGACTTTATAAAACTGAACCTGAACTAACCCAAGACAACTACAATTTGGTAGTACAACGACCAAACCTTTGTGGACACTAAAGAAACACCCAAACAATAACAAACATTAATGTTTCACAAACACAAATATAAATTAGGTCTTAGTCAGTTAACCAATAAAGATTTTCCCCAGCCTAAAAAAATAGACCAATAGGCCCAATGTAAAATTTACGGGAATGAACAAAAGAAAAACAAAAGGTTTGACTGACTTACAGTGAAGTAAAGATACGAAGCAGTTGTCTAGTACAATTAGTTAGTTTTTCTGTTTGTTCGCATTTCTTTATCGTACGTATTTTAATTCTCATTTAGCGAGATTGGTTGCCTCTTTACAAAATTCTCAGCAAAAATCTCCAGTCTAACCAGCTTTGCTAAATTGATTGCTGATTGTGCGTCACGAAAAAGAACGACGATATGCTAAATTGAAGGAATTCGAAAAAACGAAATTGAATGCCCGAATTATGAATTTGAAACACAGTCAAAACTTGAGAGGCAAATTCGAACGCACGAAATTAAATTGGCTGCTCAATAGCCGAAATTAACCAAGAAAACCTATATTAACAATTGTTAATTAATTTATTAATTCCTATTTTTTCCAGTACTGTCGTTTAGCGTTTTAACTTATATTGATCTTTCCCATCATTTTAAGCTCATTATATGGTCCAATGGTTACGGTGTTCGCCTCGTGTGCCGTGGTACATAACGACCACAAATTAGACCATAACGTGTTCACAATATTATTGTCTCCATAGTAACAAGCTTCCACTTGCGTGAAATTGTGAACACGTTATGGTCTAATCAATTACTTCGCCATGGCTGAACACTTGTTCTGATTTCTCAGTCGGCCGGCAGGCAATATGGACTGAATTGCTTGAGGCTAGACCACGCAAGCAATTAAAGAATTTTCTGAACAATGAAATTGTTGATTCACCGACCTTCATTAAGAATTGTCTCCATAGTAACAAGCTTATCCACTGGCGTGGAATTGGTTGTTTTCGTTCACTGCGGTCTCAAGTGATCACTTTGGCTATAAGTCTCCACTCCGTGTACGTACGCTTAGAATAAACACGGCAAGTAATTGAAACCTGTTGCCTACCAAACGAATCATGTATTCGCCAGAATTGGTTGTCATTTTGGCCATCATTTCTTCTATCTCAGCAGTGTTGGGATTTTATAACATCTGCCCAGTTCAGCCTGTCAGCTGCTCTTGCCCGTCACAGTGGCAAATGTGGCACAACGCGTGCTATCGCATCACTCCACCGCATAATTGGGATGATGCCAAGACAGTTTGCCAAGATTTGGGAGGCAAGATGGCCGCTCCTCGCTCGCTGGAAGAAATGAAGTTCATGGTGGACATGGCACGAGAGGTGGACAGTGAATACTACGTCTGGATTGCTTGCAATGACAAAGATGTTGAAGGGACTTGGGAGTGTGACGGCCAGGAAGGAAGAGAGCCCTTCCTGGAATGGAGTGCTAATCAACCAGATGATTTCAAAGACAATCAAGATTGTGTGGTAGTAGCCAGAAATCAGAATGACAAAATGGATGACGATTTTTGTGCTGAGAGTCGTATGGCATTGTGTGTTCATCAGGCGGCTTGTCCTCATCCCCCAACCCAACCCCATCGATACTGCCTCTCTACTGACACACGCGGCCGCATTCTCAACTCAACCTGCCTCCTCGACCACAACATCCGGGAGTTTATCACCGAGGGCGTGGCCGCCTGCGGCTCAGCCTGCGCTAAGGAGCCCGGATGTTTCTCCTTCAACATCAAGAACACCGAAGAAGGGAAGAAAATATGCCAGCTGAACAACAGCACAAGCTCCGAAGATAAGGACAAGTTTCAAAACACCGATTATTTCTGCATGTACTCAGAAGTATGCACCGGCTAGAATTAACAACAGGGGAACATTCTCGGTGATAATTATACATACCATTGTCTAGAAACTCGAACTTAAAATAAATGGGGAAAAGCACAAGGATATGCTTCTTACGAGGACAAACCATTGGGGAAGCACTTTTTTGTACAACAAGATTTCAGGACAACAAATTCGTTGTTTTCGAGGGAAAAGTGATTCAACCATGTTCTTTGACATAAGGTAAACACATAATTATTTCGTCCTCATTACGTGTGCAAAGGAAAAAACGAATACTGGGGAAAAAACACGAGTATTGCTTGACCTTTGACTCCCGAGAAATGTTGTCAACGAAAACCGATTTTTTTTTCTCTGTGTCTGTGTCATTTGGCTGTTCAAAACAATTTAAGTCTCATAAAATGTTGTAATAGCGTAATCTTAATATGGAAACATCACTATATACATAGTGAGTTTAGATGAATTTACTTTTTTCTTTTAGGCCTATGCGTTTAGTTTCTTTGGTACTACGACAAATTATTGATTGAAAACAGTTATGTGAAATCGTCTGTTTGTAAATTCGCATTTAAAGTATTCTAGGGTTCGTATATTTTGTGCTTTGAGGTTAAACAAGAGTTGTAACGAGTAGCATTAAATGGTGTATGATGTTTTCTGCAGCGAAGTGAGACTAAAATGGCTTTAAAAAATTAACATAACAGTTTTTGTAAATCCTTGTTAATTCCAATTTTTCGAAAATTAATGATACGTGATAATTGATGATTGTCAATCAGTAATTTGTAAATTATTATCGCTTGGTAAATTGTTGTTGATTTTCAGTTGATTTTGAAATTGCGTTCCCCGTGCTCTTAAAAAAACAATGCGAATTTTGTTTTATTATTGATTTTGGACTTGTATGTTTTATAAAATAAAAATCTCCGTTTTTGACGTTTACCCCAACTGAAAAAAAGTATTTTGTTTTTGGCACAAACAGATTCACTTTGCGAGCTGACTGGCTCCCGGTCCATACATTATCGATACTAAATATGCGGCGGGAACCAGCATACCTCAGAGAACGAAATTATTGTTTGAAGGCAGCCAATATTTCGAAACTGTGAAGTAATAATTCAATAAATAAACAAGGAAGGAATCTATTTTTGGGGGGATGAAACTCGAAAATAGCACGGGAACGCAACTTGAAATGATTTCAGCGGATGACTGCCGCATCGACAAATCTTTTATTCAAAATAAGAGTCACAATTAAGCAACATAATATAATTGCGACAAAATCTTGATATTTCCCACTTTTTTAAATTCGTTCACCCAAATAATACCGAGATGTAATAGCCTCTACCAGTTTGGATCAATTCCTAAAGACTTTATATTAAAAAAAAAAAAGGGTAAATTTGTTATTGATCGTCAAGAGTATTTGGGTCGCATCATTGATTTCAACTCAACGATGTATAGTTTTACTGAGGGAGCCCTTTATACTTCAACCGAATCAGTTCCTTTTATATACTGTATTTGAATTATGATTGCCCATATAAAAGCTTCAATTTTCCGAAATTTGAAGATCAGATTGTTTATATTGTTTGATAACTCAGAGTAAGAGCCACACTTTTGGAAAATCTCAAAATCGTGATATATGTTTAAATTGAATTTATTGGATTGTACATCTTTGGATCTTTACCCTGTTGCCTTATTGAAATCTATTTGCGAATAAAATAATGCGTGGTGTTTTAGATAAAGGACATAGCTTGTATGGCGTTACATTCGTTCTGTTCTAAATAATTGTAATTGTAATCTATAATTGAAACGGGAAAGGCTTTGGCAAGTGACATTTCTGGTGAATGTGATGGGACACATCATCACGCACGGATCGACAAAAGATAGCGGCCTATAAACCATTCGGAACTCAACAAAAAACGTTGCGATGACTTAGGATAGGTTGAGAGAAGGTTCTTCGGGCCTATCATGTGCATTTGACC
This sequence comes from Patiria miniata, assembly GCF_015706575.1. NCBI lineage: Eukaryota > Metazoa > Echinodermata > Asteroidea > Valvatida > Asterinidae > Patiria > Patiria miniata. Next base: position 43,554,426 of record NW_024037074.1, read on the forward strand.
TCTATTTCTAGTCCAAAATTGTTTCCAAAATTGGCCCTCGATATTCTTCAACAATCCGTCGATATTCTTGACAAACCGTGGTGTATTCGTAAAGAAACCTTAGGACAGTCGTGGCTATCCGTCCTGAAACCGTAGGTGCAGTCTAAAATTAGAAAGTCGATTTCTCCACGAATCTCGACGGTTCTTCGTGATCGATTGATCTTGGTCAAAAAAAATGAGTGGACTGTGTGACTGGTGCTTTAATAAGCAGGAGAACACATTGAGATGATGTCACTAGTTACTGACGGGTGATGGTATGAATCTCATGCATTGACAGTAGGTGGCGCTTCAGCATCACTAATGGTTGACTGCATGGAATCCTGACGTCATAATAATCTTTTGAATAATTTTAAGTAAAAATGGAAACATTAAAACAATAATAAAATTAATTAAATTCAAATCAACAAGTTTACAAACTGCATAAAATCAATAAACAGACAAAAACGGCCGATCGACTGACTGACCGACAATCCAAGCAATCTCACAACTAGCCAGACCAAACTGACGACCAACAAACAAACCGACCAAGTACACCGCAGCAAACAAAAAAACAAAATGATCCTAGAGCCCGAGAGTTTGTTGGAAGGAGGTCCTATACAGGGGTAGCAGTTGCTCTCCACCTCCAGCCAAGCAATACGGATTAATTGTCATTGTGTTTGCAATGAACCGTCCCGTTGTATATTGACAAACTTGACTTCCTCAATTTAATTACATGTATATTCAAAATGCATGCGAGAAGAAAGGCAATTTTTGTCATAATTTATACGTTAGGATACAATGTAGCGTGAAGAAGGACTGATTAAATGCAACGTAAAATAGCCTATCAATTAATTAGAGTTGCAAATAAAACACAAAAAGTTGTACTCTCTATTTATTCTATCTCTGCGTTAGTTTGCGTCATTTTTTACTGCAAGACATCGACAAATAATTTTAACCAAAATAGATTTTTTAAAAACATTTATGAATGGCAGAAACAATTCGTTATCACTTTTTTTTGAAAAAGGAATAGCTTTTTGACCCTGCTTATCAGCTGAGTAGATACAAAAATTTATCACAGATAAGTTAAATATTGTTATCAGTTTTTCCAGGAGTAAATTAAAGTCATTACTGAAAACGAAAACCTAAACAATCATTGCATTTTCAACGTATTAATGGTTATGTTCAAAAAAATGCGTAAATGGTTTCAACTTTTTTGATCATTTTTTGGATTATGGCTTGAAAGGTAGCTATCCAAAAAGTAACCGATCAAGGCCATTTCCAACGATGCGTCATTGGAAATTTCAGTTTAGTAGTTCGTTTGTAATTCGGCGAATCCATGAATGGGTGAGAGCACGTGAGCGTCAGTTCGGTGCGTGACATTCGCTGGTCCCCCCCCCCCCCCCCCGCAAACAGGGCGCTGGGAAGGGCTGATGAGCTTCACTGAATCTTGTGAAGGAAGTGGGGATGGCATTCTGGGTAATTTATGACCTATGTATAAAGCATCTGGCTGCAGCTGTTAAAGACCGCAGTTAGCCAATGCGCGCAAATGCTATCCGAAATCTTTCTCATAGAAATGCACACATTCCATACCGGATGTGTGATTTCTTTTTCATTGCGGCCAAATTTTGAGCGTCGCATAATATGCAATTTAACCCTTCGAGACGGACCTGAACAAGTGACAAGAATGGAAAATTTACAAAACAAATAAGTTTTACAGATTTTCCTACATTATTACGCTTTTTTGATGAAAAAAAAAATTGATGAATGGGAATAAACGAGTGATGACTTAGTCTTAACGGCCGTTTAAAACCTTGCAGAATCATGACCGTGATGACTTGCAGGTCACAGGTCACGCAAATATATCCAATCAGAGCGTAAATTCATCAGCGTCCTGTTTAAAGGGCGGGGGTACGAGCGAATGCGTGACATAGCGTCGCTGCAATGGGCTGAATGAAAATGTTTCCAGGATGCTTAATTCGGACGCAATTCAAAACATGAATCGGCAACGTTTGAATTGAGATTGAGAACCTAGAATATTGATTTCTATTTATATTCATCCTTCAGTATGCTAAAAGTTCATGAAGTTAATATTTAATTACACATCTTCTGTTGCTTCAAAGGAAAAAAAATCACAAATGAAATATGATTTATACTCTACCTTTTAAAGAAATAACAAAGAATGTTTATACAATTACATCCCTTCCGTATTCCAAATATTTGACAGATTTCAATTATGTTTTATTCAGTCAAGGTAAATCAAACGTTTCCGACCTCCGCTTCAAATTACAATCCAGAGAAACTGCACTAACTACTGTAAGGACACTAAAAGCCTATTCAGAGAGTTGTGGAAAAAGGGAGTGTGTTCACTTCTTTTGCCATTTTTCTTTCATAAAGCCATCGGTGTGCGGATCCAGAAACTTTTTGGCGGCTTCCTTCTTAAGGATATCACTGGCCTGGGTCCGCAGGTGTGGATTCTCACTCAGTATGACCTCCTGAATGACCTGAGCTACTTCCTCAGGCTGCTGAACTAAATTTTTGAGACGATCGGTCATTCCCTCCAAGCTTTTAAGGAAGGCATCTTTCAAAGGAGCTTCGAAATCTTTGGCCTGCTCCGCTGGAGGAAGAGACATGTTTTTAGCGATCATCTCTGTATTGGTGGGTCCCGGTTCAACGATGAGAACTCTAGTAAAACAAGACAATAAACCAGTCAGGGCCCATCAATATCGATTTATTTCCGATTGGTTGGATACATATTAAGCAATTATGTGGCTGTTTCAACCAACCCATTTGTTTTAGAGTGTACTCTTCAAGTACTGGTATTGCTCGCAGCCCGGGTGCACGGACTTTGCCGTAAGCCGTCTTCACGCGTTGCCCAGCAGCCGTGGATTGTACCACTTGGTACTTGTTTGTCAAAGCCTTTTGAAAATGAATTTAAGATTATATCCACACCCACCATGATTCCAAACACCAAAAAAATCATGCTTTGTCTACATTATGCCATTGAGGGAAAATACAGAAAGATTTTAAGGGAAATATATACATTCATACAATTGGTTAAAAGCATACAATGCCTGACATTGTATTTAGCAGATCAACACTTCAAAGTACCTGATGTTGTATACATCTTTCAAGACTGACGAGCTGGCTTCAGAGAATCCCTCCAAGGCGAACTTAGTGGCCGAGTACATGGCATGGAAAGGAACGGCTGTTCAAAGTGTTAAAAAATATATGTATTTTTCCTTAATTCAGGAAACATATGAACATTTTGTTTTAACGACGTCCGGATTTGTTTACATGTAGGGCATATGTTTACTAATCTTATGGAAACTTGGTGGTTCCCATGAGAAATAGCGTGACGTCATAACGTCTTAGGCTTATTCATCGATGTCATCGCTTAAAATATCTTGATTTGATACATTTTATTTCAATGCTGCCATAAAGGATGATTCGTATTACTGCGGGTATTATAGGAAAAGATGTTTGAAGTTAATGTAAGACAGGGGTTAAAACAACGATTCATATATTTAAACATACATATTTCTAAGTTAAGATGATACAGGTCAGTGATTTTTAACAATTTTAAATTTGCAAATAGAGGCCAAGAGTGTTCACAAAAGCCAGTTTAGAAATTACTCGACCTGCTCGTTTTTGCAGAGTAAGCAGTCAATAAGTCAATATTAATCAATCTAATATATATAGCCTTCTATGTATTTGTAAACAGGAAGACAAATACGAAAACTGGGGTTGCATATTGTACTGTAATTGTTTTGTATGTTTAATAATACAAACTGCCGAGAAGGGTCTTTATACATGTATATTGCTGAAGTTTTTGAACAGCGCCCCAAGTTTTGAATGATGTCCCTTTTCGGTTTTATTTTTCCGGCCGGTGATTGCTTTGCTCCCATGGGCCTTATCCACGAGGAAGCCATTTTGGTCATATTCCCTGAATGTATTTTATAAATTGTGAACTGTTGAATGTGAAGGCGCCAGACTTTTTATGCATTCTAGCCTCACTTTCAATTTTTTTTTAAATGTGGCTTAAAACATTAGGACATGTTTAATCACAAATTTTAAATTACTTATCAGAGCTTACTGGTATTTAATTTGTAATTAACTTTATGTATAGCTTTTATTTCTCTGCACAAGTTCCAGAAATGAGGATTTTGCCGGGCTTTCCATTTAACATGGCCGACTTAAGTCAATATAGAATCCTGGACATGCCCATAGTTGATGTTGTAAATAGAGTTTAAGACATACTAACCGTGAACCGCCGCCATACTGCTGACGTTGAGAATCCTACCAGACTTCTGCTTCTTCATCGCTGGTAACACAGCTCTCATAGTTCTTACTGGGCCCCAGAAGTTGGTATCCATCATGGCTAAACCGAACTCCATCGGCTTTTGGTCGACACCATCCAAACCCGTGTAGCCAGCATTGTTTACTATATAAACAAATAATGCGAACATGACAATCCCAAAACATCAAAATTCCTAAAGAAAACAATTTCAAACTAGAAATGTGTTTGTGGACAAACACTGAGCTGTTTCGACCGTTTTATTAATGACTGCCGTAAAGGAGTTTCATCCAGGACGAATGAACATGTACATGCGTATTCTATACAAAAAGTGTCTATGCTATGTAAAAAAAAAAAACCATTTTTTCATGACGTCATGATGACCGCACACATTTTTGAAATTTTCTGTATCTATCTACGACCTAACAAACCTTTTGCAAAAAAGAATTTCGAATTTACCACGTTCCATTGATGAAATATGAGTAAAAGGTCCAAAAATTGAATAATTCATATAAAACACATGATGACGTCATCGTCACGTCACTGCAATTTTTGTCTTTAACACTTCCTGGAATATCTGCATACCGACATTGAACCCAATCGGACGTCAGGTTCTCTGAGGTCGATCGGTCAAAAATTTGAAGAAAATATTAAAATTTGAAAAATTTATAAAAAATCAGATGATGACGTCATGATGACGTCACTTAAGATTTTGAATGCTTTTATCTATACCTACCTACCAACCAAGTTTCATAACGATCGGACATACCCTGATATGTAAATTAAAAAAATCACGTTTTTGATGACGTCATGATGATGTCACACATTTTACGAAATTTTGCAAAAATTCTGTTTGCAACAGAAGATAGGGCTTTTCCGCATTATGATTTGTTTTTGTCAATAATACGTCCCTGACTATGCATGAACATAAAATCTGTCAAAGTTAGCCGGAAATCGGCTAAAACGGTCACTGTGGACAGGATTTGACCTCAGCAACACGTGCGCTGCGCGCGGGCTGACTGACATACGATATGTACAACATACACGTCCTGTGCATGTTTTAAAGCAGAGTTATTGTCAACCTGAAGTTTTAAGCGTGCGCAGGGCATGTCCGAGTTTGCTTATTGCCTCGAAGCTTTGAAATATTTTAGACCTACCCTTAAATAAACAATTAAAGTAAAAACTAATATTAAAACTGCCATGGTTGATTTTTCAGGAATTTTCTAAGGAAAAAAAGTCTTTTCATTATAACTTTCGGTCTGATGACGTCATAAACCTTAAACTTCGCACACGTCTTAAGTGGATCAAGGTCATCATATACACCAATATTTAGGCGATTCCAACAAACTTCGCCACAGACATCTATTCAAAATACATTTTTTAAAATTTTCAACCTGTCGCTAGAGGGCGCTCGAAGATTGCATGACGTCATCGGTAGATGATTTGAAGAATACTATCAGCCAAGAGACTAACACCGTTGAAAGCAAATTCATATCTATTACCACTTTCAAATAATAAGCCACTTCCGGTTTTGGTCTTTTTCGACCGGAAGCAAGGGTCACGTGATTTCACGCACACTGAATGAAATCAAGACCTCAACCTACTCTACCAGTTGCCGGTAACAGAATGCTGCGGACGCGTACGGTTGATTTCTTATGCATTTTTGCAATATTAAAAAGTGTCATAATTTAATTGCCTATAAATAAACACAGGATGACGTCATCATGACGTCATCATTACACAATGTTGTTTGAATTAGGGTCTTTGCTTGGACAAAGAGTGGTGCAAATGAATTACTCGCAAAGAGTCGAAAATGCCCTTCGTATGTCGACATTTAAAAAAAAAATCTGTGTACAAAGTCTATGGGAAAAATTAAATATTCAAAAATCTATAATAAATTAGTCGATGACGTCATCATGACGTCATTGTTCTAGGATCATCCTTGCATAAGGGTCCTTCATTGGTATAAGTTTGATGAAATTCCGAAGTTGCAAAAGCACTGAAGTCGTGTAGAGAATAAACGTGTACAAATTGAATGGGCTTTTTGGATAAGAAGAATGCCTTTTTCGCAAAATTGCGAAAAAGCCAAAAATGAGAACAAAAAGAAAGGCTTTTCCGCTTTTTTGCGGAAAAGCAAAAAAAAACAGAACAAAAAGAAAGGCTTTTCCGCAACTTTGCGGAAAAGCCAAAAAAAAAATGAGAACAAAAACAAAGGCGTTTTCGCAAAATTGAGAAAAAGCCAAAAATGAGAACAAAAAGAAAGGCTTTTCCGCAACTATGCGGAAAAGCCAAAAAAAAAAACAGAACAAAAACAAAGGCTTTTCGCAAAATTGCGAAAAAGCCAAAAAAATGAGAACAAAAAGAAAGGCTATTCCGCAACTATGCGGAAAAGCCACAAAAAAAAGAAAAAAAAAATCTTAACGAAAACAAGAGTTGTTTCGGTGTGTCACCGAAACAGCTAACAAGAGCTGTTTCGGTGTGTACACCGACCGAAACAGCTAATGAATCAGGCCGCATCCGGAAGGTAGATACTAATATTTTTTTGCGGTTTTTCCCTCAATTAAATCAGCATCAAATCTCCATCAATTGCCAAACTAATACAATTTACGTTGGCAGCTCATTCTATTTCACCAAATAAGTACTAACCAAGAACGTCGATTCTCCCGTTTTCTCGTAAGATCTCATCTACAACCGATGTGATGGTAGCTTCCTTGGTGACGTCAAGTTCCCGGATGAAGAGGTTCTTGTTAAGCGTGTCGCCTGCTGCCTTCTCCAAGTTAGCCTTTGACTTCAGATTCCTCATTGTGGCGTACACCTGCAATAAGTAGCATGGGAAAAGTCAAATCAACGAAGGCGGGATTGTCAACAGTGGCGTATTAAACTGGGGTAAGATTTAAAAAGGGGGCCACTTAGAGGCCCCATTTTCTGTAGGGGCCATGACGGCAATGGTAAGCCTAGGTGTTAAGAATAAAAAACTCAATTTTGCATTTCCAAAATTTTGATCGGGGGAGCACAAGGGGGCTTCGAGCGGGGGGGGGGTGCCCCCCCTCCAGTTACATCACTGGTCGTTACGTCAGTACAGCGCCATACCGCCTTGCGGCCACGCTGTACAGGGTGAGTAAAAAAAAAAACGAAACCCAAATGGCAGGACAAATTTTTAAATAAAGTACCACTTTCAAAATCTAGGATATGAAAGCCCAGTCATTAAGCTTTCTTTTAGTACAAGAATCATTCAAATCACTCATTACATGTACTTTTCAAGTTACGGGATTTTGAACACAAGCACCGTGTTTAAAGTTCTGTTCACCGATCACAAAAAAAGTAAGTGTTCTTTCAGCAAAACGAAAACAATTCTCATAGGGATGCATGTGAATTGTTGTCGTACACTTACTATTTTTGTACAATTACGTGTTTGTGCACATTACGGATGAATTGGTCACGCTAACAACTTGCGCATCTTAATGAGGTCTTCACCTTCATTGCCTAATGTTGGACGTTACCTTAAACTGATGTTGTTTGTCCTTTGCCAGCATTACGGCCGTAGCCAGACCAATCCCGGACGAACAACCAGTAATAAGCACAGACTGTGGCGCCATCTTTGCTCGTGGATTGACAGGATCGTAAACTGAAATGTAGCACTGAGACGAAATGCGCCTCATGCAAAAATGTGGTGCTTTTATAGGCCGATTTTAAGTTGATCATTAATAAGAAAAAAGGTCGAAGAGAAAGAAAAACAAAGAGCAAAAGGTCGACCGTCCCGGGTAGCTTTGGGTTGACAATGACTTAGCAATTCACGGGGCAATGTTCAAATGAAGTCTGCCATTGTAGCCATTAATATAAACACTGGGTACAGAAAGGTCGACGGTTCACATGTCACATTTTGTTGACAGTGATAAACGCAACTCACGGTACAATGTTCAAAAAACCCCAACAATATGAAAAGTGTTTGGAAGCAAAAACGTTAAATTGTAACTGATTCCTAGTTAAAGCGGAATGCTTGCGTATATTGTAATACAAATGCATATACCCAACGCGAAACGGCTTACCGACTTCATGTGTAATACAGGAGACGTGGGGGTAAATCACACACCTAAAACATATTGGATTGACAATGTCTTGGAGTTTAGCAGGTTTCTTACCTCTAGTCCTCGATTATTCACCCTGGTCATTTTATCACTTGCTCGAACCTCAAAAGGACCGTCAGTTTCTTAGTGTAACTGCTGCTGATGCAAGGTTTTGGTCCATGTTTTTGTTCAATACTTTACTTTGAAATAATGTATAATATAGTACACGTGCCCTTGGTATAACATTTTGACCTTTTTCAGTACAGGTGAATGCCGACTGAATGATGCAGCACAGTGAAGTGATTCAGCAGTTTGTTACATTAATGATTAATTTATCAACGGAAGGTCAAAGCCCTTTCTTGTTACATCTTTAAACCGTGTTGGAGTGATGTTCGCAGGATTTATTTTAAAGATGGATTTTCATGCTATTTTCCTAGCAATATAAAAGTTATTCTTTTTTGAATGAGGCATTGAACAAAAATCCACCGACAATAAGTTAATGAGATATTTCACTCACAAAATTTGAATTATTGGCTGCCAGACAATAATTCGGCTCTCGCAGGGGGGGGAGTAATTAATATATATACAAAGGGTTGCAAACGCCCAAAATCTGAATGAAGTAGTTTCTTTTTCGTTAAAACAAAACATACAAATTGAAAATTCGTTATAGGAGAAAAGCATATTTTGAAGAATATGTGGTATCATCTTTAACAACGCCCACATTATTAGGGGCCGTTAGAAATGATTCACGTTTACCGGATACGTATGCGTCTCGAAGAACGTAACTGTTATATCACTACATTTTGTGGTTATTTCGCACAAATTGGTGAATTAACAAGCACCGTTTCCGTCCGGCATAGCTACGTATCTCGCACGCGTACCATTTCTAATGTCCCTAGAATCAGGCACGGCCTCACCTCAAGCGGAGATCATGTCATGGGGGCGTCTTACGTCTTCCTGTACAGATTCTCTCGATCCTCGTACCCACCCTGTTTTTGCCTGCAATTTTCGTTTAACTTTCATGAGATAGACTTTGTTAAATTAAGTGGGCCGGGGTCATCATTTCAGACTGTATAATCTTTGATTATGGGCCTTATTCATGAGTCGTGAAGTAAAATCTTCATTTTTGGAACTTATGTAGAGAAATGAAAGCAATGACGTTACAAATTAATACCAGTCTGCTCTGATGAATAATTTATCATGTGTGATTAAACATACTCTAATGTTTTAAGCCACATTTTAAAAAAAAATGAAAGTGATTTGATAGTCTGGCACCATCCCATTCAACAGTTCACAATTTATGAAATACATTCAGGGAACATGACAAAAATGGCCAACATGTGCATAAGACCCATGACTACCCACGGTGTTTTAGGTTTTTTTCTGGATACGGATAGACCATTGTTTCCATATTTCCCGTATAGGGTTGTAAAAGTTAACTCACTAGGACTGAGTTCATCTCTACTGTTGTAATGTAGTAAGAAACGCAGGGAGAAATTACGGCACAGGAACCCCGAATGGACTTCAACAAGTTTATTCTTGCTCTGACGCTTGTAGTTGCAGACCAGTAAATCGGTCCGAAATTGCCTACGCCGGCCAAATCACGATTTGCATGCCCTCAAAATCTTCAGTATTTGAGCATGCTGTGGGCCATGAACTTGAGGGTTTGTAAAAAATATGGGTGGAAGCCGTGCACAGGACTGTGAGCTTGTAGTTCCGTTCAATTTGGATGAAATTAAAGCGCTCTATTTTGCAATGGAGTGTAGGCATCGTTTTTCAAAATGGCGATTGGCTTCAGGACTATTTTCAGGGGTGATCATCTTCGGATGGAAATTTCTCCTACAAGTCATCAGTTGACCCCCCGAAAATTGAAAAGAAAATGAAAGATGATGGAGAGTTGTGAGTATTTTTCCCGAGTTTCTGAAGTGGGAGCATTTACCATTGGGGTCTATGGAAGTTCATTTACTGGTCTGCAACCTTGTTATGCAAAATATTTACAAAGTCTTAACCAACCAACCAACTGTTATTCCAAATAGCCAATGGGAAGACAGGAGTATGGCCATACATATTTTGTGTTACGTTTACTGAACACGAAATGTACTGTTTTAGTCCATTTCGAATTCATAATCAAATCTATGAATTCTCCGAGTCAAGAGGGTGGCGCTGTTCACGGTCACCCTTTATGACTTGCTAAGTGAACTTGCGGTAGCGCCCTCATTCCGAAAATATCCTCGGCAGCGTAGTTAGATTTATAGTCGTGTGCTATCCACTGATCTCCTCGGAGATTGTCTTCGCGTAGAGATAATGAGGTCATTCACTAGAAGATTTTGGACCTCTGTCTTCTCCCTCTCACCTCCTGTTCGTTGCATTTATTCGCAAAATCGAGTCATTGTGAATTTTAAAAAAGGGTAATAAGGCCAAAAAAAAAAGTCTCCGGTTTCTGGTATGGAGCTTGTCCAAAAAGTGGTGCGGTGCGGCGACGCGGCTTTTCTTTTTTTTTAACCGACTTTTTTGCTTCAAATTTGCTTCAAATGTCGGCTGATGACTGCAAATGGTGCCCGACTAAACTTAGTGCAAATATATGGGAGTCCAGAGAGGCCACATAAAGCTTATTCTCGATCATAGCCCCATCTAAAAACACGTTGAAATTGCGCAGCAGCAGAATTCCAGTCAAACCAGTGAGTTTGGCGGTTTTGAGACATCATCTTTCATTGAAAAAAAAACTTTTTCATTTTGCCGACGCGCATGGCTACGGCGACGCGCGCGCATACCAGAAACCGGAGACTTTTTTTTTTTGGCCTAAGGCAGAGGAGGCCAAAAGAAGGAGCAGGTTTGAATTTCATGTTAACTAAATAGAAGGAACTGCAACAAAACGGGAACATGCTGGCCTACATGTTTGTAGTCTGGTCCCTGATGGCTCTGCTCTATAATAGATTGTAGGTCAGCGCAGGTCCCCGAGAGCAGCAACGTAAACTTGTTGCACGCGTCCCCAATAGCAGCAAGTTGCGTTGCTGCATACGCCCTTCTGGTGTTAACCACTTTCATGTCTAATAAGTTGGATGGTTATATTCTGCACGTCAATACAGATTTAATTGTGATTGTGGTGTTTTTGTCTAAATAGGGTACGCACTGAGGAAATTTCTCATTGCGTCGGATCGTATTTTGTCGGCAAAACATAACAATTACGTTAACTGCCACAAAAGCCCGAACTATCTCGAACGTCAACGAAAATGTGTTTTGAAAACGTCGAGAAATGGGAGGAATCGTAGGAGTTCTGGTCGTGTGATATTGGGGCCGTTTTATCGAAAGTTCATAATCTTATTTTAATTTATTTTAATGTTCATATTATTTGTTGGACGTGTTCTTAATATTTTTTCCCTTCGTTCAAAAATGTGGTTGTTTCACAAATACATATATATGTCAATGTGTTTTTTTAATCAATCTTCTTTTCTATCGTCTATTTTTAAATGTTCATGGTATTTTATTTCTTTTATCTTTTTTATTGTTCCTGTGTTTTATATTAATGTTAAATTATAACATTTTTTTCTTTGTGTTAATAGATTTGGTCCTGTTACTCACGTAAATTTCGATTTCTATGTATTTTTTTAAATTCTTTTAATATTGTCATTTTATTATTTAAGAATTTTGGTTTTGTTTAATGTTTTTACTGGTTTCTTTCGATAACTTATTTTAATGTTATCGGGACCCTTAAGAATAATAGTTTAAATAACCAAAAAGGCTACACCCTGTTGAAATAAAACCGCTATAAATAAATAAGGATAGTCCGAGTATTTAGGTCTGGGAACACTCCAACATAATTGTGCCTTGTGTACGGATACAATGAACAGCGCCAACTACTTTCAGATTTGGTGTTGCCGTAAAAGTTATCTTTATTACTTAATACGTTTAGATAGGCCCATCCCCCTCCCAACAATAAACTCTGACCCGCTTTAATAAACTTTTTTTAGCGAGGGGAACAACGAAATTACAGACTTATTTTGTTCCATGGAAGAGATCAACAAGCTAGGGACGTTCGTTGCCATGAAATGACGCATTATACATGTACATCTTTTAAGCTTTTTATACTGAAGGTAAGCTCAATACACTGGTGTCCATTTTCACTTGACTGGGCCTATAGTGTGTTTAATGTACCTCATCCTAATCCCTAAGGAAGTCATTAACGCTGCTGCATCTTCTCCTTGAGTGCGGCAGAGCGGTGCGTGTGAGTACTCGAGACAAACATCCCCATACTATGGAACCCCAAGAGGCATTTAATGTGATCATCGAATCGGTGATGCACTTTCACGATCGGTGATGCACTTTTACGAACGTGATCACTTTGCAATGGTGAGAAATACCAGTAGTTATTATTATTAGTGGTATTATTTATTTGCCATCACAACAGAAAAATACAATACAAAACATGATGATTGGAACTTAAAAAGTGAACCTAATCACTATTGCCCACCGTGCATTCAGTTTCAGAACAGTAAAAAACACATCAAAAAACACACTAATTAAACAGCGATGGAGTCGACGATCAACTTTGCTATCGGTGCATGGTGGACCCTTGCGATCGGATCGATTGCAAAGTTGATCATCGACTGTGGAAGTCTATCACCAATGAAAACTTTGATCACCGATCATGAATATTCATCCAAAAAAAATTACCGATTGAAAAGTTAATCACCGATCGCAACAGACCATGATCACCGATTGCAATTAAAGTTGATCACCGATCGCAAAAGGCCATCACCGATTGCAAACTTGATCACCGGTCGCAAAAAAACCACCACCGATTGCAAAGATGATTATCGACTGTGAAAGTCCATCGCCGATCGTGAAAGTCCATCACCGATCGTGCATCACCGATCGTGAATATGCATCACCGATTCGATGATCACATTAAATGCGTCTTTGGCGTTCCATACTATACCTTAAGGGGATAAAAGTGTCATTTAGCAGTTATAAAGTGAGGTTAGTCATATGTGTCATGGGTCGATAATGGAAAGACGAGCTGATTAATGGTTATTTTTCCGAGCAACGACACTTTATCATGGCAAAGCTTCATTAACAAGATGTCTGTGTGATCCACGGAGCATTCGACTGACAATCAAGCTCATTAAGCCGTCAGTTCGTCATTCAAAACCATTGCATCAACAGAAGTATTGGAAAGAATGTTGCAACCTGACGCCACTTTTTTCTTCATATATCATCTCAATGAAGGTCATTTGTTGCAAAAATGACGACAAGACATGAATCTGGGAGTGAGAAGTGTTTCCAATTTCGTTAGAAAATACTTGAATTGACTCTCCCTAGACTTTGCACACAAGCGCGGAAGTGGCGTCAGGTTGCAACATTTGTTCCTGGCGTGTTTAGCATGTGTATCGCCACACCCGTACAACCAAGTCATTTTGTGTGTATAGGCTCCTTACGTCAAAATGGATAGTTCAGACGACGATTTCTTTCTGACTAAAAGTAGATTTTGCAGTGACGGCGGAGAATCTGACAGTGAAGATGCATTGGTAATTTTTGGTAAGCAAATTTTCACGCAGACGGTCCTATTCATGCTCGTTATGATGGAGAATAATAGTCCGACATGTTCAAAGTGTGGATTCGTAATTCCGAATCCACACTTTACTAAAGATTCGTCGTTCCGAATCCACACTTTTAACAATAGTGTGACGTCATAGCAATGGTTTAAAGTCGAAGAATACACGAGAAAGTGTGGATTCTTAATTTACGAATTCACTCGGCGCTTCGCGCCTCGTGAATTCTTAAATTACGAATCCACACTTTCTCGTGTATTCTCCTTAACATACCCTCTACCTGGGGGACGAAGCTTTTAGTGTCTCGACGAATTTGCAAACTCCATTGTGAAAGTCAACGCATATAATTGCAAAACACTATTGACTTTCGTGTACAGTATGGTTGAAGAACAGATGAGTCAAGCAAGCAAACTACGTTTGAAAACAACATGCGACCACTCGTGTTTACGAGGCCTCTAATGATTGTGTCAGTCAAATTGAATCTCAAGGTTTGTACACTACGCGTTGTGACGCAAAGTGAGATCAGGGAATTATTACAGTCAACGCTGAGTGTAGAAATAGAAGAAAAACATCGATAAATACAAAGTAGAGGCAAACAAATTCCTAATTCACATTTTCGCCGTATAATATTTCTCTTCATTTGTTTGTCCTTTCACTCAACCGGGTCCTCGAAATAATCAGTTATGCTATTTGCAACACAACAAAAACGATGTATGTTATTGGATTTTTTTTTCAAACTGGGGATGGGATAATGGGCAAGATATTCTGAAAATTGTATCACCACGCTCCTCGCCAACGACATTATAGGCCTACATCAGGAGCATATCAGTCTATATCAATTATCTTGACAGAAAAGAAAGTGACTTGGTAAAGACACGATTTCAACTTCATCTGCTGGGTTCTGAGAGCTTCGGAAGTGCTTAATTATAAGCCTCTTGCACTCTGACATTGGAACTGACTGCTCCAATAATCCACGTCACATGTCATGAATTAGGTCCACACGAATGGGTTCGTATAGAAGAACCGAATTAAAGACAGACTTGATGGATCATGTTAATATCGTAAGAGGTCCTTGAAATGGATCTATTAGGAGCAGCAGTCATGTACGCTTGTTGCCTTCGATGATTCATTAGAAACGTCATGGTCCAAAACGAACCTTTAAAGTCCTTTTATATATGTTTATTTTTTGTCATCATTTAACCTTGCTCAAGGCAACAACCGATACGCATAATTCCAAGAATTAATTCCAGGTTAATCTGGAGACAAAAACACAGACTCTTTAGTGGTTTGGGATTGTGATTCCAGAGCAAATTAATTAAATTACCCTGTCTATATAGGGCCTGTCTTGAGGTTGAAAGAAATCAATGGGAATGAGCTTGGCTGTACATGGACACCGTCGTCAGCTTGGAGGAATAAAAGCATACCCCCCCCCCCCGGAAAAATGTTATAATGATTGCTTTTGAGTCATTTTAAAAAAAAACTGGCGATTTTTTTATGAACGAATATTTTTGAGGTGAAGGGGATAGACACCCTACCGACTACCCCCACGTAGATCCGTTACTGATTCTCAATTTTCTTGTGTGTCAGTGAAGATAGCGCATTCATAACTTGCATGAAATCAGGTGTTGAAAATCGCACTGCGGCAAATTCAATTAATAACCACAATGAACAAACCCAACGTCTATTTCAGTCCCACCAACAAGTTTGATAGGATAGCAATAATCGTATTAGATTATGATCTTTAAGACCCGCCAATGGGATATAAAATATCCTTAGAATACAAAAGTGATGATTTGAAATTGCAATGTCTGGTTTTGTTTTGAATTGAACCTCCTATACCAAAAATAGCCTGACAGGAAATCCAGCTGAGCAAAAAGAGTAGAATTCTTTGCTTATTTATACCTTGTTAATGAATGCACTTTCAGGGATTGATGTAATGAGATTATATTGCAGTCTTGAGGATTTCCACCATCTGATTTTTTTTCCTGCATTCATTTATGAGTTCATTGAAACTATACGTTTCGCTCCATGTTTTTTTGTCTCCATAAGAATCGATTAAATTTTACCCTGTCTAGATTTTTTTCACATTTAAAGGTGGCTGTACTTTGGATTCTTGGATAGATTTCAGTGTGAGTCGTCAAGAGTGAGCATTCAAAAGATCTCAACATAATGTTACCTGCCGCCTTTTTTTTGGGGGGGGGGAGGGGGGTTCAACTACATGCTGTCTTCAAATGTCGACTGTCGATTATTGATGATATAAATATCAGTTCGGAATTTTAATTTTAAATTCGATTTTCGATTTAACCACAGATGACCCCCGCCCTTCAGAATCCCGTCAGCCTGCCCGATGGAATGCGTGACCATGTGACATTTTGTCACATTTTGTCATCGCCTTTCACATCAACGTGTACTGTACCCCCTCAACGGCGACAAAAGAAGAGATTCAAGGACATTAGAACGCTCACATGTGGATGCGTTTTTCTCGTACTTATTTTGTACCTAGTCAGTCAATTTACTTGCCAAATTAAAAAAAAACGTCGCGTGGTGTTTTCTAATATGACTCTTTGCTGATAGATATCGGTCAGGTCGTGTTTCCCTTATTTTTATAAATGGCTTTGTTAGTTTCGGTCTTAAAATCAGACGCCATGAACCTAACCCAACGCCTCTTTGGCACGAAATAGTCACGATGCATCTATCAGAAATGTTGGACAACGACTTGCAGTCATAGGCAGTACGGAACAGGATGGGAATGCGGAAAATATGCAGTAACTTAGCATAATGGCGACGTCCTAACTGCTTTTGCTTGTTCAGCGTGACCTTTCGTGAATTGAGTAGGCCTATCTTACATCTTTCCATTGACGGAATACAAGGTTAGGCCTACTGTAAATTTAATTTTTTTTTTTCGTTCCATGGAGTCTGCCCTTTGCAAAATAAAATTGGGAAATATGTTTGAATTATATTACACGTGCGTGTCAAGTTTTTCCATTTTCAGTGTGTGAAGGTAAATGATTTTATGCTTCAGTGTGATAAAAAGGAACCCGTCCGTTTAAAAAAAAGAAACACCGTTCCAAAGGAATTTTAATTAGGAAACTTCTAAGTACGCCTTAACCTTTTATTTATTTGTTATGCTTTTAGTTATTTTTTTAGCTTTGTTGAGAATCATCGCTATAATTCTCACCTCATCACTCGTCCTAAAGTAGTCAGAATGTTTGACTGAACCCTAAAACCTGCATGAACCTAATGAAAACAAGTCTTTTTGAGAGGGAGGGTGTCAACTATTCAAATTAAATGACGATTTGAAAATCGCAGGTCAACGTGACGTTTGAATCTTGTTAAATGTCATTCATATTCCTTTAAAAGCTTGTACGTATAAAACAGGAAAAATAAGAACAATAACAAGCTGCTGCAAACTGCTCACTGACTGGATTGACCTGAAATATACGAATCAAAAAGTTAGAGAGGCCTGATATGATTATTTCGTCTTCGAAGTAATTTGCCTCCAAAGAATTCTTTGCCAAAGACTAAATATATCAGGCCTCTCTTACGTATAAAACAGAATGTATACCGTCATGTGCCTAAGACCTCATCATATGTTTGTTTGTTTGTTTGTTTGTTGGTTGGTTTGTTAGGATTTCCGTTTTGAGAGTCTTGGTCAAGGGCGTCAATAACTTTTCAAAAGTGGGGGGGGGGGGAACATTCGTTGATCGGAACTAATGCGAGCGCGAAGCATGAAGCTTAACGGCGTGGGGTTCGGGCAATCTGAGGCAATTTCTGACCACTTTAACGCATTTTTTGAGCAATAATTTTAACATCATTTTTAAGTTCGGAGTAATTGAATCAGCTATTCTGAGCTATAGAATCACATGAAGGCTACAATTTTTTCGGAGGGGGACGAAAAAAGTGTGGGGAGGGGAATAAACAATATGATATCCCCCCCCCCCACTTCACAAAGTGTGGGGGAACTTGTCCTCTCCCCCCCCCCCCGTCCCCCACCGACTGACGCCCATGGTCTTGGTATAGCCTTACGGACTCCGTTACATACCGTACTCTCTCAATAGTAACAATGCAAGAGACTTGAAGACATTAATGCCGTCTTGCACACGCACAGCGCGTAGACTATGCGAAGACGCGTCGAATTTGCGCGCTACCGTAATTTCGTTCCCATGGAATCGAGGATGGCCTAGCCATTAGCATGTACATTGTCTACGCACTGTACTGTATACATGGAATACATTAAGGACAAACCTGTTCTAGGCATTAATTGCAGCATGCAGGCTATGAGTGAAACTAAAATAGTGGTTTATATTTTCCAATATTAATAAATCCATATTAATATTTCTGACTGCAAAGGGAATAAGAATTTATTAAAAAGCACAACTTTGCTTCGTGGATTTTCTCCGGTTATTGCATGCTAGTTTTGGGTGTTCGTCTAGAACTAGGCCTTCGCACGTGTAGGCTCTATGGTAAAATGTTATATCCATCGCAGAAAAGTCTTGCTCTATTAAAATCTACAGTCAATGAGTGAATCACAATGGGGCCTTATGCACGAGTTGACCATTTTGTCGAGTTCCCTGAATGTATTTCACAAATTGTTAACTGTTCAATGAAATGGCGCCAGAATATTCATGCAGGCATAATGCAGCCTTATTTTACTGTCATTTGGTTTGTAAATCTGGCTTGAAACATATTAGGGAATGTTTAATTACGAATTTTATATTATTCATTGAAGCAGACTTGAATTAATTAGTAATTTACTTGCTTTCATTTCTCTTCGCAAGTTCCAAAATTTAATATTTTACGTCACTTTCAATTCAATATGGCCGACTCGTGCATGAGGCCCATGTGCGGAAAGCATGATGCTATAGCGCTATCAGCGAGGCACGAACCGTGCTAGAGTTTCACTCAAGTAGATTAGTTGCGAAGGTAATGTCCCAATAACCGTTCCTCGATATTGTCTGTTCTTCCGTGGATGTGTCCATAATCAAATGACATTTCATTTCATTATATGGGGTATAAAAAAACAGTAGACAGTCACGTATGCCTTACATGCCTAATTAGGTGGTTCGGTTGATCGTCAGATCGAATATATGTCAAATGAGAAAGAAAAACAATTCAGACCTTCTTTTTTTCAGACAACAATTTTCTTTTTAGTTTAATAATACTTGCCTTTCACGGCATGCTCAAAACCTTGCGGTGATCCACCCAAATATTGTTTGCACAGATACAATATTTTGCATTGTGAATATCGAGACGGTATAATGGTATAAAACATCGAAATGATGCAAAATCGAATGTACTCTTGGTCGCAGACCAGCAGGCCTGAATAACAACCCCAAATTGCAGGCGATCTCGTGTCCCCTACGTACTTGCCATCAACCATACTGGTGTTCCTTCGACCTCAAGATTTCTCATCAACCCGTATAAGTCTCATTTGTCCATTGAACAAAAAATAGGCAGAATAACAAGCAAAAAGGGACAAATGTGCGATGGTCCTGTAGCCAAATATCTTTTTCATAACATACTCTGACCATGGAGCTATTTTTTTATAGCTCCATGCCTGACTGTGTGCCAACTGCCATGCTTTTACCATTACCTATCTGTCGTACTTAACTTCCGGATGTTTTGCTTGCGTGAGAGACTTTTAAGCCGTGCGCTACGGCTGCTCGGCTGCTGATGGGGGAAATGTTTACATAAGCGAGAACGAATCGGTCTTGTTAATGGGCAAGATTGACAGCATCATGACAACGAACCAGCGAACCAGAAAATCCGGAAATCATTCTCGTCAGTGCTGGGAATGCACTAGCATTCAAGAAATGCATTAGATCTCAAAAGCATGAAAAGAAATATATTCAGTTTGCATCCAATTCTGCAGAACATCGCAGATAGAGGGGAAAATAATTGGCCTGTACGTTTGTGTTCGCTTTTTATGTCCTTACACTCTCCAAACGCTGGTTAAAATTTTGTTGGTTAAAAAAGTTGGTTAAAATTTTAACCAACGTTGTTATGTGTAAAATTGTCCAATTTTGCCCAACGTTTGCCCAACGTTGGTTAATTTTTTTTTAACCAACCATTGGGCTGTTCACCTGTAAGCAACAGTTAGTTAAAAGTAGTCATTTTTTTATTATTATTTTTAATCATTTCTGGTAATGAAACCAAGGATTCCTCAAAAGCGCCCTAGGCACTGTAGCTCGCAAGCCTGAAGAAACCTGTGGAGAGAAGAAGTTACAGTTTTAGAGGCGGGAGGAAAAGCACAGAAGAATATTCTGGGGAAAACCCACGGAATCAGGTAGGGACTGAAAACCCAATACACATATTGGCCCAGGCGGGATTCGAACCTGGGTCGCAGCGGTGGAAGGCGAGGAAAGTACCGCTACGCCAACCTGACTCCCAAACCTGACTCCCAATTTTACCCAATATACTGGTTAAAATGTACCCGATTTAAACCATCGTTGGGTAAATTGACTACTTTTAACCAACTGTTGCTTAACAGGTGAACAGCCCAACGGTTGGTTAAAAAAAAAATAACCAACGTTGGGCAAAATGTGCCAAACGTTGGGTGAAATTGGACCATTTTACACAACGTTGGTTAAAATGTTAACCAACTTTTTTAACCAACAAAATTTTAACCAGCGTTTAGAGAGTGTATAGGGCGTCCGTTTTTATTTATATGGCTTTCATTTTTTTTGTCTCTGAAGTATGGTCAGCAGAAAAAAAATTAAATCTGAAGGAACACATTGAAGTTGCAACCGAATAGATAGTTAAATGAAATGATGGCGAGTGCGTGTTGTCTAATTGTTTTGTTTCTCGCAACGGCGGATTTTACACAACTGAACAATATAAATAATTTCATAGCATGATTGAGTTGACTTTGTCCGGACCATGCAGCTCATTAGAAACGTTTTTGCTGCAGTGGCAGCCATGAAATATAAGTGATGGTAAACTATAGACACCTATATGCTTGGTCACACCCTTGCATCTTCTGCGATTGAATTGGTTGCTATACGCCGTGCTTCTAGTACAATCCGATATTACTTTCCTGATTTTCACACATCCTGATTGCATGAATTTGATATTCATTTTTTCTGCATTAATTTCTGTCCAATATATAGGGTCGGTCAGACATGAGAACCAAAGAATATAAAAGGATGCATGCCCTTATTTATCTTCAGTCATGGTGCTGACTTTCTCAACGCCTGAAATGTTTCCGCAGGACATGCTGACCGCGCGACAGAGCGACACAAATATATTTTCAGCTTCGTATCTTTCTTCGATTCAATGGTTCCCTTGCACGTTAAAGGGAAGATACAACATTTGCAAACATCGAAAAACAAAATGATCAAATTATCACGAAATTTCTTTCTCGACTGTTAGGGAATGACAGTCTAAAGTATCCTGTAAAATCGTGGCTCCTGGTGTGCTGAAATTTTCAAGAACACTTGTATTTTTCCAACGCTGGTCGGCCGACCAGCGTTGGAGAAAACTGTTTTTCTTTTAAATGCTCCTAATTTTTCACATTTAGTTATTCAGAATTTTCTTTGCAATTGATTCCCCTTTGGGTACACGGGGTACACGCCTGCTAGACCGATTCTTTGACCTTACAATTCTATAAATAGCTCCGTTTCATCTTAAGTGGAGCCAGGGAACAAGTACATGGTTGGTTTTCTTGGATTTCCCAGCATCTCCGAACCCAAAACGTGAAGCAAGTCAGTTTAACAATATTTGCCAGAACATACTAATCCTCCAAATCCATTTATTTCTGAAAATTGAAGCAAAAGCAAATGTTGTACATTTCCTTTAAGTTGTTCTCTAGTATCTAATTGTCATTTCCACAGCAGAGATGTGAAGAAAAAGACGTTATCGATGTTCATGATCTTTGTTTTCATCCAATCCCTTCTTTTTTGGTTTGTCATCTATCGAAAAACACTGTGTGGTGGCCATCGTCTTCAGTTGTCAGTTTGTTCACCTTGGGATCCACATTGGAAAGGTTGTTAACTTTGGACGTCATTTTCCATTCAAAATCGAATCACTTTCATGCAGATTTCCCTGGCGTCGCATTATGGCAACAACCAGGCATCAAACTCGCGTTGTTCAGTGTTTACAGATCTATTGTAATTCGATGAAATTCAATCTTAGGGACTTGTAATAAAATAAGTTTCAAGGTCTTTGGAGTTATCATGCTGAAGAGGAATACAATAAAAACATTGGAAAGAAAGCGTAAATCGCATGATCACTGAAATGAAGGCTAGCATTAATAATAGGCCTACAACACTGCACTTTGATTTACGATTGACATTTAATTCTACTCATGCTTCTAAAAAATGTCTTTTTATCACTCTTTTTATATTTACTTAATCGACTACAAATTTAAGTAGAATGCATTAAAGGTAGAGTGTTATCATTTGTCATTTGTGCATCGTTTTCCGTTTGAAGCAACAAAAGTGCTTAAAAACTAAAGAAGGGTGCTTAACAACTTAACCCGATGAAGTTTTAGCTCAGTGAATGCTGTATATTCCGAGACAAAATTTAGGATCTCGATTTCAATTTAAAGTTGCAGTGTCATGTTTCGAATTGCGCCCGAAATCAGCGTCCGGGATACGTTGTCATTCAGCCGATTGCAGCTACGCGATGTCACCACTGATCTCTATATAAAGACTGGATAGCTAATAAAGAGCCGCACAATGTACGAATTTGACGCCATATTGGTGAGACCGGCTGGTGATCTACAAAGGACAAGTTGCCGTCTTTATAGACAGCATGATTTCTTTGTAACGTCGCGGTTCACCTGACTTATATTTTGGCCACCACCACTGACCAACTGACCAAGGTTTACTACAATTTTTTCTAACGTTGTGGTTACTTTTATAATGCCGCAAATCACTTTTTCGGCGTTTTTAAAATAACAATCACTACGGAAATGTGTCCCTTTTAGAACATCATTATGTGTACGTGACCAAAATGCACGTCAACTGTTGTTACAACGCGCGCGTATTTACGCGTAGAACGTTCGTATTATGCGCGGCCATCTTCGTGAGACCGGGGGCGAATTGGTCAATGTGCAAAGTCTACTGTGTGAATGTTGTATGCATATTCGCTATCCAGTCTTTATATAGAGATCAGTGGATGTCACACACTAAACTGACGAATAAAGGCCACCACGCGTGCGCACCGCGTGTGCGTCTTGTCAACACTACTAGCGCGCACCCATTAACGGCTTCACCGAATTAAAAACGAACAACTAACGGAAATTTACAAAAAGCGTATTTAGACACATCTTTGGAAACGTCCGTCTGTAAAAATGACAGTATGCAGCGGCGGAACGTTTTTCAAACTGAGGGCATCACTAAAAAGGGGCACCTGCACATCCGTGCTGAAATGTCGACACGTTTTGTTCACCGAACACTTGGCCTCCATAAAATCAAATGGCGGAGGGGGGGGGGGGCCTGGTACCATTTTCAAAAATAGTGGGCACTCTTAAAAAGCCGTCAATATGCAAACTACGCATTATGTGCCCATTTTCAGGGCACATTGTAAGGGTTTTGGGGCTTGGTTTTAATATTCCTCGTTCATATCAGAACTATACCATTCTGGGAAATGGTTACTGACAACAAATAATTATCCGAAATTTTACAGCCATAATTCATCTTGAGGGGGCACAGTTATGCCCGAGGCGCCACATTGATGTCCACACGGGGGGCGTTTGGGTAAAACCGGTTCCGCCGCCCCTGCAGCATGTTAGAAAGAACAATTTCACAGGGAGTTTAGTGTCATAACTATCTTTAAACCAACTTTAACCAAGTATGCTTTTCAACAATAATTTCGTCAGTTACTTTTTGGATAGCAGCAAATGATATATTCTACCTTTAACATAAAGGAAAGCAATTGAAATCAAATGGTTTGACGCTCATAAATCAATCCTATCGAACAGAATCAAAACTGCATTTACTTTGTAGATTTGGCAGCGTGAATTTCTCCCGTCCTATTTTCCATCCTCTATGAGCAACACATAGGCTCGTATCGATTCGTATAACATAATTATACATGTACATCAAGTTTTACAATTAAACAGTTTACACAGTTAAATACCAACGATGTGATTGTTTACATGCTAAATTACATTATAAACGTGGGACAATGTGGACACATTAGTAGAACAAAATGCCTGTTTTTGCTCGACTTAAACACTGCACAACTGAAGTATAAATTTAACACCAAGTAAAACTATATATTGAACGACTCTTTTGTTAAATAGTAGGGAAAGTAGTGTTGTAATTGGTATACACGAGAAAAGACCACCAGTATTGTATCAAGCTTTGGATGTCGGGGGGGGGGGGCAACCACACATCCGCGCCGAAATGAAGACATGTTTGTTTGTTTTTCCGGACACTTGGCCTCCGTAAAATCAAGAGGGGGGGGGGGGCTGGTGCCCACCTTCTAAATGGGGGCGCTCTTCAAAAATGACCATTATTATGCATACTGCAACTTATAGGCCTATATCCATTTTCACGGCGCATTGTAATGCTTTTTTAGGGGGTTTTTCGTTTTGGGGATTTATGTCAATACTCTTTAACCATTTATTAAAATCATATTGCTGAACAAAAAAATGTGTGCCAAAAATCCGCCGGGGGGGGGGGGGGGGCGACTGCACCCTCTGCCCCGCCCCCCCCCCCCCTTGGATACGCCACTGAAGACCACTTGAGGGCAGTGTGTTTACATCACAATTTAACATTTCGAGTTGTCTGAGGCAGTGCAACCTTATACTGCTTTGCACGCTTTTGGTCAAACCCTAGGTGGCTTGGAGGGCTTTGATGTATTATTTCAAGTCTGAATGGCTGCATAAACTTTCAGGGGTTCCCGAACTGAAACTATCATTTAACATCAGAGATATCGCAAAGGTATACCCCGGCAGTTATTTTATGAAATATAAAACCAATATTTAAAAGCAAAGGTTTATGAATTCAGTAAAGCAATAGAATGTTTTGTACGCTTTAGGGCAATGCTAATTTCGATGTTACAAATGGCTCCCAAAATCGCATCCAACAATAAAAACTAGAAAATCTTTCAAATTTTCCTAAAGTTTCTCTGACAAGGTTTTGAACGGAAAAACGAATTACAAAATAGCAGCAAATAAGAGGCCTTCAGTGCATCCATGTGGCGAGGAGTGAAAAAGATATCTTGGTTTACATACCATGGCTTAGCATTGCTTGAGATCAGAACATGTTCCTTATATGGTTAAGAGATAATGGGTGCCATCGGGTCTTTAGAACGCACACAAAAATGTATCTCCGCTGGGTCTTTACTATACAGTGGTTCCTCTCTGAGAATAAAATTGGGAGTGTGAACTTGAAATTACACAAAAGATCAATCTTCAGGGTTTTTTTTCAAATGAAACAACCTCGATCATTCACAATAAAGAAAGTGTAATATCCTATTGACCATCGTGAGGCGATTTGTACAGTGCAATTTCAATTATCATACTGAAATGTTGGAATTTAATTTTATTTTAATGTGAAATTCTTAACACATTGCATTATTTCTTCACCTTTGCCACGGCGACCGTGAATATATGTACAGGGAGGAGATTCTGCCTCGGTGTTTTGGGGGTAAAAGAATGCTGAATCGTTCAACAAGGCTTAAGTTTTCTGAGCACATCAAAACAGTCTTTTCTAAAGCGCCTACTAGCGAGTCCATAGATGAAAGGGTTGACGACATTGTTGATGTACACAGACAGCGTACAGTTGTACAAGACCGACAGCACGTTGGGGTGAACGTCACCGCCGTTGGTCTTGTGAAGAGCGACAGCGATATAAAGCCAGTAGGGTACCCAGGTGACAAGGAACACCACACTGGTGACGAATAACATACGCGTTGTCTTCCTCTGGAATGCCATCGTCGTACCGGACGGGATGTCTCTGGCCTGGGGATTGGGGGTCCTCGGTTCGCGGTCATCCTCGTGGTTCTGCGATGCCGGTGCACGGTTCCCCGTTGATGAAGGGACATCGGCGAGATGTCTCCGGGCATCTGTGGGGGTTGTCGAGGGTCCGGCTTGTGTGGCTGAGACGACAAAGACGGACCTGGGTCTGGACCGCTCAGCTGTCAAAGGTTCTTTGCCGGAGGATGGCAGAGCTGGCGAGAAAGTAACCCCCTTGACGACGGGAGCATCGTGTCGTCTGCTCTCGGCCTCAACAGCCGTGGACCAACTGGGCCCTGGTCCATGACGGCTCAGTACATTGACCTTTACGTGTTTCCGTATGGCTTGGTAGACTTTCCCGTAGCAAATCACGACAACGAACACTACAGCAAGATAGAGAAGCAATGGTGACGTCAAAGAGACTTTGCGGGCGGTCACGGAGGGAGATAGGGTGTTTATAGTGATTGGTATACACACTGCAACGGCGGCGAGGTACGAACCGAAGTTCATGAGCTTGGCCCAGCGGTGATTCAGCAGCCTTTTGCCCGGTCGACAGACGCAGTCGTACCGCTCCACCGCGATGGCACCTGTCACAGTGATAGACGCAAAAACATTAACGGCGTTGAAGATGCTGATGACGGTAAACACGCTTGGGAGCTCTCGCCCAAGGAGGACACAGATGAAGAAACCCAAACTGTAGACGCGACAGACACACACCATGAGATCAACCCAAGCCAGACCCATGATCAACACGTGGGTACTGGTCTTCTGAGGCTTGGACCAGTAGACTTTCAGGATCAAGCTGTTGCCTAATATGCCGAGAATCATGACGATGACATAGAAGATGAGTTTCAGAATAGCGTTGATGGTCATACCGACATCAGGCCCGCTCGTTAGCGGCCCGTCATCTATCGGGTCTGTGCTCGTTGTTGTCGAGACAAAACTTGACGCGTTGTCCATGATTGTTGGATGTCTAAGGCATGTGGTAACGTATAACAAAAAAGTACGTATTATAAAAGATGCCGATGATATAAAAGTGAAAAGCTGAGGTATGCCGTTGGGTGGCGTGTGTCACTGATCTCAACCTCGGATAACACAGAGCACACAATGCACCTTGCGATACGAGTAGCATACTCTTTACTACAAGTGCTTCAATTATCGCATTCGATTGGGCGAGGCCGTGGCGTTAATGTCATTTTCTTGCGTTTTAATTAGTAACCAAGCAACAGCGCCTCGGTTTATCGCATAGCCTGCTATCGCTACTTCTCCAATGCTGTTGTACATGACTTTGTGAAGTGCGTCACGTGCATGTAATACTTGATAGTTATTATAGAAAAAACGTGGACAAGGGAGCAGCCTCCTTATTGTTAGTCTGGTTTCCAGACCAAAAGATTCTGACTATTCCCGATGAATCTTAGGTCCGGTAGCCTCCGGTAATACATTGTATTACAATTTACGTCACGTGACTAAAACGGGAGGAATTCCTCCTTTTTCCGAAAATTTCCGAAGTTTGCCAAATTTGTTTCGTCGACAAGCGGATAGCGCCCGAGTATTTCCGAATATAATATAGGTTTAATTAACTGCTAATTGCTTATTAATTTTTTTTTAAATGAGTTGATAATTAATATTCGTTGCTTTCATTTAGAAAACTTGAAATTCAACGACGATTTTGTGCATCAAATATACTCGGATCGTATTGGCGAACTTTTTGCTGCGTCATGTACAATTTTGAATTTGACGATCGTTACTGAGATTTTTCAAAACTCGGTCTTCATTCGGCTCCGCCTGCTAACAGTACTATTTGGGTGCCTAATTTTGAAGATTCCAGATCAAAATTAATCAATGTTATCTTACAGAAACATCAAACTGTATTATCATAACTGTATGATATTACGAAGCAAGTGGTTTACTTAAAAATTTTAAACAGATTGAACATTAAAAGCTAAAAGTGATAAAGTGAAATCGGAAACGAAGCCTAGCTTTGAAAAAGGGCCATCAATGTCGTCATGTTTATTTTTAGCCACGGAGGCTGCCTGACCTAAGATTCATAAGGAATACATGTAGTCAGAATCTTTTGGTCTGGGGAACCAGACTACCTTATTGTGGGGGCGCCAATATTTTGTATTGTATTGTTTCATTTCCATTTGTCATTTCCATAAGCCTAAGCTTATACAGAGCCTGGTCCCGTTTGTGAATAACTTATGAAATAAACAACAATTAAAGCTATAATTTAAATCAGTGGTCAATAAATTAATTAATTAATTACTTGGCATAATAGTAGAAAACTGAAGGAAATTGAAATATACTAATTTACAATATAACATTTGATTATGATGGAATGTGACTTATACAAATGTGAATTATGGGTGCACGTCTTATATAATACCGGAAATAAGTAGATTTTTTAGATATCTTTTGAATGTATGCACAGTCCGAAAGAAGGGTATAGGGGTAATCTGATTCCAGAGAAGGGGGCCTTATTGTCTAACTGTGTTCATGAATGATGCGGTCCTAGCCTTGCCAATGTGAATTTTTTTGGCTGATCTTGTGTTATGTAAATGGACATCTAGATTCCTCACAAACATGGACCTGATATTTGTAGGTAGTAGTTTACCTTTGAATTTAAACATAAGGATTCCTAGATGGTATTTGTACAGTTCAAACATATTCAGTGTTTTATATTGTCTAAAAAGGGGCGCAGAGTGTTCTCTGAAACCAGAGTTTGTGATGACTTTCATCAGCTTCTTCTGTACTATTAACAATTTATGCAAATAAGTACTATGGGTATTTCCCCATGCTAGAATTCCATATTGAAGATGGGGTAATGCAAGTGTTTTATAAATAGAGAAGAGGACATTTCTAGGTAGTATATGTCGATATGCCCAATAAAACATCCAGCCCCTCCCCCCCCCCCCCCCCCCCCCCCCCCCCCCCCCCCAGTCTTGTCCCGAGGCAAAGAAGTGTCGCCATATGTAGTCTGTGGTCAAGACGTTGTTCTTATTGTTGTATACTTATACGCGATCATCCACCTATAGAGGGCGTTATCAAAACGAGCCGCTGTCATAACAACGTCTTGGGAATCTTGTAGTCGTCGAGTCATGTGCGCACACCTGTTCTGCCTATTTGTGCGCATTCAACAACTTTCAACAACTCCGAACCAAACTCCGAAATTTCAGCCAGAAGCAAACAAGATGTAAACCAGTTTGTGCAACTTCATTGCGACGTAGCTCTTCTGTTGTACGTAGTACGCGTGCGACCAAAATGGACTTATAAAGGGAATGTACAACATTTGCTTTTGGAGCAGTTTTTGAAAATGAGCCAGTTTTCTCCAACGCTGAATAAACAAGTTGAATAAATAATTACGTTTATACTTCAAGTCATTTTGGGTCCACTTGAGCTTTCAGATCCGCTGTGTCGGCCGCCTTTTTTGTCCGTTTCTTATGGGATATTTCCACCAGTAACTCTGCTCCACGAGCAGGGTCTGAGGTGGCTGACGTCAAGTGACCTGGGTGAGCCCCAAGAATGACGTCAGCCTGGCTAATCGAACTGCACGGATCTTAGTACCCGAGTCGACTTTGGTGAACTAATCGAACACGCACCCAGCGATTCATTGTGACAACTTGAGTACGCCCTCGTGCGGCAGGTGAACACGTATCCTGGTCCCTCTATTGTCCTTCGGAGTTTGGCTTCGAATGTAGGGACCGATAATGCATGCAAATTATGTGCAGGACTAGCCTTGGTCTGATCATGGAGCAAGGAAAACGGATTGCTCCATGGTCTGATTCAAGCCCCCTGAATATGAAAACAAATCACAACGGGTTAGCACGGAACCAGCCGCAAACAACTTGGGCTATCACAAATTTACAGTTTGTGTGGCGATCGAGCTTCGATTTTCTGGCAATTATCAAGAAAGAGAGGGGCACGTACTTTTCCTTATTTGAAACCTATGCAGTTGAAAGTTGTCTTCGTGAAGACAACGGAAATAATAACATTTCCCCGGAGCTATTTTAGCCTAATTCAGCGATGTCGACAACCCTATGTTTTTATATTTAATTTTTTTTATTTATAACTGGTTGCTTATATTTTGTTTTTATTTGTGAGACATCCGTGGAGATTGTCAAATAAATATAGAAAAACAAACAAAGCCAATTAATCTCTTTGTGTATGGTTAGGACCTCCATGTAAAAAATCTTCATCAATGAGTGATTAGCATACAAAGCATACGCAATGCATTGAAATCTTTGTCGGATGAACGACATTTTTTTTCTTGGGGTTAGCTCTTTCTATTAATTTATTTCAGAAGTCTAAGCCCTACAGTTTTTAGAGTCTCCATATGCTAAATTAATCACCAGTAGATAAGATGGTGCTCAGCTTTTTATTACTAATATTGTTTGCATTGTACCAAGAGCTTTGTGCGTTGTAATGTCAAATTCACATTATGGAGGAAAGGAATCCCCCTCTGTGCAAATGGTGTCGTCTTTTGACCCTTCAGTTCACGCACGCATGCACCTGTAGACGAGCGTGATTGGGCAATCAGCCAAAGTACTCACAGGCAAAACAGTATCGAGATATTCGATTATGGTATCGATACCAGAAGTGAGTTCGAGGTTGAATTCGTCGGAAGTTTTACAGCAATGTAATTGATCAATATTTGATGGTTGCCTAAGATTTTGTGATCGCTTAAAACCCACAAAACAAAGGTATTAAATACAAAGGAGGTAAAATGTACATTCGGACCATGATTCGGACTCAAACTTTCAAGGGAAATTAATAAAGCACAAACTTAGATTTCAGGGATGATGTCGGGCAGTATGATTGAATTTTTTTTTAAAGTTTCTGAAGTTTGTAAATTTGAGGAGTGCCCATTTCATGCAGTTTTCCACAATAATTTCAAATTACACTTCACTTTTCAAGATTGCTTTTGCTCTACTTTTCTTGATTCTTTTTCACAACAACTTGGTGATCATTAGTTCTTTGATCTTGTTGTTACGATCCAAAAATCTCTGATTGTTTGTTGAATTTAGATCACCAAACAAACTCGAATGTTTTCTCGATTGTAACAAAGGAATCAATAAGTTTTTGCACAGATAATGTACCAGTCTGAACAAGATGAACAAGACGGTTTAATAATGAAACTCTGAAACCAATCTAAATTAGGTACGGTATACATTAAATTTCGCAACTAGGAAACTTCAGAAAACGACCAATTGGCGGCTCAGTGTAGACCTATATTTTGTTTCTGTAAAGAGGCGGAAACTGATTTTTTTTTTTTAATATTTTTGTTTGTTTCAAGTTTGTTTCAGAATTTATCACAAAATCAAATTCAGCTGTTAGAGGAGGCAGCGGCGGCGGAATGGTTTTCAAAGTGTGGGGGGGGGGGGTACCAAAAAGGGGCACTTGCTCAGTAAAAGGCATCTTCCGTCGGTGCATTCCGTCTATCTATGCAGCATTTTTTTTGGGGGGGGGGGCACATCCGTGCTGAAATGTCGACACATTTTTGCATCGGACACTTGGCCTCCGTAAAATCAAAATAGTGTGTGTCTGGATGCGTTTGATTATGGTGTAAATCGAGGACACACACGTGCAACACTCCCATCGGTGAATCGAGGACAGAAACCGAATCGAGGACTCCTCGGTTGGAAAACGTGTACAAAACCAATTAGAGCTGTTGCGAAAAGTTATACAAACAGTGGGAAAAGGGGAGAGGAAGAAAAGAAAAAATCCTCGATTTACACCATAAACACAATAGTTGGCCTCAGGCGTATAGTAAAAAAAGACTTGGGTGTGTTTGTGTGTGTGTGTGGGGGGGGGGGGGGGGGGGGGGGGACCATATTCCAAAATAGGGGGAGCTCTTCAAAACCGGCCATTATGCAAACTACGCATTATGTGCCCATTTCCAGGGCGCATTGTAAAGGTTAAGTTGGGGGCTTGCTTTTCATATTCCTCGTTCATATCAGAACTCTCTATACCATTTTGGTAAACGGTTACTGAAAACAAATTTTCCGAAATGTTAGGGCCAGTTTTGTTTTCATCGCGAGAGGGCACATTAATGTATGCAAAAGGTGCACTTGGGTAAATGGGGGGGGGGGGCAAGTGCCCCCTGCCCCCCCCCTCCCCTGGTTCCGCCGCCCCTGAAAGAAGGGATCGTGACAACGCGCGCATTTCTGCATGTAGAGGGGGGTGGGGGATAGTACGTACGTAGATGGGAGACATACGCGTTCGAATGTGGGGGGGTGGTCATGATTTATCAAAAGATGGGGAATTATAAGGGGTTGACATTAAAACCCCAGTTGTGTTCCCCGTGCTATTTTCGAATTTCGTTTCGAAAATATTAAAGTTATTAACTTTTGAATGATACATCGATTAAAAAAAGATTCTGCACATGTTCCCGTCCCACAATAAGTATCAATAAACCGAAACAGCATAATTATCGATACTGAGAAATAATTATCGATACTGACAAATAATCGATACTAAGTCGACTCGTACTCCACGACGAGCGCGCTGCGATTTGTACAACGGAAGGCTTGCAAGTTGCAGTTTCGCAAGATTCCCCATCCATTCATGATACCATTTGTTTGCTCTTCAAGAGAACGGTAGGTGTCAAATAGTTTTACTTTTCACTGAAGTTTAAGTTTGTATTTGTTATAACAATAAAGCTATGTTTGATTGTAGTCCGAGTAACTTGGACCCAACTTATCGCCTTTTTATTTTAGTTTTTACGAAGTGGCTATCGTTACGGCACTCGTTGTTTAGCGCCCTCTACGATATTTTTTTGATACGCACGCAGGTATATAATTATTTGTTTCCACACGTTTTATCGAGCAGTGCGCCAGCTCAGCCGATAGAGGGTAGGATTTTGCACCGCGAGGTTGCGGGTTCGAATCTCAGTTTTGCACTCAAATTTTTTTTCCTTTTCTAACCTGAGGCTTTTGAGGATTTTTTTTAAAAGGGAAATAAAGTCCGAATTTCATAAAGTTCAAATTCACTTTTTTCCTTCTAATTTAATATTTTCTTGTCATGTTTTTTTATAAAAGTTGCCAGGTTGCAGTCTACCGTAACGATAGAAAATGGGAAATGCGTTACGGCTGCCGTAACAATAGCCACTGCGTAGTTTTTAACATGTTTAACATTCGGACATGGTCTGGCGATTAGGCCTAGTCAGCTAGTCATGCTAGTACATGTGTACTAGTATGTGCTCTGAAACATGCAAAACTAAATCAGGCCCACTTTACTCACACTTTAGCCAACAAATTTCTCCAAAAATTCCACTGGGGCAAAGAAAAGGTACTCAGTATTTCACCAAGCAAGTTTGCAGACTCAATTCAATTTTTAAAGGAGATTTTTCTTCAATAGTTTGCACATGAGACTGAGTGAGAGCTCGAGAGGGAAGTCAAGTGATTTCAAAATCATGAAAATAGGGCCAACCAGACTGGTAGACATGTCCAACCATCATTGACCATGGTCCAACTATTTGAAAAGACTGACCTCTTCACTCGGCATGCTCAGTGTCAATAGTCTGGTGGCTTGACTATGGAGAAATATGTAGTAAATTGAGACTAGTTCCCGGTTCATGCCACATGTTTCTTAAATTCTGTTGGCATGGTTGATTGTAGACCCGTGAACGTGGCGTTGTATACAACGCCACGTTCTTGTTTCATTTCGAACCTGGCGAAATCGATCCGACAGACATAATTCCGTATGGGTGTTGAGTACTCACCTAGAAATCTAAATTTGCCCGTCCGATTGTTTCGGCTGTGTAATTTCGACGAAATTTGCCCATCAGTAAAGACCCATACGAACGTGTAGAAATTAGATTTTAACCTGACCCTGACAAATAACCCCGGACGCGTCTGAGTCGCTTGGACAGATTGACGGCTGTTTCATGTCGCAACCCCGAAAAAAAAAACCCGCAGACGATTGGCTGCTCGGCTCATCTCGTGTACAGTACGTGTGTGTGCACACACACGCGGGCGCACGTGCGACCGCGTGCGGTGCGGTGCGGTGAGAGAGGAAAGGACTTGAAACTTGTCTAAAACGATGTCTGTTTTAGCTGCGACAGTAAACAGCCGTCAATCATACGAAAATAAAACGCAATGCGCGTGCGTCAGTTGGGAGAAAATGGCAGCTAGCAGTAGCGGACGGACTTCATGAACCGGGGCCAGAATTTTCCTCAATTTTCGTCAAATGCAAGTTTTGACGTACAAATAGAATTCAAGACAGCTTCATATGTGAGTACTTATTACATAGGCAAAATAACGTCCAGTGTGTGTAACGGAGGGAGTCAGAGGGACACGTTCGCCAGGTTCGAAATGACATAAGAACGTGGCGTAGTTTACAAGCCACGTTCACGGGTCTAGGTTGATTGTAGACCCGTGAACGTGGCTTGTAAACTACGCCACGCTGTTGTGTATTTTCGAACCTGGCGAAAATGTACCTCTGACTCCCTCCGTTACACACACTGGACGTTATTTTGCCCATGTAATAAGTACTCACAAAAAACATATGAAGCTGTCTTAAAATCTGTTTGTAAGTCAAAACTTGCATTTGACGAAATTTGAGGAAAATTCTGGCCCCGGTTCATGAAGTCCTGCTACTAGCTGCCATTTTCTCCCAACTGACGCATGCGCATTCCGTTTTATTGTACCGTCCTGTTTCGTATGATTCGACAGCTGTTTACTGTTGCAGCTAAAAGAGACATCATTTTAGACAAGTTTCAAGTCCTTTCCTCTCTCACCGCACCACACGCGGGC
This sequence comes from Patiria miniata, assembly GCF_015706575.1. Classification (NCBI taxonomy): domain Eukaryota; kingdom Metazoa; phylum Echinodermata; class Asteroidea; order Valvatida; family Asterinidae; genus Patiria; species Patiria miniata. The sequence continues at coordinate 43,589,012 of NW_024037074.1, forward strand.
GCACACGCACACGAGATGAGCCGAGCAGCCAATCGTCTGCGGGTTTTTATTTTTGGGGTTGCGACATGAAACAGCCGTCAATCTGTCCAAGCGGCAGGAAGCAGACGGGTAGCTCAGAGGGCTCCGATAATTTTGCACGCATATGACCTGGGTACTCGTCCGGGGTCATTTGTCAGGGTCACTTGTCGGGTTAAAATCTAATTTCTACACGTTCGTATGGGTCTTTATTGATGGCAAATTTTGTCGAAATTACACAGCCTGAACAATCGGATGGGCAAATTTAGATTTCTAGGCGAGTACTCAACATCCATACGGAATTACATGTATGTATGGTGGATCGATTTCGCTAGGTTCAAAAATACACAACAGCGTGGCCTTGTATACAACGCCACGTTCACGGGTCCAGGTTGATTGATGCAGTACTGAAGCTGTGTTGGACTGGTTGTTTCAGGTGCCAGTCTATTTTCTTGTTTTGCATGTTTTCAATACCTTAGGTTTGGGACTCTCATACACAGTATTGAGAGTCCCAAATTTTCGGACTACATGTAGACCAAGCTAGCTCTACTGGGTGGAGCGTTGAACTACGGTACCCTCCGTACAAACGCTCCACTGATTTGGCATACTTTGGTGACAGGTAGGCCTACACAGTCGTCATGATGGTATGCATTTTGTGCATGCCCTCGCGAGGACAAAAGGCCCCAAAAAACTGATAAAGAGAATGCAAATGAGAAAGACAGTAACCCTGGCTAGATCCACACATTCATGACATTCCATAAGACCCCTTAAATTGTTCCAAACAACCGGTAATTTTGAAAAAAGAACAAAATAGTCTGAACTTACCGCTCACAATTAAATGTGTCTGCCGAGTTGTACAGTCCATTTCACTGACATGACTGATGCATAATTCATTGCGCGCGTGTGTGACGTCACTATTGAAGAAAAACAAGTTGCGCTTACTCAACGACTGTTTCATGTAGTCATATGTGCCCCACGCCGTTTGACAGTGGGTTTTTGGCGCGGGACACATATCAGTTGCATGGTTTGTACATCGTATTGCAAGATTTGAAGAAAAGAAACAGGTTTGTGAATTTGTGTATATGTACTAGTGTACACGCCCATGCACATAATCCTAAATGTTTTGTTAACTTTGATTCTCATATATGTGCAGCAGCAACCAGGAACAAAACAGAATCAACATCTAGCCAACATGAAGGAAACAAGCATTGAGCTCGCCGAGGCTGGCTACCCACAGATCGTAGTTCACGACGCGGAAGAACCAGAGGAACAAGAAACAGAAATCAAGGAACCTCTAGTGAATGGGAATGGTAACGTTCCTACTGGATCTCCTACTGGAAGTCCATGGGGAACTCCGGTCACGTCACGGAAAGCCAACGGAAGTAACGGGCGTCTGCACATTCCTGGTGGATCGCCCAGCAAAACTGGAGCCTACGAACCCTTGGGATTTTCCCAAGCTCACAAATGGGGTGGATCAATTTCATCAATTCGACTGTCGGCTTCAAGGGAAGACATCGCCGACATGCGTGCAGAGCAGAAAATCCAGCTTAGACGGGCACCAAAAGATAGGTAAGTGTTCAGAAACTAACACCCCCCCCCCAAAAAAAAGAGGGTTTTCACCCAAACTCCCAAATCTGAAAATCTTCACACATGTGAATAACGCATGCCCATTCAACTGACTGAACTGACCTACACATGTGTACATTACAAAATCCTGGCAAATCTTGTACATGTAGCTCATACTTTTCCAGAGTACTGCTTTCTTCATTGAGTAGGGGTAGGGGAGGTAGGGATTCTCTATTGTCCTGTCTGTGGGGAAGGGGGGGGGGTGGGGGCACCAACCTTGTACAGGTGGTAGCCTTCGTGATGCTGTTTGTTTTAAAGGAAAAGCACAGAGAGATTTGGGCATTCAGGGTGAGCAGACAAAGGGATGCAAGAACAAAGCACAGAGAACTGGTGCATTCCTTTGTCTGGTACACAAGTGCTAGGAAAAAGGTGGTTGGTGTTGTATTAGGATGGGCATGTGGATGTGGTATACCGTAGTTTCAGAAAATCTCTCAGAATGTTCATAATCTATCTTTGTTTTTCACTTTCCTAACTCCACAATATCTTACTGCAAAGAAATAACTTTCAATTTCCTCCTTTGTTACATTAATTTGTACATATTTATAGGGTAATTCAAACCTGGTGATCAACATGCACATTTTGAGAAAAATGCACCCGATCAACTTTCAAAATTCAAAACGATTATCTTGAGAACAAGTGCAACAAAACCTCCCACTGGCTGCTGCTTTACCTCTGTTACTAGTGAAATAGTTGTGTCATGCTTTGTCCATGATACAATTGTGAGTTTTGTTTTTTGTTTTTGCTGAGGATCTGTTTTATAAAAGCGTTTTTTTCCCATGAATGAAAAGAATGCAACTGTCTGTTGGTCAGCTTTTGTAATACCTGTAGGATGTGTGTACATATGTACCAGTATCTGGGGTTGCAAATTTATGCACTAAAGCTTTTTCCTGTTGACAGAGTAGTAAAGGAAATGACACATTAATTGTGATAACATCACCACGGTACACCAACTTTATTTGCCTAGTTTTGCTTCAACCTGTTGCTTCCTTGATTGATATTTCCTTTAACTTTGTTCTCTCTGTGCTCTCTCACAAAGTACTTCAACCCAACCTCCAAATCTTCCCAAATCCTCCATAATCCTCCTTCAAAGGCAGGAAACCCATGGTATCTTCTCTGAACTTGATCCCCTCTTAAACTTTCAGCATCGTCCAAATCCTTGTGGATTTTTAAGGATCAAGGAAAGTTCAAAGTGTTTAATACTCTCTTCCAAGAATGTAAATTGCTCAATGTCAAAAAGTCTTATTTTATAAGTACTTTTTATAATATCCATGTGTCAAGTTGCAATGTGTTTGTCATTGTAAAATATTGCAATAAATGTATGAATCTTGCAGAAGGAATTCATTTCACTTAATTCAAACAAGAAACGAAATTACCGGTATACCCTAAAAATGGAATGTTCAGCGAGGTTAATGAACTTGTACATGTACATCCCAGGCAGGCCATCCATCTGAACCATCAAAGAAGTTGTTTCTATCCTGGTTACAGATGAAAATATTAACAATTACATGTAATGTATCTGTTTGTGTATTTAGGTTCAAGTTCATCTTCTTTCTGATGTCAATCCACGGTATTGCTACGTTGCTGCCTTGGAACATGTTTATCACAGCAGACTCGGTAAGACAAGTCTCCTTCCCTCCCTCCTTCATTTGTCCATTCCCAAGCCATGTTTTCCCGCCCCTCGGAACATGTGCCGAATATATTCAAAAATCTTACCAGAAAACTTGTGTTAAATCTGCAGAGTGATGTGATGTTTTACATGTAGGTATACAATGTATACAATTGCTACTATTGAGGAAACAAAACTCTTTTTCAGACTTCCAATCACAGTTTTTCCTGTTGCAATTAACCAGTTCACCCTGGGAATATTTGACAAGAACGGAACGAGGTGCTGGATTGCATTTCACTCAACCTCAAGTTAGGCAGGTTGAAGCCATCACCCTCGGGCAGCACACTCATATTTCCGGCCTCGCTCGCTGCGAGCGATTTGCTGTCATATATTTCTGGCCTCGTTCCCTGCGTGTTTATCCGTCACTCGTTCAAAATACCGCGTAGCCTTTGTGTGTATACACGTCATCCAGTCCAAACCGGTTAACACTTAACAGATTTTTGATTTTTTCTTTGTTAGAGCCTCTCAACCTCAAGTCCTACCATTGTACACAATGTACAATGTATGTGAACCTGTAGACTTGTGTGTTGTTCATCACTCAAGTACTGTTATATAGTTTGCATTGAAGTTACAGCCTTCATATGCAGGCTGTAACCATTTAGTTTCACTGATGGTACTTGCCTTTGATTGTTGTAGAACTCAGTACATGTACCTGCTAAAATAACCAATTCAAGTTCAAAATGTCAGCCATGTAGTAATAGAATGTATTAGAGTCAGAGTACATGTAGTGTATCGGTGGGTGATGAGGTACAAACAGTGAGTGGTATAGTTGGATGTCACATCGGAGATTATTTATTCTACATTTAGTACAGTATACCGGTACATGGCATACATGAACATGTATGCTTGTCGCTTCAATTTGTTTTCATTCAGCTTAAAAAGAGTGATTTATTCATCACATCGTCAACATGCTTTACTCCAGTGTCTAACCATAGTTTACTTAAACTGGTGTACAATGGGTTTATTACACATGTACATGTACAAGCATAGAGCTATATTAAAAAGTTATTAAATGTACATGGAGCTCCATGGTACAAGTGCGCACCGATCTATGCATTGCATGTTATGGTTGTACATTTTATGACAGTGTACAGGGTACATGTACATGTACAGTACCAATATATATCCCTGTGCACCTGTACCCCTATAAAAAATAAACAAAGCATCCTTGAAACATATCCAATTTGCATTGTGGTACCTGCACATTTTTCAGTCCAAAATGGTTAATTGATTGAGAATTTTGTGTAAATTTACACTTTAGGATAGTATTCTAAGGATACTTTCAACACAATTCACTTTGAATATGATATTCAAGTATTTTACGTTGAACACTTTTTGCAACAAATTGAGGATTGAAGATGTCAAACATGCACAGACAGTCAATACAAGAATGACCAGAGTTAACTACTCAAAATGTTCAGAGATTATTGGATGGTGTTACTGCAAATACCCTCGCTCCACCGCGCAAAGCCTCAAATTATTTCAATTTTGTCACAGTTTTCTAAGCTAGATTATTCACCCAGAAAATTCCCAGTGACATGTTACTGCCTGCTTTTGGATTTTTTTGGATTCAGTCACTCTTGATGAATAATTCACATCCACTCTTCTTGGTTTTGTTTGTTTTCAGTATTTTACAGACCATAAGTTTGGCAATGTCAGTGACAGCGCCGAGTACAAGGACAAGTTTGTCAGCTACATCGGCATCGCAGGATTTATTCCCAATGTCTTCTTCCTGGCTGTCAGTTTATTTGTGCCTCCCAAGTAAGTTTATCTACCCATTTCCTTTTCTTCGTATGTCATCGTTCAGACACCGTTTTAAATTTGATTAAAACACTATCGGGTAGTTGAACTCGATTCTTCTGAACGGTTCTAAAGGTACAACAAATCGGTTTATCTGAGGGTGGGTTTAGCACTAACCTAGAACGGTTTTATCTTTTCTATTATTGCCATTACGGCACTTGAAAGTTTTTGGCTTGTTGTAGCAACACGCGCATGCTTGTCATACAGATTGAATAAATGAGACATTTGGATTTTCACTTTTCTTATTTGATGTATTTTTGCTTAGGTCTTCTCGTTTGGCCAACATGATTGCTTTGAACATGATGCTGACGCTGTTTGTTATCACCACAATTTTGGCCATCATTGACTCATCTGAATGTAAGTACATGTACTGTATACAGTCTCTTCATCATTGCCATGGTACGTACATGTACCAGTGTTGTTATACTCCAGAACTATTTTTTAATTTGTACCCATGATAATGTTCATTAGATGGAATTTCTGTTAGGAAGCAGTTCTAGATTGTGGAATCGAGTACCCGTAACCAACTTTACATATTACTTCGTAACTACTCAAACATTGAAAAAGAAAGGTTTTGAATGTCATTTGTGGAGATTTTTAAAAGGACAACCAGGCTACATGGAAAAACAAAACAGATTCATGATTATGACGCTTGCAAAAATCTGTAGTCTGTACTAGTCACCAAAGATGTGCATAATTTTGGTATAGTGAAAAAAAATACTCGGAATAAAAAAACAATCCAACAGTGTTGTAGCACCACTGTTGTAGGCAGTATGGTGGAATGATGTTGCCAATGCTAATACCTGCCACTAGGGGGCAGTGTTTCATGAATGTAAATAAAGCTGTGTCAGAAAATCTCAATGTTTCAACAAACCCCGCATTCCAACTAACCTCACTCTCCCGTACATGTGAGAATTTAATGTTAGACCGTCCTATGATACATACATGTACATGTACATTTGTATGTATGCAAGACCTTTTGCTTGCCTTGCAGAATACAATTTTTCAGTGTCACGTTTTCACCTGTGAGTGCCCTGACCTTTCCTAATCTGATTCTAATAACATCTGACATGCAGCCAAACATGATTATCTCTGAACATAGAGCTACAAATGAAGGACCCCAGTTCTATGCTCAGAAGGAACCCTTTCCTAGTTTTTTTCACCAAAGGTTTTTGACCCAGTGCACAGGGGAATGAACTAATCTTAACCTCTTGACCTCAACCCTGCATGCTAGGCATGTGAATGGTAATAGTCAGGGTTTCATTTCAATAGCTAGTCAGTATCCTCTCTCAGCAGGGATCTGTTTTTTTTTATAGAATACCATCATGGTACCATCTGCTGGGGTCTGTGACAGAGCCCTACCTTTTTATTGGACAGTTTATTTGTTTGTTTGACTTTGCACAGAGCAGTAACACACAGACTTGTACTACAAGCATGTACGTGCACACTAGACACAAAAACTACTCAACAAAATGGAATACATAGTACACATGTACTATGTAAGTAATTCTTTAAATTTTGAGCCATCACATGCACTTAAAATGCACTGACAGAACAAAATTTAACCAAGCACATCTGTTTCTGTTCTGACAAATATGCCATCGGTAAATATCCAACAATAATTTTACCTTCTCTGCACACGTACCGGTACATGTACATGTACATGTACAAATGCATATTTAACTGGTACATTTGTAATTTGTCAGAAAAAAAGTAAATTTGCATTTTGTTATCCGTGAACTTGGCATTCTGCTTGACATGCCAATATACATGTATGCCATTGTTTGACCATATGCTGACCTGAATTTATGGGTAATTAATTTTATTTTTATTAGAAAATGGCAAGCCCATCAGATCCAAGTTATTAATAACAGGAGTGGATCATCATAAGAATCTATTATAGTGAAAGAGGTGTGCTAAAAGGGCAAGTTCATTGACCTTTTGTGGTTAAATATAGATCTACAGCAAGGCTGTTAAAGGGAATGTACGTGTACACCATTGGCTTTCACTGTAATTTTCAGATATGAACTAGTTGAGGTTAGTATAAAAGATCAAAATATTGTTACACTGACATGTTTACGGCCGACCACCGTTGGAAATGTATACAAAAATACCATTTTCTTGAAAATGACTTCACACCAGGTGCTGTAATTTTACAGAATGCTTGTGACTGTCACTTACCAACATCCTAGTAAGGTATTTCGTAAAAACTTGGTAGTTTTATTTTTTCGATGTTTGCAAATGTTGTATATTCCCTTTAAAACAAAACACCCAAATTCTAAATGTATCAAAAATCTGTTACTTGAATGGGATGGATACCGGTATCTGGACAAAATGTAGAGAAACAAATCAGTTATAAACTTTGAGGGCAACATCACTCAAAAAAGTCCGTCCTGATTTACACACACATGCACTGTTTCTCTGACCTGTTACTTCCTTTAGCCCTGCTATGCCCAGTGCAGTTGGTAGAGAATTATCAGACCTTTCAAAACATTTTAAATTTGCCTGACTCAAAGGGTTTTGAAAGGTGAAATAGTGCTGGAACTTTGAAACTTTTCGAAAAGGTTTCGGAAGGTGAAGCAACTCTGTGGGCAAATTCAGTAAGTTGCCTTTCAATACCTTTCGAAAGGAATTGAAAGGTGTGGAAGTGCAGTAACAATAAATTCTGGAGGATTTTAAAAGGTCCTGCATTTTTTGTCCTCCAATTTGCCAGAACCCAGATTTTGAGGTGTTTTGAATGGTCAAACCACAAGAGAGTTAGACCACTTATAATTCAAGAGTGTTTAAATACTCGAAAGATCGAGACTTTCTAGCCAAAAGTAATTTTCATCTATTTCCAGAGTTGTCCTGAGAAGCCAGTCATGGCTCATCCAGTCTCAAGTCAAATTACAATGAAACTTGACAAAAGTTCATAATTGTTCACCTTTGTTACACTGGGGTTTTTTGTGGCCTTACTTGGGATTTACTTGCAAATTTACTGACATGAAAGTGCAAATTTATCCATTTTCTAGGAATTTGTTTTCTTCAAAATACTTGTTTTCTTCAAAATACTTGTTAAGGTTATTACATGTACTTCTTATCAGGAGAACCTTCATTGCATAATTTGCCATGGTTTCTCTTTTTTGAACTTTTTCTAACACACCTGACCCTTACGTCATATAATTTTATAGAATATGTACTTTGTGCATACACGTACGTACAATGTACGTATGTACATGTACATGTACTGGTACATTCCGGTACTTTGGGAGACGTACATGTACGGTACATGTACGTGATGTACGTGTACTAGTAGTGAAGTATTTTGCACCAAACTACAGGCTGTGTGATATGGAGATGCACTATTTGTGTACATTGTATAGTCGATAGTATTTACACAATATGATTTCCGTTGTACATTTTCACATGGAAAATCTATTTTATGGATCTTGTTCAAAGCCAAAATATTTAATGATTAACTTGACATTTACGTCCGTGTACAAAAACATGTACATCTACATCCAGAATCTGCCAAAATCCTCCAAAACAGGGGTGTGGATTTTGATGGATTCAGTTATAATAATGACATTTATATTGCGCAAAATGCATAAACAATTTACATTACAAATGCATAAACAAGTTACATTAGGGTTATAATGTACACCAACACGAACTACCGATACCTCAAAAAGGCAGTAGTAAAGTGCACAGGAACAGTAAACAAGGGCACAACTGGACAAAAGCGTGAACATGTACTCTGTACCCTTTGTACTCTATTGTTTAATCACTTTGGAATTTAAAAACTCACATTTTGTATTGGATTTCAGATGGATTGGTTGCAATCAATCAATTCCAAGTTTAGTTTTTCCTCGCACAAGTCTCTTTTGCTTGCGTGACTTTAACAGTGTAAATTCATATTGTGGCTGTCAAAGGTTTACAGGGTTTTGGGATGGGAACAAGACCTAATCATATGTGAATAAGGTTGCAATATATGCATACAGTAACAACATTTATGTATCCTTTTAATCCTTTTAAAAAAGGCAGTTTTGAACTTAAATCTTAAATTTATCATGTAATTCCTAATTCTCAAAGACCTACCTTATTTACTTGTTTTTGTCATAAAGAAAACACTATTATTTAACCTCATCTGGATGATATTAAAATATACAAAATATGTGTCTTTATCCTCATGCTACGGGAGAGGGTTTATGTTCATGTACATGTACATGTAAGGTACATGTTAAAAAGTATAATATACAGATACTTTTTTACAGAGTTACTTATCACGTTTTTAATTAAATTCAGGGATGTCCATGCAAACAAACAACTAAATCACTGTCTTCTCTCTTATCCGGTCTTTCCCCAGGGCCAGGAGCTTTCTTTGGAATCACCATGGCGACGGTAGTCCTTTTCAACGGTAGGTAATTAAAACGAGACAATTTGGTAATGTGTCAAAGTCGGCAGCAGTTGACTTTCCATTTGATGACTTGATTTGTTAAGTGGCTGGCAAACAACCCGCAAAGACAAACCTTCAAAACAACACAGCTTACATGTAGGTCCAAATTGCGTTTTTACCATGGTTTGCTCACAGAGTGTATAAATGCATGGTGATATACGGTAGCCATGTCAGTTAGTTTACATAAATTGGATGTCAGAGCAGCTTGACATTATTCCCCACCCCCTAAAAAAAATGGTTCAACTAAAATGGAAATTAATTACATAATTTACGTGAAAAATAATCCCCAACATGAGAAAAACCCACATCCAAGCATTGCATTGCCAAGAAGTAAATTATTCGAAAGAAATGTATTTGTCTTCTAATTTTGCTGAACCAAACTTTCACCTCTGTTTATCAGATACATGATACATGTACCTAGAATAATAGATGACTACAGAGTTTGCTGCTACACATGTAAATCCAGACAGAATCAAAGGTTGAATTCTCAAAAACAATTGCCCCAATCATAAACATCTTTGGAAACATTCAAGCATTTCTTTAGTCAAGTTCAAAGGGGTTCAAAACATTTGATGATTAATATGTCAGGGCCGTAAGTTGAGTACAAAGATAAGCCTGTGCAACAAGTGTACGTGACTTTTGGTAATATGGTTACTGTAGAGTGAGATGTGGTAGGGAACATGTATTGTTTGCCTTATCTTTCATATTGTTTGTCTGCCTTTCAAACTCAATTTATTATATGCACAGTGTTGGTCTTTGGACCGTGAAAATAATCAAATTCCAATTTTGCATGCCAAGGGCTTATTACTGATATATCAGATTCATATCAAATTAATCTGATATCAGAGCTCAAATACTGAATATTCATACAGATAAATATAGTAGGTGCTCTTGTAGCTCGGCTCCTTCATTTCCCCCAAAGAAGGTTCTTTTAAAAAAACAATTATTTTTTTATTTCAGCAATTACAATTGCTTTTTTTTTTACTTGGTTGGCCAAGTGTTAGTAATCGAACATCTAGGATTTAGTCCATAAATCTTTTCTTCATAATAAATTATGAGAGTAAGTACCTTGTACACCATGTCAGTCATTGGAAGGCCTAACATTGACCCTGACACTGCATGTAGATTGTGTGTGCACACAAACATCATAGGAATGTGTGCGTTTACTGACGGTATCTTTAAAGGTTCCTTTTGTGTAGGTCACATGCATAAAAAGAATTCCAGTGAATGACCCTTCTGAATGGACTGATTAACCCTACAATGTAACTCCCTACTTTAGTTTTACTAAGTAGAAGACCGTGTCCATCAAAATCCATCACTCACTCTGATTCACATAATGCTTCAGGACCAAATCCTTTGAAATCCACCGCTGCTTCAGGACCAAATCCTTTGAAATCCACCGCTGGTGCTGGTGGATTTTGATGGACTTGGTACACATGGCTTGTCTGCCGAAATCCCCCAAAGTGGGAGGTGGATATTAAGGTTGATATGCCCTCTGGTTTAGCTTTAATACTAGGCTAGCCTTGGCTTGTTGCTCATTTCCTTCAATTCCATTCATTTGATGTTTTCCAGGAGCCGCAGCAGTCTACCAGTCGGGTATCTTTGCCTTCTCAGCCAAACTGCCAGGAAGCTACCTCCAGAGTTACATTGTTGGCCAAGTATGGAGAGGATTCAGTTTGATAATATTAGTTATACTGCCAGCGCGAGTGGAACACTGAATAATGTAGTGTGTCTGTGTCCCACATACCACGAGGCAGAAGGATGAGTGGTACGTGGGACACAGATGCACTACATTTTTCTGTTTTCCGTCTTAAGACGCACCGTTGGAAAGGCCTTCTTTCGTTGATTTCTTCAAAATGACAGCTTGCCAGAAAGAATAATTTCACAGGGAGTTTAGTCCCCTTACTGTCTTTCAACCAAGTATGTTTTTCAATAATTATTTCAGTTACTTTTTGGATAGCTGCAAATAATGGACTGTAGCTTTAAAGTCACTATCAAAGTCTTAATAGAAGAACTTGAACAGAACTAAAGAAAATAATGAAAATGCTCTGTTTTCCTTTGGAAACTATAGACATGTACATGTAAGGCATTTACGTATAAATTGTCTGTAGAGAGTATATGTATGTCAGGAAATAGTGTATCATTAAACTATATAATAAGTTGATGAGGTTTTTTTACCGACTTGTTGGTTGTTATCTGTAGGGTCTTGGTGGAACCTTTGTAGCGGTCATCAGCATCATCACATTGGCAAGTAAGTACTCCCATGTCTTCCATAATTGTGTCATCTTTGAATAAAGAAGAATGAAAAGCTCCTTTTTCCATTGTGTGCGTCATATTGAGCATGCGCGCTTTGGCTTTAACATGACGTAAACAACTGAAAAGAACCGGTATGTTTGCTGCCACCATCATCGCCAAAGTCTCCCATTGCAACCCGCAACCTTGGAAATGCCAAAGGTTAAAAGGTTATTTGAAAAAGTTTCTTACTACATGTACACATCCCTGCTTTATACCTGTGACCTAATACTTCTGTTTGTTTACACTGGTTTGTTCAAATGAGTCATTCTAAATACCGAAGTCATTGGCAAGGTAATTTCTTCAGGAATCTTTCAAAATCCCAAACTCAAGTAATCCAATCAGAGCAAACTCGAACATCTGGCACCATGTATATTAGTGGTAATTGGTCTCTATAATCCATCATAATAATTTTACATCAGATGAGGCAATTTTTTTTTTAGTTATTTGGATTATGGATTTTTTTGCTCCCCGGCTTGGGCGTTGAGTGGGGGACATGTGTGGGAGTACCCTTTGAAGCGCACCCGTAATGGGGTGCCAGTATTCAGACGCTGTATTCGGAAACAAAAGTTCCTTGTCGTCATTCCGTTTTTACTGCACAAAAGTTTGCCTCTGTACAGTTATCAAAGTCTAAGTTTAAACAAACAATTATATTGAGCTGAAAAAAAAGAAATTTTTTTCACCAACAACACTGCTGTACTGCACGCACTATGGCAGAATCGGCCTACTTTGTGTATCAGTGCAGCATGCACCGACATGACTTGCATACAGGAACTCAAACGTGAAAACCTACAAAATCACACAAAAATTACATATGTAAAGAAGGAAAAATCAAGTTTGCAGAATTGGCAAAAAACATCATTTTTTTCACTTGTTCCAAACAATGTTTGCTTCATATTTTTGTCTTCAATACTTCGTTGCTAAATATCGCAAAGCATGTGTGCATTGATCAGTCAAACATGGTCGATGATATCGGCATCATGGCCCAAGTGGTCCACTAGTGCAGCTGGTTTCTGTACATCAATTTTGCCTTAAGAATATTGGTGAGGGCAACCAATGCACCAATGTCCACAACCATGCAGTACATACCATACATGTATCTATGATCAAGCATGCAGCGCAAAGATCAAAGACCACTCTAGCCATATAAGGCTTAATTTCAATCAAGATCATCTGTAGGATTAACTAATCCTCATAAGAGTAATCCTTTTTGTTCACTTGTCCCACAGCTACAGACTCGGTTCAGACTGCTGGCATTGCATACTTCACCTGTGCTGTAGTTGTCCTGTTTTTATGTATCGTTTTATTTCATTTGTCCCACAGCTACAGACTCGGTTCAGACTGCTGGCATTGCTTACCTCACCTGTGCTGTAGTTGTCCTGTTTTTATGTATCGTTTTATTTCATTTGTCCCACAGCTACAGACTCGGTTCAGACTGCTGGCATTGCATACTTCACCTGTGCTGTAGTTGTCCTGTTTTTATGTATCGTTTTATTTCATTTGTCCCACAGCTACAGACTCGGTTCAGACTGCTGGCATTGCATACTTCACCTGTGCTGTAGTTGTCCTGTTTTTATGTATCGTTTTATTTCATTTGTCCCACAGCTACAGACTCGGTTCAGACTGCTGGCATTGCTTACCTCACCTGTGCTGTAGTTGTCCTGTTTTTATGTATCGTTTTATTTCATTTGTCCCACAGCTACAGACTCGGTTCAGACTGCTGGCATTGCATACTTCACCTGTGCTGTAGTTGTCCTGTTTTTATGTATCGTTTTATTTCATTTGTCCCACAGCTACAGACTCGGTTCAGACTGCTGGCATTGCATACTTCACCTGTACTGTAGTTGTCCTGTTTTTATGTATCGTTTTATTTCATTTGTCCCACAGCTACAGACTCGGTTCAGACTGCAGGCATTGCCTACTTCACCTGTGCTGTAGTTGTCCTGTTTTTATGTATCGTTTTATTTCATTTGTCCCACAGCTACAGACTCAGTTCAGACTGCTGGCATTGCTTACTTCACCTGTGCTGTAGTTGTCCTGTTTCTATGTATCGTTATATTTCATTTGTCTCACAGCTACAGACTCGGTTCAGACTGCTGGCATTGCTTACTTCACCTGTGCTGTAGTTGTCCTGTTTTTATGTATCGTTATATTTCATTTGTCCCACAGCTACAGACTCGGTTCAGACTGCTGGCATTGCTTACTTCACCTGTGCTGTAGTTGTCCTGTTTTTATGTATCGTTTTATTTCATTTGTCCCACAGCTACAGACTCGGTTCAGACTGCTGGCATTGCATACTTCACCTGTGCTGTAGTTGTCCTGTTCATAGCAGTCATAAGTCTTATCCTTGTCTACAAGTCGGTAAGATATCCCCCCCCCCCCCCTTTTAAAGTTTCAGTATTGGCCTGCCCTTCACTGACCTAATAAGCACTGTATAGGTAGGTCTTTGTTCTCCTCTGACATGCATGAATATGTAGACACATTGTTCTTTCAATTTTGGTGAATTTTTAAATAACAAATCTGTCCTCAATTAGGATGCACCATACAATAGGAGAAAAATTCCATAAGCTGACACGGGTTGGACTCGAACCCTTAACCGCGTGTTTACAAGTGCAGACGTCTTAACCACTGAACCACTGCACGTGCAGGGGTCAGCTTGTGTGCTCAATTCTGGTCATTAAAATCTCAATAAGTCAAACTCTGATAACTCAAAACAACTGTGACATGTAAGTCAGACAAAGAATCCATTGCCTTCAGTAGTATAATAATGATATAAACTCAAAACTCTGCTTAAGTCAAATTTGAACCTGTTCCCTTGAGGTTTGACTTTGGAGATGTCACTGTAGCAATGGATACCGCAACCAATCACTATTTATACAGGGTGTCCTGAAAAAAATGGTGCATGAAAACCCCTCCATTTTTGCTAATTTACAACCAAAATTTTCTGCGGATGTTTACACCATCTTCAAGGTAATAGATTTAGCTTGAGAATTCCGTTTGTTTCATTGAGATTACTTTTGTAAATCCAAAGATATGTTTGAATAACGGCAAAGCCAAGAAACCCATTCGGTGCCACTTTCTGTGAAGCAATCAGTATAGTCCTAGTCTAAAACCAAATCTTTTTACTGTTTTTAAGCAGAGTGTGCAATATTTATTTATATTTAATTGAACTCTTTCAGTGAAGTTTTTAAGAAGTGAACCTGTCTGTACTATTAAATTGTTTCAACATAAGAACAAAACCCTACATTGTCGTGTGAATGGAATGTTTGTCTTAACACCCATAGGGATGATCTTATCAAAAGAGCCAAACTGGCATTGTCTGATCGTTGAAGCACTTGCTTCCTAAAAGTGGCACAGAATGTTTTTTTGGCTTTGCGGTTATTCAAACATATCTCTGGATTTACAAAAGTAATCTTAATTACACAAACGGTATTCTCAAGCTAAATCTGTAACCTCGAAGATCGTGTAAACTTTTGCAGTAAATTTCAGTTGTAAATTGGCCAAAATGGCGGGTTTTACATTCACCGTTATTTTCAGGACACCCTGTATAATGACATTTTAGCATCAGGGAGATGTTATATATTGGGTTTTGCCCTTCGCCATCGTAATTTTGAAAGGACTGGATACTCAGTGCAGCCAGCTGCTGTCTGAGTGCTTGAAAGAAATCACAAGCTGAGGTTGGACTCGAACCCCAGCCCTATCTGCTACTGCAGCGTGAGCTTGCTGTTGTAGGCTGGCCGGTTCAAACCGCATACAGCAGTTGTACAGCACTCAAATTGCATTAGTGAAGGGCAAAACACAAGTTTGAATTTACTCCCTGACGCAAAATTCCATCGTAAAAAATAGCCCCTGTAAACGTCAGAGTTCAGCAGTTTAAACCTACATAAACATCCCTGGGCAATCCCGCTCGGAAGTTTCCCCAAATCCTCCACCATTCATCACCTCTCAGAAAACCAGTGACAGAACTTTTGTGGTGAACTTTCAAGGGTTAACCATGCCCCATGCAAAGCATAGTGGCTGGAATGGACAGTATGGAATTACCTTAATCCCTCGAGAAGCAGAGTGGAGCTTATAAAGGGTCAAGGTTAATGTCAAGACAACATCTGGCATGAGGTTCTGATTGTTACTAGCAAGCATGCGACTTTTCCTCGGATCCGCTAATTTCCTCATGTTTTACTTCTCATGAATGTCATTACAAATTGAAAAACACTGTACAAACTCTTGTGTGATTTGGGCATAACTCGGTTTTTCAAAATAAATTCCAAGTTGCATGCCTGTCTAGTAAAATCCAAGTTTCGTGAACTGAACATAATTCCTTAACTTCAGTTTTGATGATATTGTAAAAATATACTGAGAATTTCAAAACAGTTATATGAATAGGCCAATCCTGATGCCATTTTCTCTGACCCTATGGTTTTTAGTCCATAATGCCTGAAGATTTCCCTGATATTCCCTCAGGATCCTTTAGCTCAAGACTTAGGATTTCTATCCAACAGATCTGAAATCCATAACTTTTTTGCACACACTTCTAATCAAGCTAGTAGATTATCAAGGTACATTTACTTGTCCAAGTGGTAGTTCTGTTAATTGTCTCACCCGTTCACATCTTTGTGTGACGTACAATGCATTTGTATTTTGTTATCTTATGAGCAATGAGCAATATTCAGTCATGCCAGCTTTAGTAAAAAGAAAACGACATATATCGCTAGTGGAAATCATAACTCGTGAAAAAATATACAGTAGACATTTAGAACTTTTAAGCAGGGCCAAAAAAGAAGCAGCCTAAATACATACTTTTTGCGCTTGGACAATACATCATCACAAAAGCCTTTTCTTTTTAAGTATCAGTGACTGATCAATGTCTTCAGCAATGTGCCATAACAACACGACTGATGTACAATTTGTGCATATTGGTTAGGCAGGATGAGGCAAACTGCCACTGAGCCATTCATTTAATTACATCCAGAGGATTATTGTAATGGCATCCGTGCATTCATACACGTAGTCAACATGTAAACAGCTGTGGGCTGTTTATTTCACAGGCTTTTCAGAGTGCATAAAGATTATTGAGATAGATATGCAGAAGTTCATGTTTACATAGGTTAATAACAAGAGATTAGTTTTATCGACAATTTCTGGTTAACCATTTATTTTCTGCACGGTTTGTTTAAATTTAGTGATGCATCAGAAAGAACATGTGCATTGCAAATCAATCAAATTGAAGCCATGAATTTTCATTATATTTGTTGGTTATTACATTCACCTTAGGAATAGTTGCTCTCACAATTTTCAATTGATTAAAAAAAAAATCCTTAAAACCCGTCTCAGTTGATATACGGGCAGACCGGGAAGACTTCTGGACATGTTGGGAGTAGAATCATTCACTTTGGCTGGGAGAAGCTCTGCATCCGTCCAAGACATGTTCCAGGGAAATTTTCATTAGCAACTACTTGACTCGCCAATACTGATAACTTCATTGCGGGAAGATTGCGGGGAAGTGGTTCAGAACCCTGCAACTCATACCCGATACGATGCCCGCAACTTGTCCAGAACTCATCCTGGATATGAATTGAGATGGGCCCTTAAAGAGATGCCTACATGATTGTTTACAGGCTCTCCTCTTCCCCTGAAGCAATGATTTGCATCCTAATTAGCATAATATGCATCTTTAATGACATTTTTAATAGTTATCAGCATTGAATGGTATTTTGATACAGTTTTTGGATGTTTGTACACATTCTGCAAGAGTAGCGGTTCCATGGTGGTTCATGTGGGGGGCGGAGGGGGGCTGGTACCATTTTAAGAGGGGGGCGCTGTTCAACAGAGACAATTATGCACACTAACGGACAATATATGGCACTTTTTAGGGCAACACATTCGTATAATTTTGAAAAAGGCACTCGTAACGGCCGCTGCCACAAAAAGGGCATGACCTTTTTTGTAAAAAAAGACACTTGTTCGAAAAAAAGGGCACCCTGTTTTAAAAAAAAAGGGGGCACTCGTTCAAAATATTCGGGGCGGGTAAACGCTCGTGCAAAAAAAGGGTACTTGGATTGAAAAGGACAGTCTTTATAAATTATTGGGGGCAAATATCCCTCCTTACCCCCCCCCCCCCCCCCCCCCCCCCTGTACATGTAGTACACGCACTGTATTAAACTTTGGATGGATTTTAATCCCTTTGTTCTGTTGTTCTCTCTCAAGGCATTTGTGGACTATCATCACAACGTAGCTATGCAGGTGCTTACTGAGAAAGAGAAAGAAGCAGTAGAAGAAGCTACAAGACCCATTACCCTGCTCTACATCTTCAAAAGGGTAAGAGTCTTACCGTAAGACTTATATGTTAAGGACTTTTCACACTGTCATCTTGCCTAACCATGGTGAAATCATGGCTTGACCATGCGCAGATCCTAGGGGTTTGCATTTGAACCAGGTACCCAAGTACCCGACCGCTGATGTCAGGAACCCATTCCAGATTCATGGATCGCAAACCCAAAACCAACTTTACAAATTACTTATTTGATTCCCAGACAATGAAACAAGAAGGTTTTGTATTCTATTTGTGGGAAATTGTCAAAATGAAAACCAGGCTCCATGGAAAACCAATTTAGATTTGACGTTTTTGTGAATTTTAACGTGCGACAGATGACTCTCAAAAGTTGAAGTCCGGGATTTGAATTTGGGGTTGGCTTTTTTCAACCAGTATCCAGGTACCCGTGTTTGGCACCGGTTTCCTGTACTACCCTTAAATGCACGCCACTAGCCATCCAATACCCTGCTGTAGATCTTCAAAACATTAAGACAGATTTAATAACAGACTTACATCATGTATGTAAGGGTTTGTGATAAGGCCGAGGGTTTAGATCAATGTCACCATCAGCAATCAGGCAATGGAGAAACAGGTAGCAAAAGCCATGAAAGCGGTCAAGATGTTTGAATTTCCCGTTACTTGTTTAGTATGACACAGTGCAAGGAATTGGCCAACATATCCAAGATCTGCCAACTTCTTGTCCACCATTTGGTGTATCATCACTCAAAAGCTATCGGTGATATCTTGGATGTCCAGGAGGCCGTATGGTTCAGTTATACATGTACATGACCTGGTTCCAAAGATGACTGTAATCCTGAGCAACATCTGATAGCTAAAAAGGAGTGGATTATTGACAGGCATGTTGCTGAAGCGATGAACTGCAACAAGACACTGCTGAAGCTTATATTGTCTTGGAGTGGGTATGTTTGGAAGTACTGGGACACTTCCGTGCCTGAGCGGGCATTGCATACATGTGCATTATTGCAAAGCTCTGAACATGTCACTGAAGGTGACTGCAGTGTGTTTAAGCGAGCGGGCTTCGGAACATCCTCGTAATAGTTGAAAGCCATCATGGATGGGTCAATATATACATGGGGAAAATGTTTCATGACGGTTAATTGTGTGTGTTTTGTGACTAGATATGGGTGGATGCACTCAGCGTGTGGCTGACGTTTTTCGTCACCTTGGCCATCTTCCCAGCATTCAACCTGGGTGTCGTCTCAACTACTGAAGAACCTCACAGTGATTTCATCGGTAAGTTCTGGATGTCTAGGATCTGACCTAGAGATACAAGTACCGGTAGATAGCGTATTTCTGCTGACAAAATGTCTGGGTTTTTTTTTTTTTCATTGAGACCATGAGGAGTTTACCCTTTAGTCACTGTAGCACCCTACACAGCCCTGCCTATCACTGAAACCGCCCCAGCACTCTATGGTTTTATTGATTCTTCAGTGAATAAACACAATGTGATACACTGTAGTACAAGTGCTAATGGGTTAAGCACAGCAAAGTACATGCTGACCTCAACGAAATTAAGATGCACCAATAGCATAGCTGCCAACTATTACAAATTGTTCATAATTATTAGAAATTTTTTGTTAAAATTACGAAAATACGAATTGCCACTAAAAAATTACAAATTTCCCATTTTCTACCTACTGGAAAAAAAATACTTGTTAAGTGTCGTTTTTGCCTGAAAACTTATGGCGAAATGTTACGAAAATGGATGGACACGTGACAAGTCTAATAAGCAATGCGGTCAGGCACCTGATAGACATCAATGCAGTGTGCGCAGTGGAGTACTTGAGGACCAGACTAAACATATTTTTCAATGGTGTGTGCCTCTAGTTTTTATCGCGTGCGGATGTATGTACCGGGTACTGACTACTTTTCAGTGACAATCGTGAGCACATTGGTCACTCAACCTCGTCCCCAGTGATTATTTTATTTCCAACCTCGTTTGCAAGAGTAAGCCCTGGATAGGAAACTTTCTTCCCGTATCCTGATTTGATGCTGCAATTTGCTAGTAATGGATTTATATCGTGTAGTTGCAGTTATCATTTCCAACGTGCATTACGTGTTTTCACGATCATTGTAATTATAACGTCCAGGCATTCTCAAAAATACTCCTTTCCTTTCCAGTTTGCTAATATTAATATGAAATGTGATACTGCATATTGGCGGGCCAGATTGTAACATTTTAACTGAACAAAAATCGTGCTTTCATTACTCACAGCGCGATGAATTGATGCTGTTTTACCCCAGACACTGCATACAAAAACAAACGCTAATGTAACGCACATGCAGGCACCAGACTACACCTCATTTGCATGTGTGTTCAAAAATCTTGCACATGCAAATGATCCAATACCGGGGTGAGAGAGCAGGTAGTGGTGGGCGCGTACTGCTCGATACCCTGGGGACGAGGTTGATTGGTCACTTATTGCCGGGATGAGACCCATCAGTGTGAGATTTTGATCATGGAATTTTAGAGTATGGTTGGAAGAATTGGTGATAGAGTTTGAGTTTATCACAATGTCCAGAAAAGATCAATCAACATGCGTTTGCGTTTGCAAGGCATGTTGGCGGAATATTTCTATTGCATACGGTGGCCCTAAATGTGTATAAAACATACATACATCAATAGCATGCATCTCAGAAAAATATGCACGCATGTTGTTATTATTGTTATTGTTTATTTGACTTCAACAAACAAATACAGACAGTAAAACAATTTTTTTTTTTTTTTAAATGAATATTTTTTTTTTTATTATTATTATTTTTTATTATTATCCTATGGCCTACAGTACATTATTAACTGCAACAAGAAGGGTATGCACATGTATGTGCATGTGTAATCCATGTATGTGATGTTGGTAAAGCTGGTACATACACTGTTAATAGGGGGCAATTCCACGGTAACGGAAGGACGTTTTCACTCACTAAACACAATTTCAAATGTGTGTATCACAGACACTGTTCATAGTTACAGCAAACAAATGTCACAATTGTATTGCTATAATGCTACTTTCATTTTCCACACTTTTGGGGGGCATGAATGCCTCCCGTTTATGAATTATGAATATTAATGAGGTCGGTAACGGAAGGACGGTAAAACAGACAAGGGTTTTCCAACTTACTCGCGTTTTGCGTAAACTCTGTGAATTTTATGGGGCAATTATATTTTAAAGGTAAGAAATGGAATCCCTGAAGCTTTATCTATACTATACCGCCTTTCATTTGACTTTAAGTGTTTCGGTAATATAATTACAACGTTTTAAGCAGATTATGATTTGGTAACGGAAGGATGGTAACAGAAGGACAAAAGGTTTACTCAATTATAGCATGAACAAAATGTGAATTTACACTAATTATACAAGTGAAACAAATTGCTGAAATGTGTAACTGAATGTGAAATCAACAATATGCAGACCTGGCATAAATAATTATACCCAAGAAACTATTGAGATAAAGATAGAAGCCTGCTAATTAATGATAACAAAAGAAAAACGAAAACCACCCAAAACACATAATTCACAAACACAAGACAACTACAGAAATGGACTTCAAACCCATCACCTCAATCCTTAAAAGTTTTAATACACAGTTTTTGAGCACTTGAGTATATTGGTTACATGTTCACCAACAACTTTTAATAATACCGGTAGGTTCAGTGGTTTACCTAAAGGGTGGGGGGGGGCGACCAGCCTACATGTACATTTAAGGTAAAAACATCTACCGGTAGAACTGATGGCTTCAGTTAGGTGTTGCTTTTAATTGAACTCTAAAATCAGTGTTTGAAATCAAATTACAATGATTTAGAGTAGTAACAATTAATTTATAAACATCCAAACTGAAATTGTTAACTTGGGCATAATTTGTCAAAGATTGCACCTCACATGTCTTACACATGTAAATTGAATGAAAGTGCCCCAAAGTACCGGTACTTTCTGCCATCTCATTTTTGACTTGATTTGCTTCTGGAATGGCTTCACAGAATTCGTATCTTTCTCTATTGTCCATGAATGCTGATGGCAGCAACTTTATGATTTGATTTTCTGCAACAACTCCATACATGTACAAGTACTGGTACATCAGCATACATGTACATGTACATTGTACATGTTGTACATGCCTGTGCCTTCCTTTGTAATAAACACCTTGCCCTGCTTATCCCGCTTTTGTGAAGGTGGGTCACATGAATGTCCTTTTAATGCTCATTATACATGCATGTCTTTGCAGTGATTTTCATTTTTCAAACATGAGCGCAAATGTCGTAACATTTGATAAAAATACGATTTGTCCTTCCGTTACCATCCTTCCGTTACCAATTCGGTAACGGAAGGACGTGATTTAATTAATTGTAATTAAAAAACGAGAAGTACAGCAGTGTCAGTTATAATGTCATATTGAAGGCCTACCTAAACTTGCTTTGCACAATAACTTTCAATGCATTCATACTGCAAGTTTTAAAAATAAATTAAAAATATGTATTTTTTCGGTAACGGAAGGACATTTTCGAAGGCTGAAATATTAGAAGTCACTGAAGCGAAGCAAATTACGTAAAATGTTAAAAACAAGTTTTAGTCAGTTTTTCAAGACCAATACTTTCTCATGACAGAAACTGATGGCATTAGTACATATTTTTGTGTGTGTTTTGGTAGAATACTTTCATATCACTATTAATCACATTTTTAGGATTAAAACAGGATTATTACATAATCCTATTTTTTGGTATCGAAATGTATAAAAAATAAAATTCCGACTGCAAATCTTGAAAATATAGACTTTTAGCTTTCATTTGATGCCAAATTTGTTTAAGTCACATGTATTTGAATTTTTTGGTGTCATGTCCACTTTGGTGTGGAATTGCCCTCTACGAGCAGTTGAAAATGACCGCGCGGGTTGATTACTAATTTGGATTTTGAAAAGTTGGCAGCTGTGCAATAGAAATCTCCATTTTCATGCAAACATTAGCACCATATGCTTTAAGTAAGTAAAAAAAAAAAGAATGTTGCATACTGAAGCCATTTTTTTTCAATGAAGGTCACTCATTGCTAAGTGTTGAAAAGACATGAATGTTGGACTGGGAAACATTCCAATTCTGTTACACAATACTTTGAAAATGCACTCAACTCTCCATAGACTTTGTACACAACCAAAGAAGTGGCGTCTGGATATTACCTTCTTTCCAAAACACATTTTACATCAGCCACTATTTTTGATACATTTAAGGAAAAAAATGTTGAGGTTCGCTTTCAACCCAGACATATGAATAGCTTCTCAGGTTGAAATGAGGACAACATGTAAATGAACACAAACATGTACATGCGTGATACCAAGTTAAACAAAAATGTGATACCGCTAATTCATGTCGCAGCAACTGATTTGATTCTTTCCATATTTTCAGCTATGTACTTCACTCCACTGACTTGCTTCTTCACGTTCAACTTCTGTGACTTTATCGGCAGTATGGTCCCTGCAGTGCTCAAATGGGTAAGTCTGTCATTATGCTGACCCCACCAGATCCTGGGTTCTATTTGACGCGGTCCTGCTAAATCCTCCACAAACCTGGTGTATTTGGAAATATTTCAGAGTGTTGGTGTTATTGAAGCACTTATCCTGCATAATGTGTGTGGCTTCTATAGCGCTTACCACCAAAAGTGCTTCACAGATATTACCCCTGTTCATCAATTCATGAGACCATTTTTCTGCAGCCGAAATCAACGCGGTCTGGTCTCTACCCCCACGGGTACCCATTTATAGACCATGTGCCCCCACAGGTACCCATTTATAGACCATGTGCCCTCACAGGTACCCATTTATAGACCATGTGCCCCCACAGGTACCCATTTATAGACCATGTGCCCCCACAGGTACCCATTTATAGACCATGTGCCCCCACAGGTACCCATTTATAGACCATGTGCCCTCACATGTACCCATTTATAGACCATGTGCCCCCACAGGTACCCATTTATAGACCATGTGCCCTCACAGGTACCCATTTATAGACCATGTGCCCCCACATGTACCCATTTATAGACCATGTGCCCCCACATGTACCCATTTATAGACCATGTGCCCCCACAGGTACCCATTTATAGACCATGTGCCCTCACAGGTACCCATTTATAGACCATGTGCCCCCACAGGTACCCATTTATAGACCATGTGCCCCCACAGGTACCCATTTATAGACCATGTGCCCCGACATGTACCCATTTATAGACCATGTGCCCTCACATGTACCCATTTATAGACCATGTGCCCCCACATGTACCCATTTATAGACCATGTGCCCTCACAGGTACCCATTTATAGACCATGCGCCCCCACATGTACCCATTTATAGACCATGTGCCCCCACAGGTACCCATTTATAGACCATGTGCCCTCACAGGTACCCATTTATAGACCATGTGCCCCCACATGTACCCATTTATAGACCATGTGCCCCCACAGGTAACAGGGGATGAACAATGACACAGGAATGCTTTTGTCACATTTCTTGGTTCTTGGTTGGTTCTTCTCCTAAATACTTCGCGTGGGAGTTTAAACAGGAGGCCAGAAACACCGGGGCAAACCCCTTCTGTTAGCAATAAGTGTCACTGGCTTCTTTTACGTGCATTTATGCAACACACGGGACCTACGGCTTAACGTCCCACCCGAAGGACGAAGCAATAATGGTTAAGTGCTTTGCTTAAGAGCACAAGTGTCCGCCGGCGGGCTCGAACCCACGTCATGTTGCCTCTGAAACACCAGAACATGAGTCCGGTGCTCTTAACCGCTAGGCCATGACACTCCAACATGGCAACACTGGTACATTTCAATGGCTTGTGACACCAGACTGGGGGATTTGTGATGGACTTGTCAGGGACTCAATTGCAACACTGGTTCATTTTTATACTTACAAATAATCCCTAAATGGTTTGCTTGTTGTTTTTCCGCTGCAGCCTTTTCACAAGTACACTTGGATTGTAGCCAACGTGCGTATCCTGTTCTTTCCTCTCTTCATTCTCTGCAACTACCGACCCGCGACTCGTACCTTGCCAGTCTACTTCAACGACATCGTCTATATCATCATCATGGTCATCTTTTCCCTTAGCAATGGCTATTTCAAGACTGTCATCATGATGGAAGGCCCACAGTGAGTGTTCCTAAATTTTAATATCTTTTATTTTTTACAAAAATCCTGGAACTATTTTAAAACAGGGTTTGTTGTCGAAATGGTGGTGCCTAGTTTCACAAGTGCCACTGTTTAGAAATTGGCCATTAAAGTCCTTCAAAAATTGATTGGGCAATGTCAGCATCACGGACATTACAAATCAGAATGTTTGTGTAATTTAAGAGCTCAGTGAATAAACCTGAAAATGTATTTTTCAAATCTTGTACATCCATCATCTAGTAATGGTCAAGGAGATTACAGACTAGGAGTTTTGGATCATTTCTCTGAATCATTAATTAAATGTCACAGATGTAATGCTGGAATTACTCAATTGTGACTGGTTGTAAAATCTCAGCCCTGACAGAATTGTTACATTTACTGTATGCGAATTGGCAGATATTAGGAAATGAAGGAAGACCATTGGTGACGCACAGTTGGTCAGTCCCACTTGTGCAACAGATATACAATTAGCATTGTTTGTGTAAGTGAAAATCAGTATCTCTGTTCAAGCATTGGCTGCATCGTAATGAATTGGCTTCGCCCACAGTGTTACGTATATGGGCTCCATGCGCAAAAAGAGAGGGCGCTCTTTTTGCCACATTGGAGAGCCCCATGGACGGGACACACTGCGTGTGCGCGTACTGGTTCGCGACAAAATTTTGAATGTGCACAAAGCCTTCACTCGAGCACGCGTATCATTGTTGATGCACTCTAAGTGGTCTCCCCCAACTCTGCCTTTCTTATCGTTGAGGGGGCACTTGTGCACAGAGCCCGGCCATAGACAAATATTTGGAATGCAGCCCTACATTGCCCAGACAAACTCAACTCAGCTCCCATCTATTGGTGCATCACAATCTTCTAAGGATTCCCATTGTATTAACCATACCTCTGATACAATACTGTATTTCTCCTCATCTCCTTTCAGGAAAGTCCCTCCTGAGTGGGCTGGTAAGGCCGCCTCCATGATGTGCTTCTTCCTCGTCCTGGGAATCTTCTGTGGTCTCCAGTTCTCCCTCTTCTTTCCGTGGTTCATCACAATCTTCTAAGGATTCCCAGAGATAAACTCAACTCAGCTCACACCTATAAGGAAGCAATTCTGAGGTGATGTAGAATTGTCCAATATTTTTACAGGAGTCAGGAGGACCAGAGATTTCTGCACATTGATGGAAATATCGGAAAGTTGTTATTAAATGCTGCCAAGTTTGCCGACACTTTTTTTTCCAGTGTCTGCTATTTTTTTAGTGTCGGTTTTTTTTTTTTTGGCCCTATAATGCAAAAACTGCCAAACTGTAAATGGGAGAAGTTTTTTAAGGAAACATGTAGAAGCTCTTCAGGAATTGATCACTTAAAAAAATGAACAATTGTAAACGGGTCATTCTATGAATGGTCCAAAGTGTGACATTGTTCTTGTCCCTTGGTACTTTGTAATTTGCCATTTAAGTATCATGAATGAACTTAAAAAGTTTTTATTTGTTAAGTAGGAAGTTTGCTATTCATTATCACTCTTGGAGGATGACTTCATTACAGAGTGCATCAGAATTATACAATCATAGATGTCAGATATAACAGGGACAGGAAAAGAATTTGAGCCCAGATTTATAGATTGACCCAGATGGGTGTATATAACAGTTTTGGGGAGTTTTTTGGTTTTTTCCAGCTCGCCTTTTCTTTAGTGTGAGATATTCAGACTGCGTTTTTCGTTTATGTTTCTCAGTTGAGATCACACAAGTTCAGTTGCTGTTATTACTTTATTTGTAAAAGAAAAACGTTTGCAGTGATGTTTTGCCAAAAGTTTATGAAGCTTTAAGTTTTGGAGACCAAAGTGACAAAATGGTAGGCCAAAACCTCACCAGTTATTTTCACGGGTCAGAAAGGCCACTTATTAACTGTCTTCCTTATTTTGTGAGAGGGTATTTTAGTTTATTCCTAAAACGATTGCAAACAAGACAGTTGTGTCTTGGGAAAAATCATGAAATTTCATTTTAAGATTTCTGAGGGAACCCTGTAAGATTTGAGTAAAGTTTGTTTTTGAAACATCTAGGATAGACTAGGAGTACATGTACTGAGTCAAAACAACTCCAGAGTCATGTCAATGGAGTATTTTTAGTGCATTAAATCCAATAGGGTTGTTTAGATTTGCTCCTAATACCATTTGGTCCGTTGTGACTCTGAAATACTACTCTTAAACACAGATTTCAATTTCACATTGATGTTCCTCAGGAACAAAGTTAAGTATGTACATTACATACACGTAACATTTCTTATCATCTGTATTTTCTAAATAAAGTTTAGACATGAACATCTCATTTTGAGAAGTAGTGATCAGTATGTTTGAAAAGCTCTGTGAAAACCCGACAGTAAACAGGGCTGTACATGTACATGTACATGTATGTATATTGAACTATCTTACATCGTCTCTTTAGTGTACTTTTTGTAATATTGTGCGTGAAGTAGAAAATAAGTACATATTTATGGTGTTGGATTTTTAGTTATCGTACCAGAAGTTGTTTTGGTTTCTTTGTTTTAAAATTTTAATATTAAACCTGTAATCTTAACTAGGATACAGTTTGAAATTCTGACAGAAAGTCAGATTCCATTTTGTGCTCATATTTAACTTGTAATAGTTTGTACAGGTAGTGCAAAGTGAAAGGTTTTTTTTTTTCCTTTCAAATGAGTCCGCTGGACAGTACATGTAAATAACTTGAAGGTCATCTTGAGTCACAACCTGTGACTTATTTGAAGTTTGAGCACAATTAGCAGGGGACTGGACACAGATATTAAATAGCAGAGTTTGTTAAAATTCCAAGCATACTTATTGACTGATTTGATTCGAGTGTCATTCTTTGGCACATGTACTGTGTGATCTTAGTGAATTAACAAAAATGAAGGTCAAAATTTGCTGGCGAGAAAAGACCACTTAATATATTTTCCTCTCTTTTGAGGTATTCATTGTCAACAATGTTACACATGTAAGTTAACATTATATTACTATTTGATTGTGTTTGGAAAGCCAGTTTGATAAATCCACTGACATCCTTAGCATATAGAATTACTGAGCACAGAGCACAGAAGAATGTTACTCGTCAGAAATAGGCTTCCAGTTAAGTTACCAAGTTACGTACAATGTAAGCTAGTATTTTGTCAAATAGTGTGTGCTGTAAAGTATTAGTATTTGTTGTGTACTAAGCAGTTTTATTAAAATGGTCACTTAGATTCTAATCAACTCAGGTCCTTATTATGGTTTTTTCTCCAATGTCCGATGGAGCTGCATGTAGTGTGATTTCAATCAATCGATGCGTACCGTACATATTGAAGGCTTCAGGTCATCACAAGTCAATCACAATTTAATCAAAAGGCGTCACAAGTCGATCAGCAGTCATCACAAGTCAATCATAATGTCATAAAAGGTCATCTGAAGTTGTCACAAAGTCCCACAACACACTCACAAGTCTTGCAATCTCAGCTCAAGTGACAGACTGTTCATGTGAACTGTGACAGAGTCATTCCTTTGTCATAAGTCATCACCCATTCACCTGTGGCCTGACTTGTGAGTTGGCATTGGATTAATGTGATTGACTTTGCCAATAATTCCAATATTTTCATATGCTGCCATTTAATATGAGGTGTAGTGGGGTTTTTTTTCAAAGTAAGTACCAAAATGTATAAATTTACATGTAAATAGAGTTTGATACATAATTCAAAGGCCAAAATATAAGAACAAGCTGATCATCATCGTTTCGGTTTGCGGTAACACCATGTGGTAATAACTACTGCTTAGAAGATATTGGTTCTGAGAAGAACTTGTCCTGCTTATTATCGACTTTGCTAAGTACTTTTTTGTTCTATTAAGAACAGTCCGTTTAGAACTTACAGCAGGACTGTTCTGAACAGAACAAAAAACTACTTAGCAAAGTTGATAATAAGCAGGACAAGTTCTTTTCAGAACTAATATCTTCTAAGCAGTAGTTATTACCACATGGTGTTACCACAAACCGAAACGATACCGATACCCCACCATGCAAAGCCTCAAACCTTATATAAGCTGATCATCATAAGTGTGGTGGTGTTTTGCATACTCCTCGAGGCAATCTTTCAATAACATTATTTTGTTTAGAAAAAAAATGACTTATTTTATGATCTCTTGTAAGGTTTATGGAGAGAGAGCAGCTGAGTGTCACAGAATACAGACTCGGTGATTTCTTATAGACGAATCCGGGCACAAGATCACTATACACACATGAGGCCCCCTTCAATGGAGAACCCATTGTCCCATGACGGCTTATCTGAACAATAGCTAGCACAATGCTTTCGCCATTGAAAGGGGCCTTCATGATAGAATTGAAAGCGTGCCCGTATTGGTCTCTGTATGCAAATGAAACCAGTATTTAATGTAATGTTAATCAATTTGATTCCGTGAAATTCAGCCATTTTGACTGGTAAAGAAAAATCTTGTATTATTTAGAGTAGGACATTATTGTCACATTCTTGAAGCTTTGAGACTAACATGACATTATGCCGAGTGTAAGTATGTGCTATGCCAACATAAATGGACCTTATTCATGAGTCAGCCATATTAAATTGAAAGAGAGGCAACCTCTTCATTTTTGGAACTTGCGAGTAGAAATGAAAGCAATGAAATACAAGTTCATTACAAAATATTACCAGTCTGATGAATAATTTAAAACTTTCAACATTCCCTAATGTTTTAAGCCACATTTATAACAAGATTGAAAGTGAGGCTTGAAACGCACTCCAATATCATAAAATAGTCTGGCACCATTCTATGCAGCAGTTTACAATTTATAAAATAGATTCAGGGAACATGACCTAAAATGGCTTCCTCGTGGATAAGGTCTATAGAGAACCTCTCACATGCAGTCGAGATGATAAGGCACATTATTGGTGGTATCTTGTTTCCCAAGGAATTCTCTTCCTTCAAATTTTCAGTACTTAGTAGTAGGTTCATTGAGTGAGCCCTGAGCTATATTCCCACCTAACCTGCGTCCTTTGATTGTATTGTATTTTGGGGAAAGTGCTGCAATTGCATTGCGCACCCTCCCAAGTTTTTTCTTTATGTATTTTATTTTTAAGACCAAATATTGAAATACTTTGTTGACATTGTTTGTAGACTAATGGCAGGTGACCTCATCTGTTAATGAGTCATGTGTCAGGTGACCTCGGATGTTAATGAGTCATATTTCTTTTGGGGTTTTGAATTTGCGTTCTAATTTGTTGTTTCCTTTATTTGAGGGTTATGAGTGCACTTTTGTTAAAATTCTTCAAAGTAGAACAGTGTCCTTCAAGGTCCCCACAAGTAAATCACAAGTTATCCAATCCCAGTCAAGCCAGAAGCTCCATGTGCTCAAATCACGTGACCACAGCACTCCTTTGTTTACAGATCATCCATGGGACCTGAAGTAGGAATAGCCCTGTGATTTACATGTGACCCAACTTAAAGTAATAATTCTGAAGCTGTTGGACGGTTGTGACACAGAGTTAGCTTTTTCAATTCAATTGTTCGTTTCACAGGCGCATGTAAATGTTTGGAAGCCATTTTGCATTTTATATTTCTAGTTACAGCTATTGGACACTAGTAATTGTCCTGTGCCTTTCAAACCAGAAAGACGTAAACTTGGCTGCCCGTCCGTATAATCCAATTTGCATGTCATAGACAGGAGATGTACAATCTTCCTCGAAAAAAAAATTAAAACTTGTCGGGTAGTGTTTAAGAAATTTTCAGCTAGTAACATTCTTGTATTTTTCGAAAGTCAGAATAATTCTATTTTCCTTGAAAAGAAGAAATCGTTTTCAAATTTCTCTTTGTCTTTGACGGAATATAGTATACATGTAGATGTGATTTTGAGTGTTACTACTTAATTGGGGGAGAACGAAGTTACGTAAATGAATGTGATTGACAGCTGTTTTCATTCGAACACTAGTTACCTCACACTCACAGCACTATGAACAAAATAAATTATCACAAATATTGTATTCATGAATTGAGCTATCATTCATGTATTGCAGACCGCAAGGACTAAATATCAGGATATTTATTTTATATTTAGAAAGGCAAACGAAAATCTTTGAAAGTGAAAATCATTTCCATCACCCATGTACGTACCCGGCCCAAGGGCGCTGGCTAGCTGGTACAGGTTGGATTTTATAACGCCCTCTAATTGGACGTAAATGTGTGTGACGTCTTCCGTGCGGGGTTAGAACAGAGCGATGTGATTGGTTGTTGAGTCGATACGGGTAGTCGTTTAACATCGCGTCGACCAATCACCGCGTACCGATGAGATGTATGGCGTCACTCAAAGTCATTTGCGCTTCCGCAAATGAATCATATGACGGAAGTCGTGTGTCACGCTGTCATAATGTAAAGTGTCAATAAAAAAAAAATTATGTACATAAAAGTCGAATTTCAGAGTTTTAATTTTTGTGTCCAGTAGAAATGTACTCGTTATGATACTAGGACTTGCACTGTGACATCATGCCCACGGTAAAGCAGCCGCCCAATAAGTCTATGTTTTAATTTGTTTGACCTTATTATTTGTTGGTTGTACTTCGTAAAGTCAACCTTTAAGTACTCTCGTTTCATTCAAAATACTTGCAGTACAAAATAAAGCGGTTTAGTTCAGTTTACCTTTGGACAGTTATAATATCCACAAGAGGGCGCTATGATACAGGAGCATCGGGAGTCGGCTGCAGTAAAAATGCATGGCACAGTGCAATGTGCTCGTTAATTCACGTACATGTATATAAAGTTTTCCCGTTTAATTTAATTTAATTCTTAGATTGACTTTTCGTTGATAATGATAGTGCCACATGTTCGCTTTGAGTACGAAGTTTGATTACAATGGAAAGATGGGTTCAGAACAAGATACAAATCATTTTGAAGGTCGTTGCTTATAACGGCGTTCCTATACCCGTGCTCTTTAATTACAGCTTCCGTGGTTATCCCCTTCACGACTCATTTGTACATCCTCAATAATTTCATTTGAAAAGGAGATTTTCTGTGTATCCCGGCCCCAGTACTGCACTAGAATTGTGAACAACTGCTTCCGGTGATGAGACATGCGATACTAATCAAACTTGACCCCTAGCCCAGGCGATGCAGGCCCAGGGTGAAACTGAGCACGTAACTGCTGCGTGGATGTCGGATCTGAGTGTCTTGACGCACTGCCTCAGGCAATGCCAACAGCGATGGGTTATTACATACCTGACCTTGAAGACAACGGCTGTAATGTATGGATCGCGCGGACGAGGGAACAGTGGGTAACGCGGTGTGGCGGTGCGGAGGGGAACATTCTCGGGGGAGATCGCTTCGGAGACTGTTAAATATTGCCGCTTGAGTTGACATTTAGGGGTTCATGGTCAGGGTGGATACAAGTCGATCAAGGGTAAAACACGATGTGAAGTCCGGGAGAAGTGACTGTTTCTTCAAGAAAGAAATTTAGTATGCGAACACGAAGTTTGGTTTCTTAAATGTAAATAATGGGGTTTTTAAAGTTTTATCTTGTTATTATGATAATTATGTGTTATTATTCATGTGCAGGGACCGATACTCTCAACACAACCGCTTTTTGACCAAAAAATAAGGCAATAAAGGGATGACATCCTCCCCAAGGAACTTGAATAATGTGGCTTTTCCTCTATTTCCCCTATTTCGTGACTATAACAATATCGACCACATTGGCACGTGATGATGTGCCTTGCTCTCCATGGATTAAAATAAAAAATAATAATGTACATTTAATCAATAAGAGAGGGAATTATGTCATCCATCTTTGTATTCACATTCCGTCAAGCACTTCACCTGTCTACTTTAAGCAATTTGAGTACTCTTTTCTTCTCAGAATCCTCGTTTGAGCCCAAATTCACCCCCGTCAATTATTAATGGCGCCCTCAAGATAGAATTATTTTCTAGGCTGTCTATTTCTAATGGACTGGTCCAAGCGTGGTCCACGTCAACGCCACACGCTAATCCTCCAGGCGCAAAATATTATCGCCACACAATGTTTGGGTTTATTCAGCGTTCTTTCATCTCTGCCATCAATAAACCAACAAGACTTTCCAGCCAGTCCCTGCCGCCGACACACAGCTCAGAGATTGCCTGAATGAGCACCAATCACTCCCCATCCAGATTGAATCGTATCGACTCCAGGGACAATCTAGCAGGTCCGTAGACGCCTACTCTTTCAAACCAGGCGCTCATTCCACCCGGCGGTCTCTCCTCAAGACCTTCCCTCCGTTTTTCTCCCATCGCGTGCGAACTCGTGGCTCCTCCTCTATCGATTTTCTTCGCTTCCTCTTCTACTTGTCAGATTGGATAATGAAGTCGAGATATCTTGTGATTTCTGGAGGAATTCCAAATAGAATAGATGAATAGATGAGGGTAACTTGTCGGTTGCAATGAAGAAGAGAAATCCGTTGTTAAATTCAAGCGAATGAACAAAGTTAAGTTGCTAGCACCTAAAATATCTCATATATACGCTTTCCAATTTCCTATCGTTTGGCGAATCTGGTGATGAATTTTGGATTGCTTGGTCGGCCGGTCTATCAGCGCAAAACCTTTTCAGTAAAGTGTATGCCAACTTGCAGATTGGGTGTTTAACACCTTGTTTATCCGGCATGTTATCATAATTGCTTGTTAATATTGTGACTGCGTGATGAGTTTTCCTTGTCCATATATACTGACACCCCTGCTTTGTGTTAGCCTCTGGATTCGTGATTATAAGCATCTGGCTCGATGAGACGCTATGTCCATTT
This sequence comes from Patiria miniata, assembly GCF_015706575.1. Taxonomy (NCBI): domain Eukaryota; kingdom Metazoa; phylum Echinodermata; class Asteroidea; order Valvatida; family Asterinidae; genus Patiria; species Patiria miniata. Next base: position 43,623,090 of record NW_024037074.1, read on the forward strand.
AAGAAGCAATAAGTAGCTATTTTGCTCTTTTTTCAATATGGGGGGGGGGGGTAGCTATTTTGCTCTTTTTTCAATATCGGATTTTTATGCTTCAACCGAAGCTGCAACAAAGACTCTTGGGACACAGCGGCTTATGGAATACCTAAAGAGACACTAAAAGACTGAACATTATACATGTACAACACACACGCGGATATTACTTTATGTCAAACTTTTAAACATCATTGTCACAATGTCGCTGCGTAGGCCGCCTGCAGATTGGAGGGCGCCCTCTGCACTATCGAAATATGCAAATTTCGCGAGGCACTTTGAACCAATCCAAAAGATGTTTAAATATTCCGCTGTACGTCAGTGTCGCAATAAACCAATAAAATCGACGCTTCTATGCGTCAGTAAAGCGACACCCAGGGTCACTTCTTTGAAAGGCAAAGCCAGAATGGCGCTAAGGCAGCTGGAGTGCGTTTGCAATGTAGGTCATGAAAAGTGACTAACAATTAGACACATTTAAGCTGCTAGGCATTGCATATCGACCATCCTCTCAATGCCAAGGTCATGAATGACAAGTGTCAGACCAAACAATGAACGCTTTAAAGGTGTGGCAGCACTTATTGATCTTGCATTGTTCCACATTTGAATGCAATCAACACCGTAACATCTGGCTAAGTGTAAAATCCATTAATTGACGCCTGGCGTTTTATATTTTTAGGGGACAAGGACCACCTTCAAAACAGTCATGCAGAGGCTTCGTCACGTACCAGAAACTGCCTCTAATTTGTTGACTTTAATCATTTGGGTAAATGATCACATTTTCACAAGTAGAAGATTTCCCCTCCCCTGCAGAATGCGAGCGCCCGCCCACTAAACACCGCAGTTTTCCAAATAAGGAATTTAATGCTGAAAAGCAGATGAAATGCATTGGAAGAAAATTAATACTGTATTAAGAAAACAATTTCAAGAATTGAATTTGAACAGACGTAGGCCTTTATAAATTTGATGTGGAAATAGAGTATATACATGTAATAGGCTAAATTTGCATATTCATCAGCAAAACCGTGACGTTATACAAGGCAGACGCTTCAGTGTTACAGTTTTGTTTTTATTTTTGCCGTGGTCAATTTTCTGTTGTTTCTTTTAGTTGTTTATTCAGTATGCCCCACATGGCAGTCAAATATTTAGCCCCCCCCCAAAAAAAAAATAGCATTGTTTTTATGAGTAACATTTTGGGATCATAATTTGTAGACTAATAATTCATGATGAACTCTTAGAGTGTGTGCCTAGCCTGAAGTGACAGCACAGCAACAGCGCCCATAAAATTATATCAGGAACAGCGTGGAACATTTTAAATGTTGAAAGAGTGCACTTACGAGAATAATTAACCAAAAAAGGAGTAGAAATTTGCACAAAACATGTTTCAGTGTAAAATTCAGTTCCTGAACCCTTTAAGTGCTAATTACAACTACTAAATAAATATATACACATAAGGGTCGGAGTTTGTTCTGATATTTCATGTTTCTCTTTATCGGTGTATTGAATTTTGATTGTTAAATAATTGGCACGAGCGGAACGAAGTTGAACTCTTTGCAAAAAGAATGAACAGCTGAGCTTTTCAAGGTCACAGCAGAGCCTTGGTATTATCTTGCGAATGAAATCTGATACGAGATCAAAGATGTGTCGAGTCAGTCGCCAGCTTACTGCAGTAGCTCACAAGACGATCCTGCGAGACGAGCTGAGTCGATGTGATGAGAGTTTGCCACGAAGATTTCATCAGGTTTCAATCCACTCACATCTGACTTGATTCTTACATCAACCAACTAAGGCTGATGGGGCGTCACATTCTGGAGGATAGTGTGCATTCCTTGTAATCTGTGAAAGGGGAAGATCCAGAAACCAACTTCTTGTCAAACTGATCTTTGAATAGTTTTGAGAGATGTAGCCTTTCTTTTAGAGGAATTTCTTCTTCGCACTGTGTGTGGATCCATGTATCATCTGTGCCACGGTGTAACTAACTGCATGGTATCCAATTGGGGGGGGGGGGGCCACTTGAAGTGCCTCATTCCCAGGAGGCGGGCAGTAGAAGGTTTAAGCTCAATTTTAGTGTTGTTCTTTGAATGAAAGCAGTGACATAGCTATGTTAAAAAGATAATAATATAACAGCATTTATATAGCGCAATATGAATCAAAGATTCCTCAAACCGCTTAACAATTATAGCACAAGAAACGGTAAAAGATCGTGATTGATGATGTGGCTGTCTCATAGTGGTCTGCGTATTTCCTTCGCAAACAAATGATGACTTTTCAGACACAAAGGCTTTTTCCTGAGTTGTCCGTAAATAGCTGGTTAAAAAATGACCCAAAAAACACCAGAAATCGGTGGTGATATGGGATCAGTTGTGATCCGTTTATTCTGCCTCCCACAAGGTTGCTCCCTAGCTTATGCTTCCACAGTGTTTCCATCGTAATGGAGTTTAGTGTTCTGGTATAAACTTCTCGTCAACTTGAATAAGCTATCATCTCTCGCCAAGTACAATCCCCGCTAAAGCTTTTGATAAATTAAAGTCTACGTCCCTGTGTCTAGCTACAGGACTTTTATGAAATCGACAGAGGGTTCTCAGTATATAGATTGCCAGATGTAAACAGAAAGAAAAGGGTTCAGACTTGTTGGCCTTTGGGAATGGCTGACGATTCAGAATGGTGCCCGACTGACGCGTCGCTATTCCTCCACACAAATTGAGTTTGCTATCCCTTAGGCCGACCGGAGTGACTCGAGAGAACGGCTAATAGTTGCTGAAAAACATGAACTGCAAACTGTCTTTTACTGAGAGGAGGAATATAAAAGATTTGTATTTGGTTTAGCAGGTGTGTGTAGATTCGCGACAGGTGTTGTCTCAGCTATATTGATTTTCAATTTGGATGCTCTTTTGTTGATGTAATTGGAGAGGATGGGTTGTAATACTTGTGAAGAGGTTTCGGGGTGACTTTAACCGAATACGTCGACTTGATGTCTCGTTGCCTTGGTATCGATGACGATAACTGTCTTCGGTCACTATAGGACCTTGGGAGATAGGTCTTGTGTCGGTGGTTTTCACCCTTCTTATTGCTTCATTTCCGTATGAAAGTCATGGAACTCACTTAATGTGATTAGAATGAAGTCAACCCGGCACTATTCCTCCTGTCTGGCTGTTTTTATCTCGTCTTTCAGAGGTCCGATCCACAATTCTTGTCTCATTTGACGACTCAGTCGTTTCTTAAATAGTTTAAGTGACATTTGCATGGTGGAGAGTACCTCTACGGAGAGGTTTCCGATTTTTTTAATTCTTCCAAGAACAGCAGTATTATTTTGTGAGGTCTAATTTGGATGGGGACACTTGAGGATCTCCTTTTCTGGAGGAAGAACTCAGTGAGTTTGGATCGATAAAAAAAAATCGTTTCATTCTTAACTGACCTTAAATTCCGTGCGGGCCAGAATAGGGTTGCAGCCCCGGCGGAGAGGGGCGTACCTCCGTACCCTTTCCCCTTATTCGAGCAATGGTGTCCAGGAAAATGTTATCATCATCACGTATGGTTTTGTTGTCCAAGTTCATCGCTTCATTTCAATATACCTTCTAGTTCAAGTCACATTGGAAACGGTCAAATACGAACTGCTTTTTTAAAAATACCATTTCAAGTATTTTACCTGGAACAAATGGAACAAAATGATTAAAAAAAACCTCAGTATAAACCAATAGGGATTGTACTTTCACCTTTTTAAATGATCGAGTCTGTCGTGTTTTTCGTTATGTTTTATCTCTCTCGTTATCATTTTTTAACGTCCTCCTACTCAACGTACCTTGCCCCGCCCACATCAGTCCACCAATTTAAGCTTTAATTTGTCACACCTTCCTATTCATTATACAGAAAGATTTGTCTTGTCCTTTTTTCAGGTTTTTTTCACATCGCAAAGAGTTATAAGATCATCCAAAATAAGCCGACATTGAGTCTTTTATCATTTACACCCACTCGTCGGGGAACTTGGAAACACAATCGATGTTCACGATTCAGAAATGTTGTGCAGTTTTTGTTCACCGGACCACTCAAGAAAATAGAATGGCGCCCTCTATATGTGTTACTTCACTTATTTTTTACTTCATTTTTTTAAGGGTAGTGGGTTCCTGCATATTCCCTTTTTGTCCACATCTTCAGCGGGAAGATGAGTTCCACCAATCTTGATAATTGAATTGGAATTAAAGAGTGACTGTTGCTGAAATATTCTACATTTTGAAGGTCTGCCAACTACTTGGTATTTAATAAGGAATATCGATTTGTCTGTTTCGCGGAAACTGTTGGCAACATCTGTGATGTGTACGCAGCATGAAGCGCCGTGACTTGTGTAGTGGCGTATCTGGAACTGGATGGTCGCAAGATGAAGAGCCAAATCCTGTCAATCTCTTGGCCATTTCCAACCCCAGCCCAGTCCTTCCTCACTGGATGCGCCACAGCGCATGCGATGTTTTTATAATGTAACAAACGCAATCATGCATGACCCATCCTTTACCCGTACGGCCGCGAGTTCGTGTGTCTTGCAGAAATCTGCTCCCAATAAAAGTAGTTAAAATTAAAAGTGATGGCTTCCAAGATGTATTTTGTAGGGTGGTTGGGGAGTAGTGAGTGACCATTGAAAGGATAATTGAAGGCATTTTTGAAAGGCATCAGAGATGTAGGATTATAATGGCATGTACTACACTTCCGATTGCACTGTGCGGGTGTCACGGATTTTTCGCGGTTTTAGGGGCAACTATCTTCCCGTGTTGATCTCAGTGATGTTCTTATGGCAATTGAGGTTTTAGGATGGTTGCGCCCCCCCCCCCCCCCCCAATTAGAAATTAAAAGAAAAATCACCACCTCTGATTTGTGATAAGACTAAAAATGCCTTTTAATGAAAATAAATAACCAGAGGTTACCGGGAGCACAGTCTTAGGCTGCTGAGGAGGACTGCGCTCCCCGATGTGCTCCTGTCAGAATTCACAGAAGCCAGCATCCTCAAGGAATCCTGCCCGCTCATCAATCATCACAACTACCAATCACCTGTGCTGTTAAATGGCGAATACACTTGACATTGACATTGAACCCATTCGTCTTATATTAGAATGGGCCATTTACACCTGTTGTGGGTTTCCTCAAATAAGAATCTGTGGTTTGTCGGGAAGCTGAAGATTAGAAATCCGGATGCGGTGAAATGTACATGTCATCTATTCAGCATTGTCAAAAGTCCAGTAGGATCAATATTGACCAATTAAGTAAGCATTGGGTCATTTACTGGCCGTTAGCCAATCATTAGTCAATAGGTATTTATTGGCCATGCAGCGATTGACAATTGTTCAGTTAACCGATTACTTTTAGTTCATTCATCAATTATTAATTCAACAATCGAGTACAGCAGTTTACTATGAGAATCATTTATACCAGTTTGACCATCGTGTTTGTCGCTTTAACCAGAGTATTGATATACAAAAGGAACTATCCTTGTCATTGTGAGTGCTCAATTTTAAATAATATAATAAATAACAATTACATAAATACTGGAATATATATATGGGCTATTGAAATCACTATCTGAAAATGAAACGTTTTATTAACTCTTGAAGCAACAACTATTTAATTAGAGCAGCAGTACAGGGGGTATCAGTGGCATCACTCAACACTTCTTAATAATAACAAATTGAGCCTTTCCTCCCACACTCTTCTAGATGCCCACTTATAGAAACTTTCGAAGACGGACCAGTAAATGTCCCCTCCATATTTTCAGAAACGTTGCACCGAGTAACTATTTCATCAGATAAAATAAGAAGGGCATCACGGGGCAATTTTTTTTTGTTAATTGACTGATTCACTCTAACCTTTTCCATTGGGAGGAAGTTCTCAGGGAACCGTTCTGTTGGATTTTCAGATCAGCAGCTCAAACCATTGCAGAAAATAATCCTTACACCTCATAAAATTCTCAATGAAAACACCCACGTCCCCATCCACAGGGCCTATATACTCCTTCCTTTCCAGTCCACACATTTTACTAATTGAACTTTAATTGATTTTAACCATTAACTTGCCCAAGACTGGAACTTAGCGCAGAGACCCCGTGACTCGGGCGTATCCATATTATCAGTTTCAGTTATTTATTATTACTAAACCAAAATTCGTTGCGAAACCATTGTTCGGCTAATTTGGCTCGGAACCAAATAAAATTCATGAAATATTCACCGGACATGTTACGACATGCAGAAGCGGTGTTTTCGCCATCATTTCTTCGTTGTCGCGTGTCATATGGAACACAGGCGCTATGATGCATCTCTTTGTGTTAATTTTGGCACCAGATAAAAAGCGGAAGGGCCGTTTTATCTCTATCTGCGTTCAAAATGAATTTAGCTGAGATGTTGTGGTCTTGTCATCTCGGGCATAGGAATTGTTTCAAGTTTTCGTGTTAAATCTGTCCGTGTTTTGAAAAGTCTGAATTATTGTAAAATATATATAAGTGATGAAAAGTAATTTTCCGGTGGTGATGCCATGTTCCTCTCCCTGAGAGGCAACGTCTTCCTCCAAACTCATGCTGTCTCATTGTTTGGGAATAAATACTTTTGTTTGTACAGTGTCTTTTGTTTACACCGTCAGAGAGGGCCTTGGTTTGAATTGAGCAGGTAGAATCAACACACGGAGCACCTGTTCACTGTGTTGTCAAAGGTTTGTTTTTATTTTGGTAGACCACGGGACACGTGTGTGGAGTAGCTCCGCGTGTCTTCTGGGCATCATGCCAAGGTGGTGCACGTACAACATAAACTTGACAAACACACCCAAACTGTTCGGTGATTTTGTGAAGTTTTTCTTCGGGCCAAGTCAAAACGAACCATGTACTCTCCCCCCCCCCCCCCTGTTTAATTCCTTCCCAAGCATCCTTACTCCAATTTACAGGGGTCAGTGGCGTTACTAGGGGCAAGGCCCCCAGAGGAGGTCCGTGCCCCCCAGGTGGTGCCCACCTCGATTTGAAATCTTGAATTGGACACAAACACTATATACATTGCCCTCAGTCCCCCCCCCCCCCCCATTGAACAATAATGCACCCCATGTGCCCCTACCAGCTTTACCCTAGTTACGCCACTCAGTGGGGGATGCATGGGGCCCATTTTCTGGAAGGGGGTACACAACGGGATATTGTTTAATCAACAATAGCAAGTTTCAATACTTCCTTTCCCCAAATGCAGAGCCGGGGGGGGGGGGGCACAGGGGGATGGAGGCGCAGGCTTCGAGTGGGGGCCACCCCAACCCCCTTTAGTTACGCCACTGCCTCACAACGCGGGACACCCCCAATCTAACCACGTACGCGACCTGCAAGTATTAACGGAAATCCCACAAATTAAGTTCATGCTATATAAAGCTACAAAATTAAGTGTTGACGAGGTTATGTATCGGTCAGTGCAGGTGACCTCGGCTCTATTTTGATGAAACAGTCCTTAGCTTCAATAATTGTTGATTTAATACACCCCTTTTTTGCTGTCGAGGCAGTTTGGCAACTCTGTGTTTTGGGCGTTGCCCAACCCCGGTGCATTACATCAGCTACTCGGGTAAACACCGATTACTTCATATTTTCAGATTTGTAATTTATATCAATGGCATGGGCGGCACTGCCGTCATGAAAGATTTCCCAGTCACGCACTTTGATTCAAAGCTAAATCTGCAAGGAAATTCGTTTCAATTTATATATTTCTTTCAACCGGTCTTTATTCGAATTCTCTGTTCCTTGTTATTGTTGGATCTGTTAATCTAGAAAAACATTGTAGGAAGCCAATCCAGCGATTCCTTTGTTCCTTTTGAACTACATGCCAAATTCCTCACAAATTACAGAATTTTTGTTGTTTATGTCAATTTTGTTGTACACTCTCAACCATCAGATCATGTCCATAAATAGCCCCATCCCTGTATAGTTTCACCCTGTATTGTTTCGCAAGTAGTACAAGTATTACGACACAATTGTTTCGATGCCCCAGGGTCGTCCTGTTACCAAGGTAACCGCGAAGATCGTAGACTGGCACAATAGCACCCTGATAAGGTATCTATGACGGGCAAAGATCAGCCCTCACGCGTGCCAAAAGTTTTCGGGGGTGTGCTAAATATGGCCCGTGTATGGCACGTTCCTCGCACGTGAAACTCAATTGTTGACATCAATACAATAGTTCTTTACAATAGTTTTCATGGCCAGATTTGGTTCACTTATTATGAGGTCGTTCTCTGTACAGGTTTGGGGATGTTGATCTGTAAAGTCTGGAACAAACACCCTCAACTCTTACGCAAGTATTGGACAGTAACGGTTCTGGATCAGTACTTTTTGAAGTCAATTTTCAATGATATTTTTATGCGAAATCCTGAAAGATCCAATACTACTTCCCTCTATGACAGGCATTAAGCCTTCTTTTTGAACTCAAAATCATGAAGGAGTCATATTTTCCCATCGTTGGAAACGAACCACTGTAGTTCTTCCAATTCATTTCCTGCACAAGATTTTCAAACCAAAATACACCATTCCTCTCAAGTCTCATAGTACATGTACTAGTAGCAAACGCGCTGGTTTTGCGGTTACAAACCGGCCACCAATGGTTTGGGCTTTTGCCAAAAACATCCACCAAGTTCGTCGAAGATAAACACTGTGAGTTGTTTTGACATCTAGTAGGCCTAGTACGCCGTGCCAGCAAGCAACCATAAATGACGCAATGTAAACCGCGATTTATTTACGGACTAAAAGAAAAGGGGAGGGGGCAGTTTTAAATTTGAGAAATCCAGAATATCCCCAGGGAAATGATGCAAACGAATGTTCCAGTAAACGGGTGAATTGTTTGCCGTTATGCACATTGCACAACATAACATACAGTGACGTATCCAGTGTTTTCCCAAGGGGAATGGTGCCTAGGGCCAGGGAGTTGAAGATCAATATTTTTCAACCGGGGGCAGGGGTGTCTACACCAAAACCTGATCAATGAACCGGGATTAGAAATATTGGCCAGTAAAGACGTTATTCCGTAAGGAAATCTTGGGGAGGGTTCCGTTATGTAAATCATTAACATTGGTAACGTAGTAGGAAGGGGAGGGGTGGAACCCCCCCCCCCTCCCCACCACCCCTACCCCCGGATCTGCTCTTAAACACTATTTTTCGGTTTGATTCATAATTTGACGGCAAATCTAGAGAGACACGGACTTGTAATCAAATTTTTATCCCAGAAAAATGACGGCTCCCAAAGGCTTTGAATGGATTGCATAGAATTTTCCGAAGGATATTATTGCTTGTGGCTTGTCAATAAACTACTAGAAGCTCGTGCCAGAATACAAGCTGACTCGTGACTCTCGCGTCAAAGGACAGAACTTTCCCACGGTCCACCCAACACCGTACTCACCTAATCACATCAAAAGACAGGACCAAAACATCTTTTCGCAAACTGAATAAAACCTTGAATCTTGTTGGATCATGTCCGAGATTTTGACAGCTGGCTGTATCCAATTGCACTGAGAGTGTATTTATCTTTCTAGGCGCACGGTATCCATCGCTGGTGTCGTTTGCGGCTGTTTTCAGACCGGGATTGGTAGACTTTAAAGTGAGCGTAGGAGGTTGTCGGGTAGTTTGTCATTCATATAAACGATCTGAATGACAGACTGACAAAATTTCAGTACCAAGTTACGGCTTGTTCTGAGTCCTATCTCCTTCGCTGCTTGCAAACCACATTTAAACTTAATCGTCCTATATGGGACTTTGTCTTGGATTGTGAACGCGCTTTCTTACCCGATCCACCCGAGCCACAGTACCAAAAATGGCACTAAAACGTTTTCTTAATAGAACATCAAATCTCATCCGAAAAGCAAGCCTTTAATGTGCCTTTCTGTGACATATTTTCCCCTGATGTAAATGTAACCATGATCTATCACATCGTCTCAACTCCTAAGTTCACAACTTGAGCAGAAGGGATGATATTGGCCATTTTATCCCGACTTTCATCCAACAGCTTTAAAAAAAGGTCCATACCTCAAGTTGGAATTTACACCAATAAAGGGGAAAAAAACTTGAAGGACTTAAAGGTGTGTGAAGGAAGGTGTGGTCACCGGAAAGTGGAAGGGGCGGGGGGAGGCTTTGTGATTGTCTTAATATCGTTTCTGTTGTGCTTACGATTGCTGATAGGCAGTGGCGTCACCAGACTTTTCAGTCTGGGGGGGCACAGGGGGGGGGGCATCAGCATTTGATGGGGGGGGGGGTACTTAGGTGGATACGGATCGCCGTCCTGGGGGAGGGGCTAAGGGGAGGGGGTGCCCCCTCCCCTTTGGAAAATTTTCGCATACGGAGGATGGGCTAGATGCAAAATGGTGCCACATTTGATGCTAAATTCGATCTGAAGATATCTCCAGAAATTGCTATTTTTGGGGTAATGATTTTAACAACGCGCAGAATTTTGCAGAGGATAGGGGGGCACCAGCATTTGATGGGGGGGGGCACTCGGGGGGGGGCACTAGGTTTTCCAGGGGGGGGCACGTGCCCCCCCCCCCCCCCCCCCCCCCCCCCCCCTTGGCGACGCCACTGCTGATAGGTAGCCCGGGACCCCTCAGTAGTGCTACATCCCATTTTCACCCATCCCACTTCACGATATGGTGCTGACGTGACGTCGTTTGATGTTCAGGCAAAGTTGGCCAAGTAAACCAGATGATAAACACACAACGTAGATTTGACTTAGTGGAATAAATGCATCGTTCGCACGCTTAAAGGAGTGCGCGTGTGGTTATGAGAGACACTCTTGTCCACGTAGCTCATCTCACACAGTATCTCCAGGGTATGATGTTTATAAATAATACATATTGAATTGGTTTGTTTGATTGTTTGCTGGAAGACTTATACATGGGACCCGTGATCATTTAGAGGTCATTTTTAGCGGGGTTTCAACAGCTACCTATCACGTGGCCACTTAAAGGATAAAACCGCGCTCATATCCTCTGTCACGTTCTCAAATAGCGCTAACGTACGCCTCACCTTGAAATGAACGTAAGCACAATGGGTGTGTTCGTAGCTTCGGGGAAGACCCAAGGACGTTTGCATTGTTTGCATTGAATGCGCAAAAAAACCCAATTGGGTCCATGTGTTGGTCTTGATGCCAAGAAGATCGCGCAGAAGAAAAATGAGTAATAAGCAAGCGTTTAGGGTTGAATTCGCTGAGAGGAAACCTGTTCATGAGTTACGTGAATGCCTGCTGCAATGTATGTACCATGTACAAAGTGCAAGTTAAATCGAAACCTCCGCTAAGTATTATTTCATTTTTACGATATTGCATCACTTTTAAATCAAATTTCAAACAGAATGAGCAAATTTTGACAGGACTCGAAAGAGAAATTGGCAGCAAGATGTCAGTTTCAAAGACTCTTGCGTGATAAATGAACTTGAAAATGGAGACATTTTATACTCGGATGAACTTTGCTGTAAAGTGCAAAAATATAGACATGCATTTGTGGGACCTGTGTTACCAACTTGTCTGGCACGGTTCAGTACGTTTAACTACATCGTTTGAGCTTGAGTACAAAGAGATGAAGGCCTATAGAGCCAATATACAGAGAAGTAAAAGTAAAGACTTTCTTTCCACGCTATTTTGAGTTTCTTTTAGAATAGCTATTTTACTAACAATACTAAAGTAATTCACTTTTGAATGAGACGTTGGACGGCCAATTGGCACACGTTTATTTATGGTATGATTACTTTACAAACGTATTTGTGGCCCGACAAAAATTCACTTGAAGATCTCGTAGGATAAACGTGTTCCGGCCTCATACCAGTTTTCCCATAAAAAAAAGACTTCTTTCAGAGGGTTGCAGACGCTTAGAATACGAAAAGAGTCGTTTTTTCCCCTACAAGTTGACAATTCGTCAGCTTCTATTGAAGTGCAAGTATAGTGAATCTTTAAATGCGGATTTTCTATTAATCGAATTGCTACTAAATTCGGGGATTTGTAAGAAACGCACTGTGAAAAGTCCTTACACAACGATTTTTGTAAGTGTTTTGAACTTAATTATTGTCGAGGCATTCAATTTGTGACTTTTGAGACTTCGATTTATCGCTTGTATTCGATCTTTGTGTTCAACAAAGTTCATTGCCTCTGCTCTCATACCACATCTTTCACTTTCGTTTTCACTTACAATACATTCCACAGAAGGAGCGGCACGCTTATTTTCCATACCGTCACATGCCTATTGACAGCAGGCATGTTATAAGGCACACGACCGGGTCTGAGTATAAGCAGTAATGAAAGGGGGTGACACAGGGGTGGTGTTTGGGGGTGTAAAATGACAATCTGTCACGGTTCGTCTGATCGCGCGTGACTGGCACGCGTCGGGTAAATTGGCCGGTAGTGAAAACTGAGAACTGCTCCATACTCTCACAACGAACTCAAATTAGTTTTTTTCTTGATAAAAATGGGTTGGTGGATTGAAGATGAGCTTTGCCTCGCTAAGGAAAGAGAGATGCTCAGAGGCACACACAGTTTCCAAATTGGCAGAGACAGATAGTGTTCGTCGGACATGTTCGGCACACTTCTTTCGTGGGGTTTGCTTAATTCCTTCATGAGTTCGGTTAGGTTCGGCGAGTCATTGGTAATGATAATTAACACATGACAGTTACTGAGTCTGTAGGCTTCCTTGGAAAAGCATGGCAGGCAGATTCAGGACACTACATGAGTTATGAGAATATACCTGTCAGTGTGGGCCCATGAATAGAAATGAAATGGTTCCTTTCTGCTTCTCACCTCACTAATACTTGATAGAGCAGTTTTCAATACTAGACATTCTCTCCGAAGTTGGTGTATACGGAACTAAAATCCTGAACTCGTATTACCCAAAGTCCCAATTAACAATACATTATCATTACTCATTTCCAGAGTTTTGAAACACGGTGTGAATTTCATTTTCATCGGATGTACATCGGTGATAGTTTACATAAAGATAGGTGACTGAACGAGGGGCACCGGTCATAACCTACACAACACGCTGATAAGTGAAATATGAAACGAGCAAATATTAAACAGTCAACAAAAGGCCGCTATCCAAATGAATTATGATTGCCTGCACGCTGTGTTACCCTCGCTTTGTTGAACGGTCGTCCCCCTCGATGTTCCTCTTATAATTGGCTGGCTTTTAGAGACTTGAGAGACATATTAGATTTCGTTTCAGGGGAGCTATCTCCCCACCTCGGGTTATTTAGTGTCTCGCGAGGGAAGACTGCACCGTGTTTTTGATCTCCGCTTCCCCTCGCGTCCACGGCGAGCCGGACCAGTGGCGCCGCGTGCCGGAATTGCCGGTTGAAGCCTTGCTCTCGATAGCCTCTCTCAACATTTATCTTTTAGCTTTTGTAGGTATTCCCCGTGTATAACTTTCTCTCGTGTCGATATGAAGTAGTGGACTCCAGGCTTGATCATGTCAACTTATCCCGCAGGGGGCTTTTGTGTAGATACCCCGCCGACCCGTGCAACAATGTAGCGCCTAGCTTCCGCTGGATGCAGCCCGGGTAAAAAGCGACAATCTCCTCAAGATTGCGCTGTGCCTGATAGGCCTAATGATAGATGATACGCCGCATAGATGAGTATATGAATATGAAACTTGACTGATAAGATAGGATTAGTGGATTGAAATAGCCGTCGGGGTTTCACCTGGTTATGTGACGAGTGGTGAGATGCGTGAAGACATTAATGGAGGGATTCGCAATATCGTTTTCCCAGATGACTTTATAGTATCTTCATTCCCATCTTGAAGGAAAAAAAGTAGTCGTACTATCACCACTTTGTTAAGTTAGGAGCCCGAAGCTCCATTCGTAATCCAGGCTTACCTGGCTTGTCGAGGTCTGCAGAAAAATCATCTCAAAGAAAATTAATCTTTTCCTGAAGACATATTCTTTGTCTCAGGATAAGGGACAATTGCCAAATTAATTATCTCACCTTGAGCAATAGGAAAACTACGCTTGGAGATGGACGGATCATATTGGACAAGACGGCGTGTTGATTGTGTAAAGAAGGAACCATGTGTTTTGTCGTATCTTGTTAAATATACAACATTTGAAAACTTAAAAAAAAAGCGACCAGATTGTTTTGAAATATACCTTATTTGACTGTAAGTAAATATAGTCTCAAACATCCTGTGAACTCATGACAGCTGCATGTGTGCTCTCAATTCAAGAAAGTGGAGTTTTTGTATTAATTTCCAACGATGGTTGGCTGGCCATCGTTGACAAAAATAGTTACACATCCGTGAACGGCTGCAAGCCAGCTTGTCTGGTTCCCCGACCTGACAATTCCCCCACGTCTATAAAGGTACCCGACGTCTATTAAGGTACCCGACGTTTATGAAGGTCCCCGACGTCTATAAATTGCTCGTTTCGTCCGAAGTAGAGTCAGGGAACCTGACTATACAAGAACAACATTTTGTTCTTGGTTTGCCAGCATTTATGAACACATAACTTTAAACAGGTCATTGTAACAATACTTGCTACAAAATACTAAACCCAAACCCATCCTCTTCTGAAAATTACAGCAAAAACAAATTTTGTATAGTACCTTTAAGGTTCATTTCACCATGATAGTCACATATTTATCTAATATTTATTTATTCATTAATATCCTCCTGCGAATAGACAGTACATCATGACTGCGCAATGCGGTTTAGAATTCAATCTCACATTTTCAGCCCCAACTACTCGTACTTCTAAAGCTCTTTTTTCTAAAAGTTGTAAAAGGCACTGTTCAGTTCTTTTGGAAGTTAAAGCTGAACCATGGCCCTATATGGGAGCATCCTGAATTGGAAGTCACTGTGTCACTTTTCGCCATGCATGCCCGGTGTATGGGGGGCAGTGCATTCCCGCAACAATCTGAACACCTACAAGGGCAGCTCCAGGTAAAATTTGAGGTGGCTAACCGCCCCGGCCCCCTACCCCCACTCCGACTGACCAATGCTAATTATTTGATGATGGAAAACTCTCAAATAACGATTTGAATCACTGCAACAGGCAGCAGCGTATCCAGCTGTTCTTGTCAGGGGGGCAACCGCACATCCGCGCCGAAATGTACACATGTTTTTCTCCGGACACTTGGCCTCCGTAAAATCAAAAAGCGGGGGAGGGGAGGGGGGGGGGGAGGGGGGCTGGTACCCATCTTCCAAATGGGGGGGGGGGCGCTCTTCGAAACTGACCATTATTATGCATACTTTTCATTGTAATGGTTGTTGAGCGGGTTTTCTTTGGTGGGATTAATGTCACAAAAACTAGCAAAACTTCATTTAAATCTTTGCTGACAACAAAAATTGTCAAAAAATCTGTCGGGGGGGGGGGGGGGGTCAAGTGCAAAGTTTGCCCCCCATGCCCCCCCCCCCCGGCTGGATACGCCACTGGCTACATGTCTTCGGTCTTTTTACTGAAACGCAAATCCACCGCTCCATACTTTGAACAACCCAGCCAGCCACACGCTTGAAAAATCCTGGATTCGCCATTGTACTAGTATACTGTATAGTTTGCCGCCATCAAATCCTTCGGACATGATGGATCAAAAAAAAATATTGAGACAGACTTCAATATCATTGAACGGTCGTCTGTCAATGTTGTGATTGGCTGAATATTTGTCAAGGATTTACCATCACAAACTGACCTGGAGTGATCAATTTACGAGGAAGATAGAAGCGGGTTGTTTGAGCGGAGTGAGCAGCAAGTGTTTGGCCGTGTCGCCGCGTCGACTGCCCCGTTACACCCCGCCCGTCGCCGCCTGCTACCATTGGCGTCTGGAGGCTCGCCACGGGCTAATGATACTGTCGGTATGCTCAGAGATTGCCGCTAAAAAGCTTCAGGTTTGTACCAAGTTGACGACGACTGTTTGAGTGTATTTCAGACTGATATTACAAAATGTCCAGCTATTCCGAATCATTTTTATGACCATCATAAAATATAAATTTGAGCTTTTGTTCGTGACAACAATTTGAGTCGTTGTTTATATAATTGAGTTTTTTATCATTATTAAACCAATATTTCCCTATTTATCTTCAACGATACAATTTGCATTTATAAATTATTATCGGATGGGCAAAGTTTTTAAACAGAACACTTGTTTTTTTTTTTTTTTTTTTTTTTTTATCGATGAACAATTTATACCAACAAGGATCTAAAGCCGTTTCGGCAGTGCATTTAACTGCTTTGATGTGGAGATATGATTTCCTAATGGTGTTATAAATTTAGCTATTTCTTTAATTCTATAACAAAAAAATTATAACATGAAATAGCTACAGATTAATGCAGTTGTGCCGAATGCAGATGAACCATCTATTCATCCGAGTAAACTGATATGGCTGTTAGATTACCAGGTGGTACGCTTCAAGTGATGATATTGACTTTATCTAAACGCTTGTCGCCATTGTGTTTGTTCAGATAGGATGACCAGTCCATTCGAGTAATTGATATATCGTTTTAATATCAATTTGGTTATAACTGTAGCTGTGGTATATGGTGATAGTGAAGTCTGGTTTAAGTGATTCCCAAATTGATCGATGGAATCAGTCTGCAATGACTTGGTGTGCCAAATTATCGAAGAAAACGAAGAGAACACATTAAATTATTTCCAAATGTTACCCTAGACTTCACTTTATGAGTATGATTCTTGACAAATGAATGAAGGACATAATGATAATGTCTTATTTCGAGGCGTAAAACCTATATCCTGATGCGCGTTGACCTTAAATTAATTCCTGTTAACACTTTGTTGCATCTTTACTTTTGCTTCTACATCATTGATGAAAGAGACACCACACTTACTGAAAAAGGCGCGCAAATTACCATGGTAACAGCCAGAAGGGCGCGAAAACATATCTCAGTGATCTCTGGCGCGATTTTTAAATAAGTAATCACCTGACCGGAATAGGAGATTATTAAGAAAAGGTCTATTCGCATGATGGAACTTGGCGCCATTCGGTCCAGCATTGGGGGAGATTTGTTGCATTTGGTGGGAAATTAGAATACTGTTGCTCGCAGTTGGCTTGTCCATTTCACGCTTGATCGAATGCAGCGTCAAGTTTCAGTGTTATACTTGGTCCATATAAAAGATTGACCGTCACGTTGCTAATGGGCGTTTTTGATGCTGCATAGTGTTTTTTTTTACACTGATACAAATTTTATCGGCTTGCATTGTTTTATTGAATATTGTATCTAAGGTTCAAGCTTCAAACTGCCTACCGATTGGTTTAACTATATACACATTGTAAAAGTTGTCTTTTCTCGTCGAAACGTCCGGCTAACCTTAATGATTTTTAGTAAGTTTATGCAAGACGTTTAACAAGACGTTTATGCAAAGCCTATCGTTTAGCTTTTGCAAAATCCACGACAAGAGGGGCGTGATTGATAAATATAGGCCTAGACATATATTATAGGGTTTCTCGAGAATGTTGCAAGAGTAATATTTAATTGATATCGGAATACTTCCAAGGGAAACGTGAAATTGATGGGCCTTAAATTGTAACTGTATGGAAATAATTTGAATCTTTCAAGCTTTCGTGAATTATGATTGAACGTTAAGATGCGGTACCGGTAGTGAAACTATTCTCGTATAGCAATTCATCTATAAGGAAATTAAGAGAAATCTCAATTAATATTAATCAGGTGTACCGCAGGTGTTTCAATCCTTCAAGATTTATCAGTGATTGGCCAAGGCTTATGTATTGTCCTACTCAATCCATCTATCTGACGTTCACAAATCCCGCCCGATTTTCAAGCCCGACAGTTGTAACAATTTTGAAAATAATCGACGGCTGTTTACTACAACCTCAAAATAGTGCATCCTGCCCCTGCAACCTTTGTTTTTAAAATTGCCACGACAGATTTGAAAACACAATCCTTCACAATCTGGTTTCTCCAGGAAAAAGTCATTTCACATGTGTAATTTTCGAGCAGTAAACAGACGTCGGTATACAATAGCTGACTTGACTAGTAGCTCATCTCCAAGTTCGTTGGTAACCCCAGCGCGTATCTCATGGCTCCGTCACCTTGGGAACGCATTAGTCTCGCTTCATAAAAATCCTTGTCCTCTCACATCTTACCTCTTCAGGGTTAAGAGTACTTTGTACAACCTGCAGAAGAAAAAGATCTAAATACGAGGTTGGCTGTACTTTTGAATCTTTTTAAACTTCAAGGCACGTTTCATTTGAGCAATAGGTAGGAGAGTGATTATTATTAACTAAATTATTCAGACTGTAAATCGGTGCAATCATTTCATCCATGGCCCAGCTGATACCGCGTACTTTGCCGTCTCCGTCTCTGACTATCTCGCTGCCTGCATATACTGTACATCAGAAACCTACAACCAGTTCAGTTAATACTTTGGTACAACGATTTGGTGGTTCAATATTTGCGAACTGAAGTATCTCTCCACCAAATTTGAATGCCTAAACAAGCTTGCCGTCAACTTGGGATGACACTTTGTGAAATGGTTTTTCGTAATTTTCTGTCTTCCAGGGATTCTACAAGTATTAACGTTTTGCTGGAATAAATCAACCATTTTAACGGAGTGTGCCATAATAGTGGAAACCATGAAGGTGTCCATACCGCAGTGTTGAATAAGCAATACAATAATGATAAAAAGATTTGTCCGATTGGGCTAAAACTTTGATGAAGTACTGATCATAGATGTCTTTACATGCATACTAAACCACACTAAATCCGTCATTGCCAGGGGCGGAGTTTCCGCCCCTTTCCGCCCCTGACTATAAAGGAAAAAAATAATACTCGGCTATTAATTGAACGACTGTTGATTGTGTGTAAAGATCTCGACCATGTTACCATGTCAGTGATCGGTGGGTCAACCAACGGAAAACCATCTGCTCTGGATGACACACATAACAAACCATATACATTCTCTCTTTTCCTAAATGACAATTTTTTCTTGTTTGGATGTGTTTTGGCGGAAGCTCTTAATAGCTCAATCTGATCACCCTCTTTTCTCCGGAACACGGCAGTCATCCAGAGAGAGAGGCGTCCCATTCATGTTGTCACAGATCGGAAGAAGCCATCAACAATTCAGGTCAGGGAGTCTAAATCCGGCACGTCCGATCAGTATTAATAGGCGAGGGTATTAAAAATGCATGGAGGTGGATCAGAAATCGCAATGACAGTGGGGAGATGTGATAAATGGTTTTTGGAGATCAGTTGACTCGAGATCCATCGTGAGTGGCCCGGTGGGGACAGACCAATTAATGTCCACACCGTCATAATTGGGTCGGACACCTGATGGTTTGCACGGAGCAGGTGACGTCCAAGCTGTAATTGATGTATTTCTCCCTTTTATGTTTTGTACAGGAAGGATGTCAAGTGATGAATTTTTCAAATAAAAGATTACTGGATTGTTAAAATATACAAATCGAAAGAAATAAGAGGGCTTGAAATTTCGAACCTGGCCTGGTCTTTCTCAAAGGCAAAATGATAAGATTCATTCTTTTCGCAGGGATGAAAACATGCCACTTGCAAGGCTTGGTCATAGTAGCGTACTGTGGAGAGTGCATACCAATGACACCCCCCTCCCCTGCGGAAAAAAAGGGAGGGAATCACCCAAGACATACATTTTATGCTCATCTTAAAAACCAGATGCAAGAATGTAAATGCAAAATGATCGAACTCTGACCTCATGCACACCACCAATGCCACAGGTCACCATAAACTGTATACCAAATATCTCATTTGAAGCCAGTGCTAGCACTGATTAATTCAAAAGTGTAACTTCCTTCACAAGTTATGATTTGTCACGGATCGTATGAAGCATGAAGTCAGACATGTGCCACCCGAGCGAAGTGTGACTGCCCAGGGTCACACTATGGACCCTGTCAAGCCAGCCCGGTATGTGCACCATCTTCCTCGGTGATATGACTTGTGAGTTACTGCTCAATGTATCAGCAGGAACGTGATAAGCCTCACAATCACAATGAAACTGTCTCCTTCTCCATATACCACAGTAGATTTATGCATGTGTCTGCAATTTAGCGCCCGATTCCCTACTTCAGTTGAGCCTACTTTAGACACGAAGCATTGGCATATAAAACGAGAATGCATTTCATGATCTGTGACTATAGACCTCTGAGGGATTCTCCAACGTGACTGGAAATATATCGCAGCTCATTTCATACTTTTTTGAGGTTGATGAATGACCAGTTGAGAGTAGACTAAGTTACATCTTTGAGATGGTGATCTTTCCCCTCTGTCGCTTCAGTAGTTTAAGTGGTCTACTGGCAATATCATAATAAAACGATACTCTTTTTTTCTGTGAACTTTCCAGTCTTCTGACGTTAATACACACGGGATTATTTTTTGTTTCATGTGAAACGAAATGGGGCTGATTGATTCTGTTCTTCACACCGCGATTTACACCTTGCATGCAGACTAGGCCTACAACACATCGGATGATCTTAGACTTTAAGTGAAAGTTTGGGGAAATTGAAAACACTTCTCTCTATATTACTTATTCATGTCATTTTGTTTTAGGGAGGGAAAGAACGAATTCGATTCTTCGTGTTTAAGTTGATGGCCATCTCCCACGTTTAATACCCAGTACATCTGTTCCGTCTGGAGGTGAACACAAGTGCACGATCAAAGCAGAAAAGTGTCTATCTTCAGGCCTATAAGCATACGTTCAACTTGGTAAAGTGATAAGATTCTCCCTCCCAAAACGGCGCCTGCAGAGGGACTAAAACAACGGCCTTAACCTTTCCCAACTGTTGCCTCGTCTCCTGGTCAATCTTGACACGACCGAACGGTAAAACATCAAGGATGAGCCAAGAGATGAAATAAAAAGGACCTTTATCTGCCCATGTCGTCTGATTCGCGATAGATTTAACAATTAAGAGGCGACCCGCCGTCTCAAACTCCAGTCTTTATCAAGAAAGATTGGCGAGTATACAGACTGAAAAGGCGGCACCAGCTTTTTCTCCTCGACTGAAACATTTCTCTTGTGTTTTTAGATGATTTAAACGCGCCGAGTATAAAGGATATTGCTTCTCCCCGTACAATTGCGCAGACAGAATGCCGCCCCTTTTCTTTCTCGTAGCTCACTTTGCCTTCTGGGTATTTCGCCATCACACATGTCTCAGACAAATGAACGTTGAAGCCTCCACGTTTATTGCTATTCATGCGTGGATTGTCGTTTTGGGTTTGATTAGTTTGAGGATAAAAAGTGCAGAAGTGTTAAGCAATTCTTTTCCCAGAATGACTGGAAGCGTGTGATAATGAGGTCTTAATAAAAAAAAAAAATAACTTACGTCTGTGAAGGGCAACCAAATTCTGAAATTATTTCAAAACTCCTCAATGTCATATCTTTCAAAATAGGTCTTCAATAATGAAAGACAATTCAGGATGATTTTATGAAGGCATATAATACCGACATTCTCAATTCGGTATTTGGCGCGCTGAAATGTAATCGAAGTTATACTTGCAGGAAGATATAGACATGTTTCAATGATTACAGATAGTCACGTGACCGCCATGATACATGCTTCCACAGTCATGTTTGTATTTCTTATCAAGGGCGGGTGAATCTGTCTTGTTCTAAGGATGAAGCGGCATCTTCTTTGATCTCTTTCGCTCCTGTTGCTTGTTAACATCTCTTGCAATCTCCCAGACGGACCAGCCGACAAGATACGAGTTCACCTCCCCCCCCCCTCCCCCGCATCTCTCTCTCTCTCTCTCTCTTTCAATTACACTGGACCGACGGCTGTTCTGTGTACTTCGTTGGATCATCAGTCCAGGGTTTCTATTTGCTCTTATGGACGGAGCAAAATGAGAAAAGCCAAGATCAATATGGTCCCAAACAGTCTATTTTTTTGTATGTGAAGTTCCTAGAATTCGTAGGCATTTTTGACAAATTTCCCAAACTATTTTTTTCTTCAAAAGGTACCTTCACCAAAGCTTTAACAAAACAAAAATAAAATTTGTAAATGCGCCTGTGGAGCAAAAATGTTATAAATCAAAAAAGTTCCACCAACTTGCTTTGCATTAATATTACCCTCCACCTTACACAGGTGTGTCGCTCCTCCGGTCAACGAAACCCCATCCACACCCCATCCACGCCCCAGCCTCACCTTATCCACACATCCACGCCCCAACCACACTCCATCCACACCCCATCCACACATCCACGCCCCATCCTTACATCCACGCCCCATCCACAACCCATCCACACATCCACGCCCCATCCACACCCCATCCACACCCCACTCCACGCCCCATCCACACCCCAACCTCACCCCATCCACGCCCCATCCACACCCCAACCTCACCTTATCCACACATCCACGCCCCATCCACACCCCATCCACACCCCATCCACACCCCATCCACACCCCATGCCCCATCCACACCCCATCCACACCTCATGCCCCATCCACACCCCATCCCACCGATATAGTTCTGCACTCCAAACTCACCCGCCCGTATCTCATCGACACCGCAATAATATCTCCAAATTCACGCCAAATTGCCTCAAACTTAAGTACCTGCAAATTTTAAGGCAAATATAAATAAAAAAAAAAGGAAAGAAAATTCCTTAGATCTTCTACCGTCGTTCCATACTTATAATGCTGACAAAAGACCTGTCCCTTAAGTCAAAAATATGAATGAATAATTAATTGTTTGGTTAGAAAAAGGGTCATTTATTGAATGTTATAAATTACTCACTTCATAAAACAGCCACACACAAAAAAAACTTGCGGCTTGTCACTGTCCGCAGTTTCAGAAGTGTGTGTACTTTTCTAAATCTTTTTTCCCCTTAAAATCCCACTGAGGCCTTGCGCGGCTGTTTCCTTTGATTCTGTTGTTGGTTATAATTGGCCGTTCAGGTGGCTTCAATCGTAGCACTTGGTTGGCCTAAATAACCCGCTAATTTATTGCAGGAACTGGTTTGTTTCAAAAGATGTAAACGAAGAGTACCTTATTCATTACATAGACTGTAAACCAGTCTGGACCGCGCTGAAACTAGAGGCATGGGGAATCATCGTTTATCCGAGAAGTACGTGTGATCAGTCAAGAAGGAGTCAACGACTTGATAAACGACTAGAAATCGCACGCGCGCATGCAGATAATTTAAAGAGGGATGGCATCAACATCTCAAATTACTATTCGAGATATTTTGACCGAACGACCACCCACATACGCATCTCAGGTTTGAGTTCATTAAAAAAAAAAACTGCGGTGTAATGAAAACCAGAGGCTAAAGCCCATTCTAGAATTTGTCACTTATTATACTGAACTTATTTTTGCAACAAGACAATGTGCTTCTAGCGGCGCGGCTCGGTCGATAAAATCTTTCAAGTTTAGAAATGTTTGCACATAGCCCTAATCATCTTACTGAAGCACCGCCAAACCAACCGCGGACCACAGGACTTTTATTTGAAAGCAAATAGAGGAAACGTACCTGAGGAAGTATGTATCAAAGAAACAAGGAAACTGGGCGGTTATTTTGAAGTTCCGGACATTGACAATAACATTTTGATTTGCGGTTTTGTCCGACGGCATATCCACCGAGAAGCGGAGAGAATCAAAGAAGTACGACGACCAATCATGACGCATTTGTCAACCAGTTCAAAGGTCACGTAATCTTTGGCGCCATTGTATTTAAAATAGGACCTGTGTTTATTGCAATATATAACGTAAACATTCAAAGACGGTTCTTCTTATTTCTGGGTTTCTGGTTCTCATTGTTCGTCACTTGGACCGAAGGGCAAATTCAAAACTGACGATACATCCCAAGTTTGCTATATAACGACCGCTCGTTGCATGCAGTGCAACTGCACAAAAAGTTGACTTTTGGACTTACGATTTCTCGTAATCGGATTGGGCTGTCGCCTCAAGTCTGCCCTTCAGAACTCGATAGAGTCTTGTCTTTATTCAGACAGAGTATTGAAGATGCCTACACGAACGATAATTCCTACAAATGTCTGCCTTTGGAAGTGATGGCTGATTCTATAAAATGACGGCGCCGATACAAAATGTCTTTTAACTTAATGAATGTCACGGTCGATGAGAGAGTTTGATTCGACTCGATACTCACAAACCCTTTTTTGACTGATTAGAGTCTATACTGTCCTACAGAATATTACATTATGTGTGAGATAACTTTGTTCAGTAGTTAGGGATGCACTGTTGGAGATCCTTCAGGAGTATTATCAGAAGGAACCACTCCAAATATCAAAAGAGGAAATCTTAATGAAGTTCCTGGTCACATGCCTCCAAGGAACAATTGAGTGGGACCCTAACTACACGCAGTACATGTATATACCTTCCCTCGATATCTATGCCCTACAACTATGCGCAGACCTATAGGATTAGCCGGGGACGTCTCTATAGTCCGAAGTCCCATTGGTCCGAAATCCCATTGGTCCGAAGTCCCATTGGTCCGAAGTCCCATTGGTCCGACGCCCCATTGGTCCGACACCCCATAGGATTAGGGTTAGGGTTAGGGCTAGGGTCAGTCAACCTGAACCAGTGGAACTGCAACAGTATTACGTTTCGTCGGACCAATGGGACTTCGGACCAATAGAACGTTGGACCAATGGGACGTCGGATCAATGGGACTTCGGACCAATGGTACTTCGGACTATAGAGACGTAACCATTTAGCCCGTATGAAATAATTATTCCACCAATAATTATACGAGCAAAACAGAACCTTACGACGTATCAACACTTACTTACAGGCATTCTAGGCTGTTGGATTTGAGAACAGAGTTAGGGCGTATAGTGAGGGTGTAAGCGATTTCGAATCTTCCAAACCGCGATATTTGACTATGGGTAAGCCCCCTCCCCCTTTCGAGGTTTCACCGCTTCCCTCGAAGAGGCTCGGGGGGGGGGGGGCATTAGGTGGTTTTTCTTGGAAAACCCATTTTGTGCCCCCTTCAGAGAAAAACTGAGGCTGCCAAGTGTTCCCCCAGCAAATTGGACCGCAGTTACTTGTACAATTTCCTTTTTTCCCTCCTCAGTGCATAATGAAAGAACGGAAGGAAACGTGCAATTAGCTTATAAATTGGGTCAACTAACATCAAAAAATATAACTACCAAATCGTTTTGAAATACCTTGCTGGACTGTTGGTGAATGACAGTGTAAAGCATCCTGTAAAATCATGGCACCTGGTATACTGTCATTTTCAAGAAAAGTGGTATTTTTGTATCAATTTCCAACGCTGATCGGCCGATCAGCGTTGGAAAAAAATGGCTTTTTGTCAAATACTGGCCCCAGTTGACCATCGCACTTGTTTGCAATCGATTACACACCTATGAACGGGTGCAAGCCAGCTAGACTGGTTCCCTGACCTTACAATTCCCCAATATATGTAAACTGCTCTGTTTCTTCTTATATGGAGTCAGGGAACCAGACTACAGGAAAATGATTGTTTTTCTTGGTTTTTATAGCATTTTCGAACCCAAAACCTCAAAAAAGTCAGTGTAACTATATTTGCTATATATTTCCAACCCCCCAATTCCATCCATTTCTGAAAATTACAGCAAAAGCAAATGATGTATATTCCCTTTAACACAAACGATCTTTCTTTCGAGAAGAAATTAGAACAAAAACTTAACGTGCGACGAAGGTTGTCTGGTTCCGTCACTCGACAGAAAACTGACTAGAATATCGATGTCTGGCAAAGCAATTGAGATTCTAATTACTTCGCATTCAGTATAATGTTCACATAAAACATCCTTTCAGAAAAAAAATCATACATGGCCTTACTTCTGAAATTTTCTCAATATTTTCTATGTCTCGTTTTTGTCTCGTCCATGGTTGTTAACGCAGCGATGACAACACCTGATTTATCACGCCTGATTAGGAAGAAGGCGACACGATCAACATTGTAGGCGTGTGCAGACGCACCGGCTCTTCCCTCGTCTTGGTCAAGGTTTGAAGCAAGCGCCAGACATGGTTAAGAAACCATTCATGCAGGAACAGTTAGCTTCGGAACATTAGAAATTGATGAAGAGAAAAGGGGAGGGATGGGGACAAGACAGTCCGTCAGTGAACATTGCCAGGTAGGAAGCAAATAAAGTCGGGGCCCAGAGGATAAAGAAAGTGTTGACAACCCTTGTCTTTGCATCACGCCTAGCCTCTGTAACATCGGAGATAGTGGAGTAATGCTGCTTTATTAATTTGAACTCTTTGCATTCTTCATCACTCACTAAGGAACCAATATTTCACCTCGCTTTGCCGTTCGCTGTTCGTTGAGTATTGAGAGGTTCGGATCCTAGCTGGCCATCTTAGAAATAGAGCCTACTCCCAATCTATCACTTCACCTTTACTCCAAAAGAGTTTTTTTTATCAGGCCAGAAATTTACTGTCAACATTTAACAAACTATAGGCTTACGCACCGATGTTTATAATTTCACCAAAGACAGCTTGGCCCATAATTGTTGACAGAATACTTTGCGGCCTAAATCCCCAAAATGTCCCTTTGCAAAAACCAACCGTATTTTTAGATGCGAGAAAAAAAGTTTCAGAGGAGAAACTTAATACGCAAAGAGGAAGGAACAAGTGGTGCTGCGATACACCGAGGCATATTACGTACTGCGTCAGTTCTAAATTGATCTTGGAATAGTGCCAACATTAATCATACGATGACAATGTGTTTGTAACAAAGACTATTATTCCCTAACGCTACACTCACTAAATCAAATGTTTATTTTTTCTTCAAGCTTTGCCAGGGGAATGCACTGATCGAATCACAAATGAACTACGTCCATTCTCTTACTCTTGATCTAGCTCAAGATTTTCCCCAAATTTCGAAATCGTACGAACAATTATTAAGTGTGAAATCCCTGCTACACCTATATTTTAAACAATGACAATCAAACAACAGTCAGGTAAAAATATGACCGGAGAGTGTTCCACACCGGCCGGTTGGCTGCGCTAGTGGTTTTGGCTATTTGCCAGAAGGGGTCCGCTCATAAGTCCGACGCCTCATAGGTCCGACGCCTCATAAGTCCGACAAAATCGCATCCCCTAACCAAATAAAGGCCCATTAGTCCGACGCCTCAAAGGTCCGACGCCTCATAAGTCCGACGCCTCATAGGTCCGACGCCTCATAAGTCCGACGCCTCATTAGTCCGACAACGTAAAAACGAGGCGTTTAATTTGTCGGACTTATGAGGCGTCGGACTTATGAGGCGTCGGATCTATGAAGCGGAATTAATAAATTGTATGCCTCATAAGTCCGACGCCTCATAAGTCCGAAATTTCGGACTTATGAGGCGTCGGACCTATGAGGCGTCGGACTTATGATACGGCCCCTGCCAGAAAATTGACGTCTGATTGTTCGCCTGAATGTCAGGAGGCTTAAACCGCAGACCAAAACAAGATAGGCCTATCGATATTTTGGGATGGATTGGTAGAAATAAAACTGAACAAAGGAAAAACCACAGGCCTACTTTTTCCGCAGTTTTAGCGTAGACGATGTAGTGTCTGTCTGTTCGTTGCTCTATGGTCTTATTTAGAAAAAAAGGAGTTAAGTTGGCATAGTGGATGAATACAAACGACAGAACGACCTATCATGAGATGATTATTTTCCTTCTATGGTTGAACAAATTAAAAGGTTGACTCAGAATCACATCACTTAAGAAAATATTTTGCAAGATATCAGTCTCGCCACTATTCTTGTCATCGCAATCCGTAGACAAAATAAACAATAACAGTGCATCCTCCCTGCGGGTCTCTGTACTCATATCACATCAATTAAACCCAACTTAAAGATCATATTTCTCAACAAGTACGCTTGTTTTCTGGCCATCCTGTATCAGATTTCTGCCATTATCCTGTGTCGATGCAGACACCGGTTCAACCACAAGTATGATCATCTATGGGTTTCACCTGGTAAGCACGAGTCGTTACGACTGAGCGCGCGCCGGCTGGGGTTGACAAGGGGGAAACTTGAGCCAGACCACGGGTCTAATAAGCCAAGCAGACGACACAGACACGCGAACTTGAAGAAAACAAACCCTCAAGGCCTCAAGACTTTTTTCTTTTCTACTTTACCCCCACCTGGCTACTGATTCTTCTCAACTCAGCTGGGGACATGTTTTGGTCATATTTTTTTCTTGAGGAGAAACAGGGTTTCTCTCGTCATACGTAGTAGTACCACAATCGGGCACCATGCGGTCATGATCCCCCCTCCACATTGAAAACCCCGCCCTTCCTCCCGTTAAACCCGCAGCAAAGTTATGTTCCAACTATAAACTTACTATTGTTGCATGTTACAACAGTTGCTAATAGATTCAAAAATCAAGTTTTTTTTAAAACACAGTTCCCCGATATGGACTTTGTAGTGAGGGTCAAATAAACAATTAAAAGTTCTAGAGAATCCCTACACTGTACATCATACCTCAGTATACTGCAAAGTTGTAGCAGGCTTGAAGAGAATCGCAAAAACGCACATCAAAAATCTTGGTCGGCACAAAACAAACATTCATTGTTGTGCGGTGTGATATAAACTTTGATTTGTCACGCAAAGGTAACGCAAAAAGTCGAGGTTCACTTAGTAAGTCATTAATCATCAATTCCAACCCTTGCGGTTGTCAAATCTTGATTGCAATCAAATTATAACTGTCCATGATAACTTGAATCGCACTGGGGTCTGTGGTATAATTTGACCTCACGCCCCGCTGAGGTCAAACAGCGCTGCGACCATCGCGTGTCGATTGTAATAAGGGTGTGTGCCAAACTTGTGCTGCCTCCAAATCAACTAGGCAGCAACACACGAGTATTATGACTCTCGTCACAATAATAACTCGACTACCCCCTGGTGAGAAGGTCTTGTGGACAGACTTGCTGGTGTCATATCAACTTGATTTGTTTTTCTGCTGCTGGTTTTTATTCCTCCATGGTTTAATTTATGTCGACCAAGGCGATGTGGCATCAAATAGTGATAAAGTTCCGATGACTCATCTTATTTACTTTGTTTCCGACTAAGCATGTTGCTACTTTTACCTTCTACAATTCGGGGAAGGCAAAAACGAGCATTTTTATTGTTAAAAACCCATAGAATGCCCCCTCCAGAAAATGAGCCCCCCCCCCCCCCCCCACTGTTATTTGGGTAGCCCTTCAGTGCAATAAGTCCTTCAGTCTCCTGACGACGGGCAGAGTATACTGTCCGAAACGTTGAGTTCCCTCGGTTCTTTGAGTTCCCCCGGTTCTTTTCAGAACCTGCCAAACTCAACCAAAAACAAAAGAGATTTGTCACATGGTGCTACCGTCAATCTTTATCTTATTGCTGCCTTTACCTTCAAATCTTATTTGCCATAAATTCTGTTTAAAAGGAGAATCCTGAACAAAGTAGAACAAAGTCCTTCGTATTACAAAAACCATCATTTCAATACAACGCTGTACCCACCGAGGAGAAAATTGTCCTCGACCGACCTGCCACCCACTTTGAACGAGAACACCACCTCTATACGTTCGAGACGGTGCTTCAACCTGTAAACACTTATCACCGTCAATCAATCAATATTATCCGTCATTGTTCTGTGTGAGATTTCTGTTCGGGGAATCATTTTTGTTTACGTCTGGAACCTGCACAACGCAAAGCCACAAAGTTTACTCAGTAGTGCTGTCATAATACACGGGCTGTAAGGTGTTCGCGCAAGGACAGGTTATATTATCTCTAGGATGTACCATCAGATCGGAAGATGAAAGGGTGAAGAAAAAACGACACAGTTTTAAGTAAGGCCAAAAAAAAAAAGTCTCCGGTTTCTGGTATGCGCGCGCGTCGCCGTAGCCATGCGCGTCGGCAAAATGAAAAAGTTTTTTTTCAATGAAAGATGATGTCTCAAAACCGCCAAACTCACTGGTTTGACTGGAATCCTGCTGCTGCACAATTTTAACGTGTTTATAGAAGGGGTTATGATCGAGAATAAGCTTTATGTGGCCTCTCTGGACTCCCATATATTTTCTCTAAGTTTAGTTGGGCACCATTTGCAGTCATCAGCCGACATTTGAAGCAAAAAAGTCAGGTAAAAAAAAAAAAAGCCGCGTCACCGCACCACTTTTGGACAAGCTCCATACCAGAAACCGGAGACTTTTTTTTTGGCCTAAAACACAATAGTTGACAATTGTTGATATGCTGTTTGATGTTCAAGGGTCAGAGCTAGCGATTCTGAGACCTTCGGAGACCAAAATAACCCCTAATTACACAAAGTAAGGACAGGAGTGCCAGCGTTTAAGTTTATCAATTAATTTTGTCTTTAATTCAATGATGAAATATTGCGAATAATTAAACATTATGTACAGTCAATTTACAGTACGAGTGCTTTAATCCTTACAAAAATGCATTACAAAAGCCGACAATTGTAACTCTTTATTTTTCCTAGTTTTTTTAAACAAATGATCAACGGTTCTTGATTATAACTGTACAGATTTCATTACAAATTTAACATTCGCAAATTCTTCTGATTCACCATTCTTCTGATCATGAAAACAAATTCATCTCTCTTTGCCAAAGGAAACAAATAATATAACCTGGCAATCCAAATGTCCCAAGAACAAAAGCAAGTTGCAACTTCCATCGACAAGTTGGCCTTAGTGTAATAAATAATAAATATTGAAGCAAAATGGTATCAGGAATAATAAATATTGAGTGTCGTTTACCAGGATTGCACTTGCTGTCTGCAAAACGGCTTACGCAGAGTTGTCGACCAAAAAAATGAACAATGGCATAATAAATACTTAACCATTCCGCTATGCGCGTACTTCTACGCACAATATAACATTTCTGAATAAAATGCGTTTTGGATATTCCTTTAAGCTGTGAAAAGAATTGCAAGAAAACTGTGTATCGGGCAAAAAAATTGAAGTTCGTAAACAATCACATAATATCATAAGGTAATTCCATACTAGGTTATCAACCAGTCGAATCAGAAATTGGCTACATCACCATTGCAAATTTGTCTTTTTCTTATCAGTACATGACCTCGTCAAAAATGATATTTCTGCAATTTCTACAGAACCAGCCCTTTACAACAAAGTGGAAGCACAAATGATCGCAGATCGCCGCCGATTATCGTAACGCTACGCCGACTAAACACCACACAAAAGATCCCAAAACAAACCCTTTTTAGACAAATCTAACATTTACAACTGACTGGTTGTCATGCCTTATTAGGAGACGATTTCATTGATCATTCAGACAAAGGAAAAGCTTTTTATATTCTTTTTCAAGGTTTCAATCGATTGATCCTGTATATATTAAATATTAACAAGTACAACGAAGGAAGAAGGAATGATAATCTGGATTCTTTGTTTTATCGGGAAAATTCAGAATAAAAAATAAACTTTACTAATCTTGTTTCCTGAACTTTGAAAGACAAGATTTGTTATCAGGACATTTTCTAGGGAGCTGTAGGCTTGCTTCATTTCTAATTGTTTACGGTAAACTGAAGTAAGAATTATTCATGACTCCTAAATCTTCGTGATTTTTTTAACAGTATCGAAGTTACAGTTTTTTTGCAATGCTTCTTTTTATTTTAAATTAAATAAGTTACTTACAAGTAATGCATATAAATTGTTAATCTACTCTCTTAAAGCTATGTACATGAACAACAGCGCATACATTACATTTTTGTTTGGCAATCTAGACGCATTTTAGCAATCAGATGATTGCAAATGCTGGTTTAAATTTGCTCCAAAAATGTGAAAATTTCAGAGAAATAACATTTCTGTTAAGAGTACAGCTGAGAGACATGAGCCATCTTCAAATATATATATAAGCAACAGTAACATGTAGCATCTTCCATCGTATATCTGTCTGACGTCAAAACAAACTGAACAAGCATTTATCAAACATTCAAACAATTAACACGTTACTCGACTTTCGCAGTATCAAAATGCCTTCAAAACTTTGCCAAAAAGGTGTATACAAAATCAAGTGCAAAAAAGGTCACTTCATTTAATTTGGTAGAAATATTCAAATGTTTCCAATCTCAAATACTGGAATGGTGTTATGTCTTAGGTACAACCATCCTTTCCATCACGTAAAAACAAACTGTCATCGAGTCATAGTTTGGTTTTCCAGTTAATTGTTTGTCTTGAAGAAAAACAGCACGGCGAATCAGCAGCACCAATCCATGGAGGAATGTTGACCATCTATTCACCCTGTCTACTTGGCCTTCTATCGTCAACTTACTTAGAACCATTTTGTCCAAACACTGATCTTTAAGCCAAACTCACTGTCACAA
The DNA here is from genome assembly GCF_015706575.1 of Patiria miniata. Classification (NCBI taxonomy): domain Eukaryota; kingdom Metazoa; phylum Echinodermata; class Asteroidea; order Valvatida; family Asterinidae; genus Patiria; species Patiria miniata. The sequence continues at coordinate 43,655,337 of NW_024037074.1, forward strand.
ACCGCACAAAGGATTGTCTAAACAATGAAGGAATCTTAAATATGTTCGTAAGAGGAAAGGATCATTATGAATGGTAAAAATGGCTTACAATGGATTAATGATTTTGGAATGTCACTACACATACTGTGTGGAAATGTTCCAAGGTGCGTAAAAAAAAACTTTTTAAATTAATCATTCTCAGAGGCTCAGCAGAGTTCATTTAACACCATAATAGCACCATGACAATTTCCTTTTAGCTTATTCTAAAACATTCAAAAATTCAAGTAAAACAAAATATATAAATAAATTCACAAAAGTAATAAATTAAATAAATATACACTTTGCACTTTCGTCTTTTCATTCTCTTCTGATAAACTTTGCTAACATTTCACAAAACCTTTCTTTTTCAACAACTAAAACTCTTAGTACAGAAATCTGCCTCTGCAGGCTAGTAGGCTTCCACAGTGAAGTAACAATAACTTGCATGGTAGCTATTGGCTCAAAGATTCCTGATAATTGAAGCTAAGATGATTTACAAAGATAGAACCACATTGCGGCCATTATCACAACTACAGCTCGCTCAGATACAGTTACCTCACAAAATAGTAACATTTCCCTTACATCACCGATGATTAAATTCTACAAAATAACCCCATAAATAGCTGACAAGTATCCAATCAAAGGACGGCTTTTGTAGAAATATTTCCAACTTGGCCACGCCCATACAGTGTAATTAGCCAATCAGAGGACGGCCTCAGTAGAACCTTGGGAAAACAAGGTTTCAATATTCATGACAAGGTTCTTCTACTAAAAGACTGCCCTAGGAATATTAGAAAAAGTGCTTTTATCAAAACTGTCTGTGAATAGTCAGAAAAGTATGTGCCATCTCATTCCCGAAGAGTGATAAAATTCACTTTATCTGAAACTAGAGTACAATTTACTCAATCAAATCAATTCTGTTTCCACTAGAAAAAGTCTTCTGGTTTTGTTTTTAACTCTTTCAATTTATTATTAGTTTATTTTTTTTTACTCTAAATCATCTGCTTTCTACTTCCAGTAGAAACTGAACCAGATTCCAGATTGAACTTTCACTCTCTGGAAATATTATAGAGTGAGATTATTGTCAAGAGCAGATTCCATTATTAGTCATTTTATGCAATTTTCTGGTTATTTATATCAATCATAATCATTCCACCAATTCCATCAACACAGTACTAAACTCATACTTCCACGATCAAACTGGCACAGGAAACTGGCATCTAAACACTTCATTGTTCAATACACTAATCTCAGTCTGCCGGGAAGATTTGCTGGAATTATCTCATACCGGATCATTTTGTCAAGTCAGCATTAGTACAAACAGCACATCAAGTTTGTCAACTCATTGCAGTCAAAAGCATCTATTCTTGAACTTATTTTTAAGAATGTTGGAAACAGACAGTCCGTAAAAGGGGTACAATTCAGAGTACTAGAGAGTAGGGCTGTGTTCTTATTAGTTGTGGTCTCAGTACTATCAAATGTTGCCCCAGCAAGTCAAAGACTGAAACGTTTCTGTAGGTTATGAACAAACAGTACATTACACATAACTTCAGCTAAAATTAAGTACAAAATAAATACAAAGTCATGTTTCCAAAACTGTATAACTTAAACTACATATTTTAATTTATACACATATAGCAACTATTGGGCTCAAAACATCTATCGTAGAACTCTTTTGCTTTGCATGTTTCTGAGGTTAAAAAAATGGTTTCAAACATTTATTTTGGCCAAAAGAGTATTGAAGTGTTTATCTTTGGTTTTTAAGTTCTTCTTTCATTTTCAATGAGTTTAATTTGAAATCAATCAGATTGATCCCTAGTCAAACAATTCATTTTTTATCTTTTTTTTTCTTTCTTTCCATAATTAGTTGATAAAACAGGTCTCCTTGGCAACTGGATGCTGGAAATAGGACAGAACGTGAGACAATGTTTATTAATATTAAGGTGGGTTACGCCCAGAATGCACTTGCACATTTGATAACTACAATCTGTTTGGGATAACCTCAAGACTTGCTTTGAAACATGTTGTAACCACACAAATGATGATAACATCTTGAAAAGGTCCACCGTACAACCAGCATGTAATGCTATGTTGTTTTATAATTAAACGTACCCTAGGTTCAGAATTAACAAAATGCCCATCAGAACAACTGGCACTTGCATCATGGTAGCTGCCACATAAATATCAGCACATAAATACTGTATAGGCACTGGGTACACTGCTCCAGTGAGAATAGCAAGTATCTTTAATTTACACTTTACAAAAGTCGAGGTAGCATCCGTTTATGCTTGGGGGGGGGGGGCAGGAAGGAGGAGTAGAGTTGGGGGGTTCAATATGAGCATAAGCTAAGAGGTTCTAAGAGCATTGAGCTGATGTATGGTAGCAATATACAGACATTATACATAGAAGCAATCTTTAAGTCTGTTAAGTTTATCATAATACAAATATCTGTATGTGACTCATAAAGTATGGTAGAGATACAGCAGGTGGCATCATAAACTCATTCACAACATCCGAGTGTAAGAATAGAAAACCTATGCATCCAACTACCAGACTTCAATAGTCGCCTACATTAGGGTTGGACAATAAGTCATCTTGACAGGTTTCATATACAGCGGAAAATCAACTTAAAAGTCTTGTTTATTTTGTACACAAGTCAATGCTGACTGCTGCAGAGTTTCTTCAGTTGATCTACATTATGACGAGACTAACGGTGACAGTTTTGAGGACGTTGCACATTCACAGACATCTTTCTTCTGTTTTAGGTTCAATCTAGGTAATCCCAAGCCTGTTTAGCACACGATGCGCTTATTGCAGTCCCCACGATGGTTAAAGATGAACAAATCCTTCTAGTTTCCTTCTCTGAATGCTGTCCTTAGTTTGCAATGAGTCCATTGTTCCAACAGCAGTTGATCCCTTTTACGCAGCAGCAAATTTTATAAATAGAAGTCACAGTCTTCTCACAAACATTGCAAGTCTTGGTTGCGTAATACGTCCTTTAACTGATGGGTCATTTCGTAGACTAGTTATGTCCATGTTGTAAGGTCTCGTAGTCTGTCGATCCAAGTACACACACTTTTAAAGGGAAATGCCCCCAACGCACTTTGAATAACTCGTAGTCGGTCCTTTCACTTTTAGGCATTTCTATCCCACAATGCAGCAGCATTCTATAAATAGATCACGCGTCCTGTCCCCAAGCAGGCTTTAGAATGCTCTCATTGGCAAAGTTGTGGAATTCCCACAATGCACTGTTCTGGAATCCCATGATGCAGCATTTTAAGTGGTTATCACATGACGACTCCATGTTAGCTGGTAGTTCATGCTTAGTTGGTCATCAGACTGGGCTACCCTCTCTGTGGCCATGATGGGGGTTGCCTCGGAGAGAGTTCAAGAGTCTCTGTAGAATGTTCTGCTGGTGTCGGGCACGCAGCCTCTGTAGAGTGAAAAGAAAGCCAAAACATGAATACAAAAGGATTGCATTACAACGTTTAATGTCATTTCAGTGATTCTGTAGGATATGTCTTAACATTGTCGTAAACTAAGAAAGAGAAATTCATTCTATGGATTCTATTCTATTGATTCCATAAAAGTGGGGCACTGCAAAGCATCACAAAGGGTGAAAACATATATTCCTATTTTAATATGTTGATTTGACACAAAAAAGGGGATGTTGAGAAACAAAGACATCGGAAAGGAGACCTTGGATAAAAAAAAAGTTGATTACGACTGATTTCATTGTCATTGTTAAAGTTTGTGGAGGTTATATAGGCCTATGTCTCTTCTTTTTGACAGCACTAATACTGTCAAGGGTTAAAAAAGGCCAGGCCACTCATCAGTAGAGTGATTTGGAAATATCTGAATGATTTTAACAATGAATACAGAAGTGATAATTTAGGAAAATGAAATATCTATGAAATAATCAGCAGAGGGTTGCCAAAGGGCCCAAGAGCAGCAATGTATACATGTAGGATCTATGGTACATGTACATGTACAATAATGTACATGTAGGCCTATGTATTGGATTTGCCTAAAAGCGCCCCTTAAAATTACCATTTCTTTTGTTCTATAAACTTTTATAATTAAAATCATCAAATTCTGGATTTTAAAAGGGATTCTTGCTAAAATCGGGAAAATCCCGACAAAAATCCTGAAATCGGGAAAATCCCAACAATAAATCGTGAAATCAGTAAAATCCCAACAACAAATTGTGAAATCAGTAAAATCCCAACAACAAATCGTGAAATCAGGGAAAATCCCGACAAAAAATCCTGAAATCAGGAAAATCCCGCCCCCCAAAAAAATCCTGACAAATTTCACCCAATATGACACTGATCTACATTCTCCTCCCTGCTTGCATTCTTGGTCAAGTTCATATTGAACTAAACAGCAATAAAGTATTGAACCCATCAAAGCTAAATGACATTCAAGTTATAAAGTTTACAATCCAGACAATAAAATCATAATTTCTGTACCAAATGGCAAATCAAGTAAGCTTGAAGCTGACAATCTCTTGGTCATACAGTCGCCCGTTTTAATTGATGGTGAATGATGGAGACAAGACTCTTAAGAAAAATCAATAGGGGGCCTATAGGTCATGGAGGATGTCAAGTCCAATGTTTAGAAGTTCAAGAACATAAAGATCAATAGTTGAAATGAACTTGAAATGATTCAATTTTTAATAATTGATTTCACAGTTTGTATAACCAACACAAAGGAATCCTGAAGACTCAGAGATCACAGAAGAACTATTCATTGTTACAGAGAAGCCTTACAATTCTCCTAATCAATCATGCCATTTGTTAACCAATCAGTCCAGTTATTGATGATCAATTATACTATACCCAACAATGCATTGCCCTTGACATGTAGCTAGAGGTTAATTAACTAAAAACATGATGGCCCCACAACGCGAGGTCGTAGCCTAAAGGGTGGATGCCACATATTGATCAGTTTAAACATGGAATCTTTAGAAAGTCCCTGGTAACAATGGGATGCATGCACTCAACCTTGTTGCTCTACTTGGGATATTACAAGCCAATATACTGGGACAACGTAATGACTCATCCGATCAGAATGAGTACCAGCATCTAAACTGGCATTGTTTAATGATGTTGTCATCAATTAGTATCCAGGTCCAACACTGGTTTTCAATTACCGGAAGACTGGATTAATCATTTGTTTGGTTTCATTTGCATTTTGAGAATAAACCACTTGGAAACACTATAGGCCTACAGATATTTTTTGACTAAACACAAGTCTGTAGGCCTTACAGGTGACAGAGTTTCACATTGTGAGATTGTGCAACTTGAAAATGACATGTGAATAAATAGGGACAGGTAAACTGTACATATAAAAAAATAGAAATATAATCAACAGGATTTTTCCCTGGAAATTTAAGTCAGTTATCTAAAAAAAAATTAAAAAATATTTTTGTGGTTGCGTAACACAATTGCTATATTGTCTTGGTTTGAGAAAATGCACAGCTGTCATTTGAAAGTTGAAGAAATCATATTTTTTTTTAACAACCACAAGTTATTTATTAATTGGCTGACTTTTTTTTAAAGCTTTGGCATCCATGGGTAATAAGTTATATGATTTGAGTTCATATGTGGTGAGTATCAATAATGGTTGAACTGATTTAACTAATAACACAATTTGAAACTGCACTGTCATTTAGTTTGTTGCTTCAAAAACAAATATTTTTCAAGCAAAGTTATCTTTCAATTAAGATCTTAATTCTTTTCAGGCTGCCTCTGGTCAACATCCGAGTAAGCTCTTTTCATAGTGTAGTTCCCAGCCCTATACATCACTTTCCGAGATTATTTCGCATCCTGCCGTCTAATTGGTCAAAGATAAAGTAATTGTTATTGACAGCAAGGAAGGTTATTGGAGGTCTGAAAACACCTCGTTCAACTTCCGCTTTCCATTTTTTCAGTGTGAACAACCGAGACTATCACATCATTCATACCAGCTGTCACACATGAACTTTAATTCTTCTTCCTTTGTTTTTCCCCAGTGGACCTGGGAAGCTCTAAAATACAACCCTGGATGAATTATGCAAATGAGAGGAACTTTTTATGCAACCACTTCAAATAGAAGGATAGTATTGCATGCCAGGTTTACCACAAAAATAAGAGACCACATTGGACATGACATTGCCATGCACTTTTTAACATCTAAGTTCTTTGGCTGTTACATAAAAAGTGAATTCTAGTTGAGCTCTCAAACAGTTTTGAGCCACCTAGTAAAATCATGACCTTACACAAAATTCAAAATACTGAAGACGAATTACACAGGAGTTTTAATGAAATTTGAGTTTGAGTCTTGATTCAGTTGGAGAGAGAAACTTTGTACTTAAAGTGGTTTCTCGGACTCTGGTTATTAAATTTAACTAAAACCCTGGATCTGGATATTTGTAGGAATTCAGACTACTCAGGTACTGTCCATTGGAAATCTGCTCAAATCTTTACACATGATCTAACATCCTTGCCTGAGGCTACACAATTTGTCGGTCTGCTGAAATATCAACTGTTAGATAATTTGCCATATCCTGAACCCCTAACCAAATAAAAATCATCTTTGGCAAGGCCCAGGTATTTCACGCGTGAGTAAACCCACCGTTAAATCCGGCATATTTTCAGCTTGCGGCGCTGGTATCATATCAAATTATACAGCATCAGCTTGGCCCCTTGGCTCCTCTAAATTGCTCCAGGAGGCACAATTTAGATCGTCACGGTAACTGTAAAAACAGGTGGTACAAGGGCACGCGATCCCGCTAATGAACGACCGACGATAAGAAGCAAACGGGAATGATTTGAGTAATCCAGTAAGTCCCTGTGCTTTCCAACATGAATGGATTATAACAAATCCATCCCTTCCAACTGCCAGGGAAAAAAATCCATAAAATTTAGCAGGAGCCAAAAAGTTGCCTTGCTTTTTTTATCACATGAATTTGATTTGCTTAATTTTGAACCAATTTCCAAAGATGGCTTTGCCGCTTACTAAAAGCCATTTATAAACTCTGGGAGTAGGACAGCATGGCTTAAAGACTACAACCAATACGTCAATTATGTATCAAAGAATAGTCCTCTTTGATTACATTTATAACAGGTGTAATAATTGTGAGTCAATCATGAGGCAATCATGAGGTAATCAAACATATTAAAAAAAGAGGAGACAACGCGACCTGTGCCAAGCAAAATAAAAACAAGGTTTTTACAGAATCACGATCGAGACTAACACATAAGGGATATGAATCCTAAATAAATCATATCTGTTTTATATTTATCTATTTATAAAATCAATCCAATTTGCCCTCAAACTTTTCAGTCACAAGTATTGTTGGATGTTTTTATAAGTTTGTTGTGAAAGCCAATCTCCAAGCAAAATGTCCTCCCCAGCACTTATAACCTGAGCAAGTTATTTTGGGGGATTTATGAAGGTTTTATTTTGTGGATATTGTATAGAGTTTGGAAGCTTTTGAAGCTATGATGGGCTGAAAATCCTTCCCTTAGGGTCCTATCTTCCCTATCCCCAAAGACGTCCCCTCTCCCTCTTCCCATCCTGATTTGTCAAAGCTAACGACCATCATTCTCTCACCTGTTGGTCATAATACGTCAGGTGGAATTCATCACTGATCCTTCGCAGCTGTCTCCCTACTCTGATCTCTGGTCTCATCAGGTTACTAGGAGCTGAGTTGGCTCGATCTCGGAAGGCGACCAGGTCAGGTAGTGGCATCCCCAAGACACCCTCCATGTTCTCTATGTTGCCTTCCTCCCCATCATCTGCTCTCGGATCATCTCCATTATTCTCTGAGTAGACACGGCCGCGTGATCTTCTATCTGCTGAGAAAAATCAAATAAAATTGAAACAGTCATAATACAGTCATATGCAGTCTGCACTTCATTTTTAATTTTCCGCATCCAAACTTTGATTTCCACCGAGACAAAAGTTATCTATTAAGGCAATTGATAGAGTGGTGCATTATAAATCTCTCAACTAGCATCTTAAATGCAACAAGCAAAAACGTCTGAATATTGCTTTCCATTGTCCATGTAGTTACTATTTACTTTTCTGGGCGAGGGGTGTTCTACCTAATGTAGTTCAGCTGATGCAATTAAGAAGAAAGAAAAATAGGCCTTTTTGTTCGCAGTTCCTAATGGACAAATAGCATTAACTCCATAGAGATACCAGTATATCTCTGCTGAAACCTACAATTTAACAAAATAACACACAAACTGAATCTACCCTTTAACGAGGGCAGGTTCGTAACAATCTTATAAAAAGTTCCAACAGAAAACACCACCACCCCCCCAAAAAAAACACATACAAACAAAAAATACCTTGAATTTAGAAAGTAACAAATTAATGTTAGTCTCAATGAAACAACTAACATTTACAATAAAATGAAACAAAGATTGACCCATCATTTGAAAATGAAAACTTTTTTTGTTTAATTATGAAAACCGTACTAAATCAAAACTCACCCATTTTTATCAAGTGTTTATTATCACAACACATGTTAAATATAAATCCTCTGGGATAAGGTGTATCAGATCCTTCCTCACTGATCATAAAACAAAAACTAAAAAACACGCTCCATAATGACTGTTGCAATGCCAGTCACTGCTTGCTCCAATTTGTTTACAAGTGAGGTGCTATTAATAGACATGACATCGCCTCTCGCCAACTACATGCGACAAAGGTATTTAAGGGACCAGTTTTTCCTTTATGTTATTCCTTTTGTAAACTCGTCTGGACAAGTTTGGTCATAGAGGTTAGCCTATTGATTGACCAACACTTTGGAGTCCCCCTATTCGAGTAATACTGTTTGCAGAGTGATTATCATTTCTTGCTCTGTCACCAATGAATATTAATATCGATTCCTAGCTTTACACAAAGGGATTCTGTCTGAAGCTGTGTAAGGATTGGGGGGGGGGGGGGGTACGGTGGTCCTACCACCAATCAACTAGTAAACTGATTGAGTGGGGAATACCCAATGACAAAGGAGTTTACTCTCTGGCCCCAGCTCAGTCTGCCTTGATGTGTACAGGTTCATGATTGACAGATACAGCATGCAACCACAGCACAAAGCCACGTCACCAAGTGTTATTGCTTCCATCTCTAATCCTTCTACCTCAGCCACCTGGTTTACCCAGCCATCTGAATCCAGCTCTCTGATTGGCTATTACCATGCCAGCTCTGCTTCATTAACATACAATAGGTTACATCTGGGAGGTGCCTCTAAGAGAGTTTAGCCAGTTGCCCAGGGGCAAAGCCTAAAAATAGTCACTCCCAACTGGCCTCCAGATAAAAAAAATATGGAAATAACCATCAAAACAAAAAATCTACAGGCAGGCCAATAATAAACCCTAGTTGCCCAGGCCAAGCAAATGCGGTGAGGATACTTTTTTTTATAGCCACAAAAGGGCATTTAGCACAGCCTAGGCCATTTGACTTTTAAAACTGATGGTACAGCATATCTCGTAACTCAAGGTAGTCTGTTCTGCAAGTTTGCTGGCAGCTTGCCAAAACTTGAAACCACTTCTAAGTGTGTTGGTTGGGCAGCATGGGCATTGTGACTATGATAAACTCCAAATTTAGCATGACTGATAGTGTTGTACCTCCTCATGAGCTAACCTCCAGATAAACCCATTTATACCTTGGGGTACATGTAGTTAGTAAGGGTCACAAAAGGGGCAGGTCTGCAACTACCCATGCCAATTCTTTTAGATAGGCCCGGCTTACCGGCTATAGCTCAGAATCACCACAATTGTCTTAGACCTCACTTCTACGTGCCCAAAATGCGACTTGTGAAGTCTGTTTTCTTTAATTTAAGCCCATGTAAAAATGATCAGAACACCACAACACTACTTAAATTTGTACCTAAATTGACTGAATCGTTTATTTTACTTTGGAGAGAAACTGTGTTATACTTTAATCACATTTCATTTAGCTTTTTGCAAGAAACTTATAACTTCACTGTTCATTCTATTTAGCACATTTGTAAACAATTTGTAAATGCACCTGAAATTTTAGCATTGTTCTTAAGTTCAATTGAATGTACATTGTAATGTTACCCCATATCTAAGACGCAGGCCCTGATCACTGACTGGCACATTAAATTCCCCCATGCTGCTAGATTGATCAGTGCTGTCCAACCAAATCGAGATATTTCTTCCTGTTTACTGTGAACTACAGCGCTTCCAAACCACACTTCCGTTCAGAAGTGGACAGAAGCGGAAATTATGTTTAATAGGCAACCTTCGGTATGTTATCATAGGAATTCAAAACCATACATCAAGGCAAAACTGATATCAATTGTCTCTTCCTTGTCCTCATGAAAAGAAAACCCTGAAAAAGTCCGCCCTAAATATTAATTTCCCAAGTCTGTTAAAAAGTACAAGATCGGAGCCACGGCTTCCATGATACTTTTTTTTTACTGAGCAAACTACAAACAAATATTCAATACTTTAATTGGTCTGCCAATCGTTTTTTTTTTGGGGGGGGGGTGTTTTGGAAAATTTTACCTTCTTTTGATGACAAAATGAAAATGATACATGCTGTGAGAAGTGCAATCAAATGTGTACAACTGAACTGGAATACCTTTAATCAATATACTCATCAACATTGAATTACACATTTTTATGTAGTGTTTGTCGAGATAAGCATTGTTCTTCCGGTTCGGCAGGCTTCCGGTGTTGCGTGTCTAAAGTTGCAACATCTGGTGGTCTTCCCACTAACTTTTCTAACAATCTAATGATCATTGTACAGCTCATCTGCTCAGATTGGCCTGGTTCAAAAGCTGTCAAATGTGTCATAAGGCCATGTTCTGCAAGTTCCTTTTTTTTTTTACTTATTCTGTTATTGATTTTTTGCATATCTGAATAGGCACTTCTTTGTTTATTTACCTTTTCTATTTCTATGATGCCATCTCTCTTGATGACACAACAAATTTGATTTGTTTTGTGCAACGGTAAATTTGCTCAACACCTGGACAAGTTACCTTGAATGATGTAACAATGCAACTTACTAATCCGCCAGCTAGACAAATATGTATGATAAACACTAATCAATGATCAACCAAGTTAACTGACATTTGTGGGTGATATGTCAGTGGCATATGTAATTCTATCTCAAACACTATGAAGACGATGTTGACAAATGTGACGGGCAAAACATGTCTGCTAGATGTTTTCTAAGTGCAGGTAGTAAAAGTATTTGGTAATGAAGTAAGGGGAATGTTGAGAGAAGACTATGCCCTTCCCTACCCACAAGAAAACTAACAGAGCTCTCAAGATTATGATCATTCAGCGGGCACCTTGTATTGGGTCTTCTGTAATTATTATAAGATGGAATCTGTAATTATTGTTGTATTACAAAATATGTCAGCCAAATTGACCAATCAATAGCTTAGTTCACCTTTCTGATCGAACTGACGTCACAAGTTTAAAAGTCGACTCCGAATGGCTTGCATGCATGGTCGGATATTTACACTGCTCAGACATCATATCAGACGTTGGATACAGAGAGGTCTAGCTCCGTTGGACAACGGGTGATACTGCAGACTAGGGAATGGGTGCGTCAGGACAAACATTGAGGCAGACCCTCCCCAAGATATCTTACTTCCTTCTGTCCCATATGAAATCAAGTTACATGCTCACCTTTCCCCAACATTACATGTAAAGAGAACGCTAGGAATGATATATATATATATATATATACCGGTACCTTCATTTTTACACGAATCCTTCTCCACCACAGGTTTCATTTTATTCCTTTTTTTCCTTCTTGACTGATCCATACTTGGCACAAACATATAGCAGATGGCGTCCAAACTTTGCTGCTCGTCCTATTCACGTGCCCTAGTACAACATGTACATTCACTTCCATAGTCAGACAGTGCATTGAGTGTGTATCTTACTGTAGGTTTTATCCAATGCTTTATGGTCCCGTGTTGGCACAAGGACAAACAGACACACCTACTACCGTACATGTACATGTAGCAGCTTCCATATGGAAGCGTATAAAACTATTTTAAAGTGATAACATTCAGCTGAAGGTCCACTAGTTCAAGTGCCACAAACAGTGTACTGTAGACTTCAACAGGTACATGTAGGTATTCAAGTATTATGCTGATGCAGACTGTACTTCACTACAATAGTAGCTTCAATAGTGAAAAGCAAAATGTCGACCCATACTCCATAACTATATACGGTGCATTATAGTGTAGGGTACCAGTACGTGTGATGGCTTGTACGTACCGGTACATGTACAAGGTCAATGCACACAAGTTAGTGTGGAACTTCCAATGAATATAACTGAACCAAAAGCTGCACAAATAAATATATGAGACATGTAAATATTCGACATTGTCCCAATTAAAATAGTACTTCCTTAATTTCAGTTTTTAAATCATTAATTTCAATGAATTTAGCTACATGTATAGTTAACTTTTCTTTTGTCCTAGTGATCTTTTAAACTTGGTTTGGAAAACAAAACAAAGGATCAATTTACAAAGTCCAAAGTTGACAAAAATCTAACCTTAAATAAATTGTTAAAAAACCTGCTAACCGACTAGCGCACATATCGAGTGTATAGTTGCACTTGAAAGGAGTCAAAGGTCTGATGTGTATAAACCTGTTTTATTTGGAGAATACACAACTATTTGCCTAGTGTGCTACAATTAAACAGGGCAATCTTTTTCCAAACATTTGCCCCCTTGTTTAAAATATTTTCCCTAGTTAATAATAAAAAAAATGCTCTAGGCACATTCACACTTATTTTAACTCCCTAGGCACTTTTGCGAGAATGTAACCTCAATCCTGCAAACTCCTCCTTGCATGTAAGTGCTGTGCTCTGCATCTGAATTAAGCAACATTTTTTTGTTCATAAGAAATGTTTTTTAACTTTTTACAATGATAGTGGTAAACAAGTCCTACAAGTGATCATATCTTCTCCAGGTACCTAGATCACTTGCGGAGGAAGTACCGGTACATGTTTTGTAACTTGTCTGTGTAGTAGCTTGACTTAATAAGGTAATTTGTCCTTTTGTTGCCCTAGCTGTACCACAAAATGTTGACATCTTGCCAAACTCCTGCTGAATGCATTGCACAACAGGTAGCAATTCATTGTTATGATTCAGAGGCGGTACCTCGCTAAGCACACCTGAATGATGGGCAGTCAAGTGCAGAGAGGCTCAACTGGTCGGTGTGGGCCAGACAAACTAATCCGCCATGAACAAAGAGAACCACTTTTGGCATTTTTGATTTTGAATGAGAAATACATCAATTGAGTTTATGAAATGCAAGCCAATTTGACTGGTAGGCCTTACTCTTTAAAGTTGAATGCAAAAAAATTGAAAATGAAATGGTTGGCCTAACAAACACAAATCATCCATTGTGAGGCAAAGTACAACGGGGATCTATGTAAAAGCAGAGCTTAACTCTAGTCATTGTCTGCTCATAACAAAGGGGCGGTTACAATCAGGGCAAAAAATACCCTGATTTTAGAGGACGCCTTAAAATGTGAATTATGCTAATTCATACGTTGCTATTTTTTTAATGTAACCTTTTATAGCTTGACCTATTAAAAAAGAATACCTTACAACTGCAGTGAAAACGATTGTTTTTCTTTCATTTGAAAAAAAAAAATCATTTTCAAGAACTACATGAATGGACTTTTTCCATGTTATTCTGTGCAAGTAGAAAAGTTTTTGAACAAGGGATTTTTCATTTCAATTTCTATTCAGTTTCTATAATTTAATTTTAGAATTAATTTCAAACCTTTAATCCCCCCCCCCTAAAAAAACAGAAGAAATAGCACTGAAATTGTACCATCAATTTTTTTTTTTATATCTACTTATGATGGTACAATGTACTTTAGTTTTTCGAGCAGGTGACCACGGATGAGACGAGGGCTTTTCAACCTTGAGGTGTAGATGACCACATCCTGTCAATCAAAACAAAGGACCTGGACATTTTGACCAGGAAATACAAGTCTTGTGCAACGCGACTGAACAATTAGAAAGAGATCCCATAACCTAAATCCAAAGCAATGATTTTCTTATTTTAGGCCTATGGCAACAATTTTCTCAAACTGCAAGGATTGCAGAGGATGTTAAATTAAACGGCGTGGGTGGAAAGTTGTGCGTATATTGCAGGGTATATTTCTTAATACAAAAAAAGTAATTACAGCTTCATGAGATTTGACACAAATCTAATATCAACTAAATGCTATTACACAGAAAAAGTCATTGACCTAACTTAGTAACCTAAATGCAGATTAGAACTCACCATAAAATTAAAGAAGAAAAAAGAAGTTGAAGAATGATCTGTGAATAAACAGAACTGACCTACATTAAACATATGCAACTGATTATCATTACAAAGGTTATTCATCCCTCCTCTATGATGACTTCAAATTCCTTACAGATGTGATAATTGCTTGGTTGACCTCACAGTCAGGTCAAGCGATACTGACAAACAAGAGACACTGGATGAGAACCATGCCTGGTGTGACTCCATTTATTGTAAATGAGTCGGACAATGGTCACTAAATTCCAAATATCTAAACCTCTACCAAAACAACTGAAGTGTTGAAGTCATGTTATCATCAACACTGATGTCCCGGATGGTCTACTAATGACTCAAACTCAGTGACTTGTTAAAATCAATTCATATGATGTATACATGTATATTTTCGTTACCAAATCCCAACTCTCTTCAGATTGTTACATTTTTGAGGATAGGCAATTCATAAGAGATAGCAAGTAACCAAAAAATGTAAACAATCATTTAAAAAGAAAGTAAACGGAAACAAATGACATGGGATGGGACAAACATTTCATGGTGGGTTTGAAATTCAGGATCATAAGTTTAGAATAATATTTAAAGGTATTCTTTATCCCAACTACACATATCTGGGTGTCATATAATCAAATCTACTATCACCAAGTCCAACTATACGCTGCCCACCACCAGGTTCAATGATCATTGTCGACCCTATTAAGTGTCAACGGTCTTCACACACTCGATTAATTTAATGTCTTCCCTAATTGCTCAACTGACCTTGCATCAGGTCAACCGATGACCGTAGGTCAATATTAGCATAATAATAAAACCTCTGGCTCCAAGTTTAGCATACAATCTAGTTAAATATACATGCGTTTTTATTATTAATAGGGGCGGATAGTTAAATATAGTAGGCCTACTAGATAACTATTTATCAGCTGACAATCGATTATTCAAACTTAGAGCCATAAAATCTTTCGAGCCTTTCCAAACTTTATACTTGTGACCCCCCAAATCTCAGGTCAGTTGTTGAAGGTTTTGTCTGTCTGTCTTAGTTGTGGTCAGTAATATTGTGAAAGCCAGGAGATAATTTCCTGTGGTTTTGATACAATGGGAAATGGGGACACTTTGGAATCATTTATGGAACTCTGTCAAATCTCACGCTATAAAGATAGGGATAAAGTTTGTCATCTCAGCCATGCAGAAAAAGAACCACACATTCCAAACAACCACAAAAAAACTTCATAGACTTTGAACAAAAGAAAACTCCACTGCTCCACTTACTCAATTCTAGTATTGTAACACACTCAAAACTGCAACAAATTGTTAGGACTCAAAATGCTGAAAACAGTTTAGGGGCAAACTGTTCCCAAGAATAGGGCCTAATACTTTAGAACCAAATTCAGTAAGCATGATGTCACTTTTTTTCACTATTTATACAAGCCTATTGATTTTTCATTTTTTCTTGTCCCATCTGTTCCATTCTCGTATTTCAGAAAATACCAAATTGCTGACTTGGTGAATGGAAGACAAGTCTGAACATGCTGATGATCAGATGATGACATTTTCATTTTTATTACTTGCATTATAAATGCAAGCAATAAACATGAATGGATGAATCACCGTGACAACAGGTGTTGGACTTCCTATTCTACTTCAAACTCAAAGGGGAAGTTTGCAATGGAAGTTGTAAACCTGATCAACCTAACGTCATTGATTGCTTTCCATATTTCCATATTTTTGAGGGTTTCGAGAGCCATTCATGGGTCTTTCTATGCAGTGGTGCTATTGAAGCTGTTGGCAGTATGAATTTGACTTGAAAATGTGCTGGTACCGGTATATGCCTGGAGGCATTTGGATAGTAAAATCGAAAAGTTCCTGTGGACAAATTTATGAATGACTCATCGTATAAATATTCGGACAGGAAATGAATAAATCTTGCTCCACCCCTTTTTAACATGAAAAAATGCCTCATAGAACCACATTTATTTTGCCTGCATATTTGTACACCAAACAAACTTTAAGTAAAACGATCATTGTAAAAAATCATCTCTTATACTATTGTGAATACCCGGTAGGTCTCTCTCAAAGATGGCCATCTCTGTAGAACTGCAACTGCGTATTTTACGCAATCAAGCACGCATTGCACACACAGTGTTGAAAATACGCCTGCTTGTTGCTTTAAATGTGTTCGAAATACATGTATGATGCAGCCCATGCGCGTTATGCAGGTACGCTCAAAATGCCGATGCACGTGGCTGTTTTGTAGGAAATGACGTCATTTAAGAGAGACCTATGGACCAAAATTAGCTTGCAATGAAAAAAAAACTATTATTAGCTATTTATCAACTACAAATCCCCTACTTTAGAAGAATATTTTAAGTTGGGGTTTTACATGAAATGAAACTGTACTGTGTGTAGAGTAATTCTTACCTTGCATCCGTCTTCTCATCACTTGTTGGTTTCTTCCGTCGCTTGGGTTACTTGATAGACTTGAGATTCGTAAACGAATTAACGTCTCGCAGAAGACCGGAGTTGATGGGGGAGTCTGAGTGGCGGCAGAATAGAAGTATCTAGGGGCGGAGCCATAGCCAGATGATAAGGGGGAGGAGTCACAGTGTGCTCCAGGGAACATCCGCCCGAGGTAGCTCAAGGTATGGGTAGGCGTTCCTCCTGAACTGACCCGTCGTGTTCTTGGGCCTTCCTGTCCCGAGTTGCCTGGGATGTTGATGGGTGATGAGGTGGCATTGTTTGGGGAATCAGTCTGAGATGGAACACTCAACGGTGAGGATTCAAATCCTTCAAATGTGTCAGATTCTTCTACATCATCCATCATCATCACCTCATCATCTGAAATCTCCACATCAATGCAAGCATCCTCCACATTCTCCTTCTGCATCATCTGTAAGGTCTCTGGATCCAGCTCTATGGTGACTCTGTGTTTGTAGACTGGATTACAATACCTCAAAGGTTGGTCACTGTGGTCAAGGCAGGTTTGGTCAGTCCAAGCTGACTGATAGGACTCAGGAAGTATCTGGCCGATGTCTGTCCGTTTGCGTAGTCGCGTCCGCACTCGGATCTCCAGCTCACTCATAATACAGCAGTGTGCTGTTGGAAAGAAAAGAACGGATTTTACGAGAAATCAATATTGGATGAGTCATTTATGGCTAGACAATTGATAGTAAGAGGACTGAAGATGATCAGGAAGACAATACCTCGTGGAAACAAAGGATGGAATCAATGGCACAATCAATACAAACTGCCACTGTAAAACAATAAGTTGTGGCTCTCTTTTAAGCACAAACAACTTCTGACCCAAACCATTCAAGGGTTAACCTGAACTCTTGATTGTAAACAATCCTACCTTGAGGAGCTTGAGGTCATCTTCAGTTTTAATTTGATCAGCATGGAAGTCCAACAATACTTGACCAATTATTGTCAAAAAGACAAGGACAAACTAAATCTCTACTCGGACCCAATCTCTTCACAATTTATTTGCAAACTCTAGAGCACGTGCAGAAAGTTTCTTTGTCCAATGGGGCATTAGTTCTATTTTGGCCAGCCTATCAGATCACGACCCCAGGAGTAGTTTTTTTGTTCGTTCACAAACTCACAACAAAAGTAACATTTTTTTCTCCCCTATATTAATACATTGCAAAATGTACGCAATTCTTGACTGCCGCCTGCTGTGTGGGCAGGTCCCAACATGTCCACTGTGTGTGCCACTCACTTTCTGCCAAATTAACGGGGTCTTTTCTCCACCAGACCTTCATAGATTTTTTCCCCCAAATCCGCTCTTCCTTTTCAGAGTGAATACCACTGCTCTAAGGGCCAATACACTCAAGAAGGAAATAACTTTGAACTTTTCAACTCGCTGGCTTCTGTGAAGGACTATCCCAGGGTAAGTGCAAAAAATCAATAAATGTGCTAGCTAAAATCCCTTCACAACAAAGACTCAGTGTAAGTGTATGATGATAATACGGTGCTTGTAATTGTGCTAATTGGGTAGCATGCATTGATGAGTACACAAATGAGTAGTTTAAAAACATGTTCGCCAGAGCTGAAATATCAATCCAGTTAAAAAGAAGTGGTCTAATTACATGCAGTCTACTCACCTGTAATCCTTGGTTTAACCACATTTTACTACCACTGACCCAAACACTTTGTACTTTTATTGATAAAACCACGGATAGACACAAGCAACGGACCCAATTATCAACTCGTGGAACCCTAGTACAACAGCTGAGACCCTGCAGAGAAACTTTGGCTAGACTTGGTTACTAAACATTACAGAAAGACCATCTCATAGCACAATGCTGTTTGTATCAGCACCTTGGGCCCAGAGATTGTTACTGCGCAGCCGGCTTTGCAGGCTTTGCAGGCTTTTTGCGGTCAGTGATCTTTCATAATAACAAACCAGACAGACAATGGAACACACGCAACCAGGGGCTGACACACTAGCTGTAGTTGTAAACACAGCTGGTTCAGTCAGAGGTGAGGCATATAGGCACTGACAACAGTGATTTGACAAGTAATTCAGCAGTCAATGGGGACCCATGCAACATCACCTGGAGGGAAAAAGTCTGGCATCTCAAAACATTCATTGCTTACAAAGAGACAGTTGGCAACTCAGGAATAGAACTATAAGAAGACACTCTGCAACAAGCCGATAATGTTTCTAATAGGTGGACATATAAAGAGGAACAATGAGTATTACAATGAGAGAGTTCTCTAAGAATAAACTCTAAGAGGCTCTAAGAATAAACTGATAATGTCTCTAATTAGGGGACAAATTAGGAAGTGAAACAGCTTGGAAACTGACAAAAGGAAAAGCAACAAATTATTGGACCTCCCACTGAAATGGGGTCAGTTCACGGAGCCATCAGGAGCCCTACTTTCATCAAAAATATCATTCATCTACTTCCCTCTTGCTGGAGAGAAGTTTTAGAACTTAATCCACTCTTAGAACAAACTGATGATATCTCTATAATTGGGCAACAAATCAGGAAGCATTGCAGTTTGCACAAAAGGAAGTAAACTAGTAACTGTTTGGACTTCCAATGGGAAGGGGGTCGGGTCACTGGTGACATCAGATGCCCTACTTGCGCCATCAAGATGATTCACGGATAACTTTCCAAATTAAAAGATACCATCTACTCCATTCCTGTTCAAGAACTCCCCCCCCCCCCTCACTGCATCATCACTCCCACTACAATCCAAACATTATGAAGAACACCCCCATGCAGGCACAATCAGCTAAAGGTCACCTGCAAGCTTACTCTCCATGTAAAATGTTGACCTACTTTAAGAGGTCTACCAAAATGCTAATGAGATCCCCTGGTGATTGCTCAAAGCTGACCCCCTTGGGTTTGATTTGTACACAATGGGCGTCTACTATCATGGCTCTAGGGGTCAGGTTTGTTTTGATCTGAAAATAAATCTTGTGTTTTATTTGGAGGTCAATGATAAGAACATTTGAAAGGAAAATGTTAAACTTTAGAATTAGAATTAGCAGAGGTTTTTTTTTGGGGGGGGGCTGTTGTTGAAATATAAGCAAGTTCACTAATTCTAATATTTAAAGTACATGTAACAATCTGAATCATTTGTAAATGTAGGTGATAACCTTTCAGAAAATTGTAAAACTTGACTGTTTTAAAAAATATTGTAACTTTTTTGGGGGCTGGCACATACTCAAGGGTTGGAAGGAGGCAACCCATTCTCAAACAGTTTAAAACTCATCCCCCACAACCATTCCTACACTTACATTTGCCATTACGTAAAATTTACAGCACTGTTTATACAATTCTGGCTGATGTAACCATGGAGGAATGATGTAAAAAAATATGTATGATTGAAAAAAGTTCATCTCACCTTTCCGGAATATTTACAAGGTTTATGTACATCGGGCTAAGTCCTACTAATGAATAGTCACAGTGGTTTTGTTTATAATGACCAGCAAAACCGGAGAAACATCTGGTCATGAAAATATTGCGGTGAGGATGCTTCCACTTGTTAACCAGCTAAGCGGTAATAAGTGACTCCACCCAGAACACCAGATGACGGGGCATGTAACAGATGGTGTGTCACATTCATACACGCTATCTGTGACGACAACTAAAAAACCTGTGAAAATATGAAAGAGCCAATCGTCTAATCCGATACATACATTGTAGGCCTCTATTGATTGTTTTAATTTGGATGGCTGATGCAATAGGAATTATGAATAAAGTCTGTAGGATGCCATACACGCCATAATTCGTGTATGATTTTTTGATGATTCAATTAAATATTTCTGTTTGTCATTTCTCTCTTCTCCCCAAACAATTGTCATAAATCTGTCAGCAGCAAGGACAAACCGCATAATCTTTTTTTTTGAGGGCGAGGCGTCAAAACATGGATAATTCAAGGGGCGGACACAGAAACACACTTGTAGCAAGTACAAATTGATAACTTAACAGGTCAGCTCACAGATTTGTTTTTACTAACCATTTCTCGTTCAATATCCCTAGAAAAAAACATGGCAGAAATCTCTTATCCAGGGATAAAGAATAGTCAGTACACTTGAATAAGAATGACTTCACTGATGCATGACTGTGACAAACACAGCTTGACAAGGACATTTCTGCAAGGTGCCAATCATAGACCAAATCATTGAAGTTACACTACTACTGACCAATGACACTCAACTATGTAAATAAGTACTGGACTATGAACCAATCAGAGGGTGTGATGTAACAAAGTGTTTTTGTACCAGCTGGGACAGGGATTTTCCAGGGTGAATCACAACTATTTCAGGTTATTGTGTAATGTCACAAAGCTCAGAGTTTTGGGGGCTACCTTAGTCTCGATTCAAGGTGTTGTGATGGTTACAAACAAAACTCCCTTGACACTTTGTCAAGTCTATAACTTTGCTGATCACAAAGAAAGTATCTGGAAAATTTCTTAATAAGAGGAATTGCATCTTGTACGACATACAACCCCCTTAAATCCAAAAAACTTCCTAAATAGGGAAGCTGAACCATATTTATTTCAAGAACAAAGAAAATTTTTGCTCTGTAAGATTTATGATGTTGATTGCATGGGGTAGACATAAGTATTGCCTAACAAAAGTAACATTATCAAGCTTGGCAAATGTTTGCTCTCCCATTCTGAAAAACAGTTCCTCTTACAAACAAGTTTTCTGCTTAGCTAGGTCTAATAATAGCTCTTTCCTTTGAATAGATCAATACATTTCTTCTCAATCGTTAATCCTCTTGTTGATGTCAAACCATGGATAAATAACACAACAACTTGCCAAGATTGTTTGCCATTGCCAACCAAGGTTGGCAAACTGTCATTGTTTACAAACAATCCTTGTTTACAAACAAATGCTCAGAATTACAAAATCTATGGCATAGCTGTGGATTGAAAACAAATAAAATTAAATTTCTTTCATCGTTAAGTTGCATGAATATTAAATTTAACTAGAGAGAAACACCCCCCCCCCCAAATCCAACCAAACCAAACTAAACAAAACCAAACCAAACCAAATGATTCCGTAATTGTTAGGTAATAGGAGTGAACAAACTGCTGTAAACAACTTGTTCTCTCAAGTTGTGAAACGTTAATTAAACAGAAAGTGAAACTTTTCCCCAGAATTATATTTAAAAAGGAAACCACAACTTGCTCAATTTGTAATGATGGTATGAACATAGGCCTACCTGGATTTCCGATGCATCTGGCTGCAAAAAACAATGCATGTTGGGCTGAAACGGTGAGCCCAGAACTTGCAGAAGATGTTTCCTTGGACCTCAATTTGCTCTCAATTAAAGGAGCTGCAGGTTATTAATCCCATATCCTTAGATTCTAGTGATGATTTGATAATTTCACATCTACAATTACAGTGCGCAATCCAATCTGGTCTGTTTACATCTGAATCAAATCTATGACTCACATTAGCTACCTCTGAATCTGGCCCGACAGTTTGATTATCTGTTACCAATACTCATCCACAAGCCTCCCAACAGGACCAAACAAAAGACAAGGTCATTCCACACGTCAACATCTAGCTTTGGTAAAGTCTCGTGCCCGCTTATCAAAAGATGATGCAGTTGATGTCAACTCCCCTGTGACTGTACTATACACAATCGTCATGGGTACATGGGTTAAGGTCACCCCTTGAAACCGTGCCAAGATTTGTGACACAGTGACTGAGCCAGTGTCCTGGGGGAGCCCGCCCCATTTAAATATTCATGAGAGGCATTTGGGGCTTTTATTGTTCCTACTCTTACGGCACAACCCTAGCTTACATGCAGCACAGGTGAAGTTGGGTGCAAAAAAAGTTCACCTACACCTACAGTGTGTAAATCAACATGTAGGCCTACAGTGTTGCTAGGATTGGCTTTGTTGTTGAAAAAAGTGGGCGTCGGCTTGAAATGCAAATGTTCGGTTCCAGAAGACAATAGTTGAATCAGTGCCAAAAGGTGGAACAATAAGCCTACCAGCCTGTGCATAGTGGTATCAACTTTCCTTTATATGGTTGGCTGATAAACAAGGGAGGGTAGCAATAACAATAGCGAGGGGGTCGTTAGCCAGGCCAAGCCTCACTGCCAGACTCATAGCCTGGCTTGGCTTTGTTCTGAGTGACTCACCAGACTCTATAAGAAGGTTTCAAGAAATCTGACAACCTCAAGCGTCCATCTGGTTGTGGTGGAAAAATCAGAATGAACAATTTCTCAGAAAAAGTTCCTTCCTTATTGGACTGGATTCCAAGAATGTGAAAGAAAGGAATTAAACATCTGGCTTGTAAGCCAAATTGCATTTTCTGAAGAAAAAACCCAGACAAACAGTGATTTCCTAATCCTCCTTGTTTTTATTTTAAAGTTGATAATTTCCAATCCAATTTTTTTTTAAATACGTACATCTTCAGTAATCAGTTTCTCAGGCAAAGATGATGGGTGGGGGAGGGTGGGGGGAGGGGGGTGTACTGGGTGGCACCTCTCATCTTCTGTCTGATCCATGTTTACCGGTACATACTTAGAAAATTTACATAGATGGAAAAACACAAAATTTCCTTTACAAAATAATGTCATATTGTGAATCCAACCCCCCTAAAAACCACACAACAATTCTCGAATTTGAAATGGCCCTAGATCCACCCATCAGATATTCCCCTTGATTTACCTATTGATCACATTATTAAATACATTTACTCATACCTCTGGTACATTCCCTGAATCTAAATAAGTTGATTGTTACAACTGAAATGACAGACAACTGCAGCAAAATTGAAACATCTCTAACCATACCGGTAGTTTCCACTTGAACCATATATATAGTTTTGTTTTGAAACTAGGATTGAACAATTCAAGACTGAATCAAACTATTAGATAGCAAATAACAGAAACTTGATATTCAAGAGTGCGCCTAGGATCAAAATTAAAAACAACAAAACTAGAAGTTGAACATGTCCTGACATGAATAGACAAAAACAAAACTTGAAGTGTTTCCAATCACTCAAACTCAAACCCAAATGGTCATTGTTTTTATAGAAAGTGAAACTTTGCCGGGGTTTTTTGAAATTCTCTTTTCAGTGCTCGAATCACAGAACTTAGTGTGCATTGTGGAAAGCAACTCCTTCAAATCAAGCGACACAAAAAGAACGAAACAATAGAAGAAATGGGTAAAAAAAAAAAAAAAAAAGTTCACACTCAAGGATTCCAGTTTTCCCGAGTTAGACAAATGCCATAAATTACTGCATCACGCATTCATGCAGGCTACTCATCAGAACTAGTACTCTTCCCAGTTCATCAGTTGCAATTACAGATGGTCACGTAAAGCAAGAAAAAAACATATGAAATAATTTGCAGAAATTGATCTTGACCTCAATGTTCTTTAAATCACTTGGCAAATATCAACCGTTGCAAAAACACCTGATGATGCAGTTTTCAAACAGAGTCAGAATAGTAACCGATAAATGAACCGACTTTCAAGTTGTTGCAAAAAACCCTAAATGCATTAGCTTAGGGGGAAAACCACAGTTTCCTTCCCTAGGAAATGTGAAATAAATCAAAATTGGAGATTAACCTGCTCTGGGATGAAACTGGCTACTGGCTCTTCCAGTGACAGACGGACAGAATGTAGTTCTACAAGGAACTCTGTAGCAGTACCAGTGATACTACACTGTTGTGATATCTAAAACCCCTCCCCATTTCTTTTAGAAAAAAAACCCTCCAAGCTCCACCCATTTGAATATCGGTCTATTAAAGCTGTTCCTCATTCAGTTCCAATCTTGATGCTGCATATTTGAGGGGAGGGGTTAGAGGGAGGGGAGGTTGTGTTGTATCCTGTAAAATGGTGTTGCAACTTGTGATTGAAACTTCCCAGTACAAGTATGAACAAAGGAAGTTTCAACTTCATCAACATGCATCTATAAAAACAAGGTTCTATTAAAAGAAGTTGAATTTGGCAAACATCCATCAAAACCTTAAGCGGAGATGGCACGATTACTTTTGAACAACTTGGCAAAGATTCAAATTGAAAGCTATCAGGTGCATGGTTGTTTACAAGCACTTGAAACCCTGCCCATATGTAACAAATGGAGAATCTTTTGTTTGCCAAATATAGAACTTCATTAATTGTTAGATAAACGTTAGAAAACAGCTTTTGTTTAGGGCTGCGTTGTACCTGGCCATATCTGACTCATTGTCATTGTTAATTCTTAGAATAAATAAATCATTTAAAAAAAATCTTTTGTAATGTTACCCTATGACCCACATGTTTGACAGCTGTCAGTTATTTATAAACAATAGACCAAGAGACTATACACTGGAACTTTGCCCAAAAAAATAAAAAATCACCAAAATGCATATTCCTCCAATCACTTGACCAATCACAGTCCAGGCAGGGTAGGTGAAAATAAGGTTGGACTTACTAGCAGGTAATTTTTCATGATGATTTAATCCCCATTTTTCATTTATTTAGTTTTTGTATGTTGCTTTTTATCTGTTTTGTTTGATTTGGGGGCAAATTTTAAATCCAGTTTTGATTCACACATGAAATGATTTATTTCTTTTCATAAATCACTTCAATACCCAGACGGTAAACAAAACACACATCCCTCACAAATGCCCCATGGGGGAGTGTCTAGGCTACTCCACTAACAAACTAAAAAAACGCAAAAGTTGGGCAACTTCAAGAAAAGATCACTCAAGAATCCAGACAATAATCCAACATGCAACTTTCCTGAAATCCCCACGAGACTGTCATTTTGCTCTGTCAGCTAGATTAATACAAAAGTTGTAGAGGTTTCCAAAACATTTATACAAACCCAACATGCCGACAAGCATAGATCTCTGTGAAAGGAACCTAGTTTTCAACCCCACAATACTTGAATGTTCTTTCATTGTCCCTCCAAAATATAGTGTACACACAACCTTCAGTTCCAAAAAGTGTTAAGTTCCAAAACTGCAATAAGAAAAGAAAGAAAGAGATCATTGATCCATTTAGACAGTACCTGTCATTTATTCCAACTCTGAAAGTCTGCTGATTTCAAGCCCCAGACAATCAGTAGTCCCTGAGGAGACTCATATGCCAGGGTTTTGTCACCCCAGACACACCAGGTCAGACCCCAGGTCATACCCTTGACATTGACAATGTGTCCCCTGGGCAAACCTCCACACAGCTGCACCACTCTCTTCTTAACCTCTTGTAATCAATAAGACCAAGAAATAAAAAGGTTCAGGCAGAAAGTAAACAAAACTGTGGAAAAGGGACTTGCTATCAAGTTAGCCTGATCAATTACAAGATTTGATTAAATAAATTATAAAGACTGACCCATTTTTTATGATGTAAAGAATACAGAGAACATGTTTTTGTTGTGGAAAATTTATTTGTCTTGTTACATTTAGAACATTAAAAAACAACAAGAAGTGTGCATGTAGCTGAAAACACTCAGTTAAAGACATTGTTCATGGGGAGTGACTCAGTCAGTCAGCTAGTCAGTCAGTTAGCTACTCAATCAGTCAGAGGACAATAAGCTGGCCATTGGGGTCCAGCATATATCCAAAGATTTTAAACACCTACTTTTCAAGATGATGACTTCTCGAGCACACATGCTCAGCTCAAGTTTTGTTTCTGGACTGTTAGTACCCTGGGACAGGCTGGGAGTACCGTATCAATACAGATTAGGAAATCTGACAAGCTTCTGACAAGTTTCTGACATCAAGCAAGTCTCAACTGACAGGTCTTATATGGTCATCAGGCTGATACTTCAAACAGTATGATGCCTGAAGCTGCCTGTGATAGACAGGCATAGCACTAGGGGTCTGAAAACAATATCAATGGAAACAGACAAGGTGACTGACTGGCAGCTGTTCTTAATCCCCAACCGTGTTACCATGGTGTAACTGCACAGTTCCAAAATACACACCTGCATGCACAAGGAGTTTCAAATGTTTCACTATGTGTTTAATTACATCATTTCCATACATTACAGGAACTATGGAAATATATAGAATTAACAGTTGGTCCAATGGCTATTGACTTTCTATACTTCTCTTGAAAAAGGTTCACAATTTATTGGCACGGTGAAGCTAGTGAGTCTGAGATATGATACACAGAGGCATGACCCCACTGGCCAACTAACCTGTTCGTGGAAATTTTTTGAAAGAAATTTCTGGCCAGTGACTTGATCTGACTGATACAATTCTAACAGCCTTATTTTGCTTTCTTTGAACTAGGATTGGGAAAGTTTCAGCTGCTACTACGTGAAGAAACACCACAAAACCTGCAGACAATTTCAGTAGCCCTGGTTCTATGGAGGGATTTATTCCAGAGGGACCATACAGAACTTTACTGGAAATTCATGAATGTGAACCATTAAGCAAATGAAATAAACACAACTGGAGACTAAAAAGAATTGAAGCAAAAAAAATGACTAAAGCGTATTACTGGATTTACAGATTGTGCAGTATCAGACAAATGGTAAGACATGAGGCCTTTCTTCTAATTAACACCTTTCCACTGATCAATCCCCCAGAAAAAAATCTTCCCATCATCCTTATGATCATTTTCTGACAGATCCACATGAACAATAACAATTCTGTTGACAAAAGCAACCCAATGCTTACTGTCACAATGGCAATATCAACAGAACTCTTCAGGATATTAAATGGAAATCCTCCTTCTTTCTTCTAATCTTAACTAAACATTGCAATAAATTGAAGCCAAGTAATAAGTACAACAGGTTGGAAAACAAATAGTCAAGATGGAAGCAGCTTCCTGAACCAAACAAGGGATTTCTGTCCTACAGACAATGTGGTGCCATGACTTGTCAGACTTCAGCCTTCAATTAAATGGGAGTCTTCAGTTTTCTACAGACAGGTAGTCTGTTGTGCAAGCTCTCAACCGATTCCATCCTGGTTAGAACTGCGATAAAAACCCACTGTAAAAGATGCTGTCTCCTCCTTCAGACAACTCGCCTCCAACTTGCCTCTAAGAAGAGGGCACACGTGACCTGGATAGATACGTGATGGCTCAGTCAGGCATACTCAGTAAGCTCCTCCATCAATTCAAGAATGGACTGGTAGGGGCCAATGTCAGATCCTACTAGTCCCCCCCCCCCCCCCTGGTGTCGTCTCTCTCCATCAACAAGAAACACCTGAGGGTCAAGGACTTGGTTGCTATGTCAACAGGTACTCTCTAGAGGCTGTATCTGCCCAGTTGACAAAATGCAAAGGTTCTAAGCTTCGGTTCAAATCAGTTGAAATTTTAAAAAAGTAAGCCAGGAACTTTGGTTTGTGGTGAGGCATACACCCCGCGATTTAGGATTCTGCGCTTACAGGGTATAGGAAAGCCTTTTCTGTTACTTGTTGCAAGCACAGAATGGTGATCATAAACAGAGAATTCCATGAAAGGCAGAGCCATGATAAGACTCAGACGCTATTTTTGCAATCTGTCTCCAAATTAGGAAAGTAGTTTTCCCTTCTTTTGAAACAATTAGCCCTTGGCTAACAATAAAGAAGGTTTGCGACGCTCCTTCTACAAATCGGATCTGAAAGTTGGTTTTGGCTTTGGGGAAAATAATAGGCCTACTGTATCACTTTTCTTGTACAATACGATGAGCAGAAACATACATCTTTTTCAGAACCTGTTTCCAGTGGCGTAACTGGGGGGGGGCTTAGTTGGGCACATCCCCCCCCCCCCATGGATGTCCATGTCCGCCCGGGTGCCCCCCTTAATATCTTGAATTGAACCCTCATGTGCCCCCACCCCAGAAGTTTAACTCTAGTTTAAATATGCTAATGCTTTTTCTTCTCTGTCGATTTTCATGCATCAAAATTGGAATAAAATGGAAGTGTCATCACATGCTTCCCAACAGAGAGATCTAAACTTTTAAATTGTTACTTTTAAAATGAATGAGGCACGTGTCACATGGGGAACAATTTAGACATTGAAATTGATGAGGACACTTCTACTGCACGATGGATTTGAAAGGAATTGGATGGATTGGCCATCAGAGATGTCCCATATTCACACTACCAAATATTCTACGCCTAGTGTACATGTGTCAAATTCAAGTTTGGCAATTGATAATCACTTACACATGCATTAGAATTTTACCGAAAAGAACCCAAAGTCAGCGTGAGTTCACATTGAAATAGCCTGTGTCATTTGGGATGGTAATCCAGCTGCATCTTTCAACACAACCAATCTCCTAAGCATGTAACGAGGAGTACTGATCAAATATTGAAATAACAGGTTTGGATTAAGAAATGGCGCATCATCTGACGCCAGCAAATCCGGGCGTAAAATCAAGCCGGTAGGCCAAGTGGCCAATTTGATTGGCTTTAACACCTGTTTGATGACCCTTGTTAACAATCATTTCATCTGCAAGCAAGCCGGGGCTAGACGTGGTAGTTTTACGCAAAGAGGCTCCACTGACCATGCATGAATTCATAGCTATTCGATCCACCGATTCCCCAGCACCACAACCTGAGTAGCCAATGCTGAGAAATGTCAACGATGGCGCCAGGGCATCAACGTCGACTGTATGCTTTTACTTGTAAAGAAGCCAACCAAATGGAAAGGGATTCTTTACTTTTGTTAACTGGTGCCATACTGGTGTGCATTAACAGCCTGTTGAGTAGACGGAAGTCCATCCGTTATCACAACCTCCCAATAGTCTGACAG
Organism: Patiria miniata; assembly: GCF_015706575.1. Lineage (NCBI taxonomy): Eukaryota > Metazoa > Echinodermata > Asteroidea > Valvatida > Asterinidae > Patiria > Patiria miniata. Next base: position 43,684,817 of record NW_024037074.1, read on the forward strand.
TCGCCATGCGCAATCTCTAGAAGAACCATGTGTGAAAACAGGGTCACCTCAAGAAGGCGTCATCGGTACGCTCTCTTCTGATTTGCCAATTATGTCACATTGGGAGAGGAGGAGGACGGAGGATTGATCACAACAAACAATTATTGATTCTGTGTGCATCTACGGATGCTATCAATTGGAGAGAAGAGGATACCAGACAGAGACAGGAGATGATGGCTTATGGCGCGATGGAAGGATATTCAAACACATAATTCAATAGAGGAGTAAATCAGCCGGTAATAGGCAATCAAATAATAGGCTCCTTCAATTCTTACAGGACTGCCAACAGGATTATTGGTCAGGAAATGGCTGAGATAAATGCTGCAGACCAATGTGGACTGTAGGGAGATACTGTAGTGGATCCAGGGAAGTCAAATAAATTGCATTCAAGTCTGAAACCTGGACAACTTACAGCAGTTTGCTATTGAGTTCATATTGTTGGATTTTTTTTCTTTGGTTGTTTGAACAACTATTCATAAGTGTGACTACCAATTTGTAAAACTTGATATATTAATGGAGGAAAATTCCTTACGATTTGTGTGATTAGCTATAACGTTTTTATTTCTATTTCTTAGACAAAACAATCAACAACTGTATTTATGCAGATATAAAATGAGAAAAAAAATCTCTGAAACTGTGTTTCAACTACAATGAAATGACTGACAGAGATTTATGAACTACTTAAATTTGACTTTACTTGATGAGGAAAAATTGAATCCATTAATAATAACGCCGTTTCATACTTCATGTGATTGTGAATGCAAAGCGAATATTTGTGTTATGTCACAAATTTGAGTTTGCATTCGCTTCCGAATTCCGTGCTGAGTATGAACCGCAGTCAATTTCACGAAACGGTGCCCAGCTTATGCCATGCATAGGACTTTAAATACGCAACAAATTTTGTGCAGCTGCGCACGAAACTTACGATCGATTTCATGAAACTTGGCATAAGCTGCGCAACGTTTTAAACAATTGAAATAATTTGGACAAGGACACTAGCAGTTTTTTCGAAAGCTATTTGCATATGTTTACATGATTTCGTTCAGGGTCACGAAACAGTCGTTGAATCAACTCCGCCTGCCATTTTGAAAAAAAGATTTGTCAGACTTTCTTTGGAATCATGCGGCAACTGTAAAACTTCTGTCACAAGTAAAATAGCAATTCACGTACCTCAATCACAAAACTGTGAGTGTCTTGTGTATCAACCTTGATAAGTTGTTACGATCACGATTTGCAAGTCAAATAGTTCATTTTCAGTCGCTACAGCACAAGTACACTTGAAGACAAGTTACTAGACAGTCATGTTTTTGTCTGTCGTGTTTATGTTCTAGTTGTGCCCTGATCTATCTAAAAAAAAATATTTTTGTTTGTTTGTTTTTTAGTTAAAAAAAGAAATACCTTCGATGAGTACATGTTTTATAATTATGGTAAATGGGTAATCTGGGAGACATTCCCATAGACTTGTGAACAACATTTTTTCCATCTTTAATGTCACCTAACCTCAATTTTGCTTTATCTTAACCCCCACAAATTTTGGTATATTTATGTTTTGGACTACGAGCAATCGATCTAGCCTATTTGTGACGGTAAAATTTTGCCTCTAAATAGGAGCTGTGACATTAGGGAGACATTAATGGCCGGTGTCTCCCTAATTAATGAATGACGACAAAATGTCTCCCAGAGGTATCATTAACAGGAATTTAACTTCAAACCTTTTTTTTAAATTTAAAACCTGCAATCCTTGGTGAAATACAAATGGGGCACAACATCTGTGATCATTTTGTGCACTTTTGGACTGATTTTGATTGCACAATCCGCAAGTTTTACTCTTTTTTAGGTTCTCTTTTCTGTGGACTCCATGCAGGAACAGCACTGTGTGACGACACCAGAGAGCTCTAGTGTGTGAACACATTGTGTGTGTACTACAGGGGGAGTCAAAAAGAAAGTTACCCAATTTGAAAAATATTTTATAAATATTTGGCTTGCTCCATTTCACACAAAAAATCACAGTAATAAAGTACATCTTATTGACTTACATGTATAACTGTGACAAATTCACATCATTTGCATACTCTATTCCCAAGTTATGTCTATTTTCATAAAAAGATCACAGAACTCGGCTGTCCACCACTGTTCATTTACCATTCTACGAACTGATGAATGCCTATTAAGTACAATGAAACATGGATCTGTAATCTGCAATACCGTACTCACTCAGCTCAGCTTCCAATGGCATTCCATGGACAGCTGTAAAAATTGGTTCTTTTAGTAAAATGTTCATAACTCCTGATAGCATTGATCCATTTCAGTAATTCTTTTTTTGAGATGAATGGAAGATGTTCTTTTCAGAAATACAATGTACTTCATTGGTGTTTCAAATTTGATTGATTTTTAAGAAAAAAAATCATTACCTCAGGTAACTTTCTTTTTGACTCACCCTGTAGTTAACTAAGCAATGACATTTTCATCTGAAGGTGCAAGAACCTGCAGCATCATTACATCTTGGCAAATTCAGCTTCTTAGATAATGAATGGTCCTGCCAAAATCATTTCAAATTGATTCTGCTTTTAACAAAGAACTAAACTTATTTTTTTCCCCTGTTCTTACTTCTTTTCAAAAAAAAAGTAAAATCAGTTAAGGCAATGCGGTTTTTTTCTTCACATTTCATGTAATGGACAAAACACTAACTGAAAAAATTGATGTTTTTAAGTAGTGTTTCAAAAAACAAAATAAATCGATGGTTTGTCTCAAAAGTCACAAGTAAATTTGAACGTGAGCCAGGATTTTATTAATTCAAAATTTTCCCCAAACAACATTAAATGACACATTGCATAAATACAATTTTTTTGTTAATTATATTATCAAATCTGAATGACACATAAACTATCTGCTGATTATAGCATGACAGCTTATTGTTAATAATTGACCACAATGAGCCTGCACTCCCTGTACAGGGCATTATTTCCCTGCCATTTATAAATCATTTGTAGACAGTGCATTATGACTAATACATCATCATTACGACGGACCTACCTCTAGGCATGTGTGATCCAGCGATATGCAGTGCACCACCATACACAGCGTCACTAGCGTCAGGTAATATGAAAGACGGAGGAGAGATGTTGGCTATTCCGGGAGGACAGACTGGACTGCATCCTCATGATAACTGGATAGCTTTTTAAACGCTGTGCAACATCGTTGTCTTGACTACTTCCACCACTACCACCCTTTCTATCACCAGGGCAAGGTGAAACAGTCACGGTCAAAGGCCAACCCCAATTCATGGTGAGATTCTCTTGTTTTTAACTCAGCTTTTTTTCTTACAACAATCTGGCCGCAAGGATATTTTTGGGTGTCTTTCAATGGTACTTTGATCACTCACCTAGCCCAGCCTTGTATAGAGAGACACTCCATGCATCTGGCACTAGCCCTAGTGACATCACAACCATCCACCAATCAGAGATGGGTAGGATGATCGTACACACGGCCCCGCACGCACTCACTTTCATCCCAGCTACAGGAGTGAACATTATGCAAATGAGGGGTGATTATGAACGTCAAGCTTTTATCATTCGTGTACACGCTGCACATGAACTGAATGACATTATTATCCCTAATAGCACATGGGTGAATGGTCCATTGCTGTGTCCCGTCCGATACTGGCTCTCGACAGCCACTGATTAGAAGTGGTGATAGAACACTGATTTCCATACAAGCATTAATTTTCCTGTTCCACACTCTGCAGACCAAATGTGGTTTACAATGAGAATCGCCCATACACTACTATGAATTATCGTGCAAGGTATCAACATTTAATTCTAGTCAAGTCAGCCGTGCCTACATGTATACTGAAGTTCACATTGTTTGCTGTTCCAGTGCACAATATTTTTTTTACCATAATAATTTCTTCTAATTTACTTTCCTGATTTGAACTTGCAAGTGGCCTCTTCAGAAGTTTACAATATTCATCAATTAGACCCTACTCAAAACACAAATTCATAAATACCTAGCTGAGACAGTTTAACCAATTCCTATTGGTCAATAGCCTGCCACATGGGTGGTTTTAAACGGCCAGTTAAACACCGCTGCATTCTGTGCCACATTATGCAGTGCGTGCCGTGCGCGCTAATGTCCACATAAGGACATTTTTAGCACTATGCGCGTGAGGCACATACCATGGACATTGCCAGAGGGGTGTTTCACAAAACATGGAGTAAAACTGTTGAACAAAATTGTTACAAATTTGTGAATTTTTGACATGTTTTGACTTTTTTACCGAAAGTTATTTAGGAATGGAAATAAATATGTGCTTGACTGTTAATCAAGTACGTTTAAAACTGGCTAGGGCCCGCAATGCCAAATGACCCTGACCTTGGGCTCGGGCCCGCATTATCGGTGTCCAGGCCCCTAGCCGGTTTTAAAGTACTTGTTTAAAACTGGCCAAGCACATATTCATTTCCTTACTAACAATGGATTTGAAAAATCTTTTTCCGGTCACTGACAACTAACCATTATTTTTAACGAGTGATAATATTAAACAGATGAGTTCCAAATGCTGAATTATCTTCCACCTCATTAGGTAGGTCACTAATTTTTGGCATCCTTCCAAGTGGCATTCAAGGGCAATTCTGGTAGCAATTGTTTTCAGGGATGTTGATGAACTTAAAGTTGCTCGCCACCTGCTATATTTGAGTTTCAGCCCGAGAAATAGATTTTTTTTTGCTGTCGGTCTTGCCATAAAAAAGTTATTCATTTTTAAATGAGACATCGTGCAAAAGATATTTGGTTTCAACTTTCAAATAATTCACAGGTATCTTTTGAATATGCTGAAGAGCACAGTAAGTTATATTTAAATTTAAAATCATCATGTGTGCTAACTTTTGAGCTCAATATTGGACAAAGAACTTTGAAAAAAAAATGCAATTATTTATTGAGAATTTTATTTTCTTTGTAAGCTGAATTTTCAGTTCTGGAGTAAATTAAATTTACAATCTTTAAAGAAGTTTAAGGACAAGACATAACTGAAAAAAAAGGCATTATGAATATTGACTATGAACATTGAACAAGTTAGATAAAATTTTGACTAAAATAAAAGTAGCGGACAATAAAAGCAATTCGCATATATCTTATGTTCTAATGAAACCTGCAACTACCTTCAAAGCTGGGCGATGCCAACAGCATTGTCAATTATAGAACATCTGTGACACCATGCATCCCATTCACTATGGTTACTATTTATTCTCAAGTGTTTCTATAATGGAGGCAGAACTCTCTTGAATCAGGTTCACTGTAAGTTGAAGGATTTTACATTATCCTAACATCCTACTAGGCGTGCATTTGTTCAATACGTTCAGTGACAAAACATCCGGTAATTACAAACTTGCTGGTAACTAGAGTCTCAATAATCACGCTGGGTTTTAATCATCAAGTTGTCAATTTTAATGAGAACATTATCAGGTTTGGGGATTTTGCAATCAACCTGAACGTGTTCGTCTAGAGTTGAAGGATGTGTTGCAATAGGAAGAGCAATATTAAAAGTGTTCTCCAGAAGAGGTATAACATCAGGTTGTCTTTTCTTAATGAGATCAGTGGCTATAATGTTGGATGAACTTTACACATATACATGTATGCAAAATTCAAGGAAAACAAGTCAAAATTACTTTCATTCAATTAAAGATTTTTAAGTGAATTTTCTTGATAATGTGATGCTGAAAATAATCCTCCCTCCACCCTCCCTGTTAATCTCAGCCGGGGTACATGTTTTAAGTCATTTCAATCTTACTAATGACTTTTATCATGATTCACTGACCATGAACTAATGTCAACCCTCGTTAATCAATACATGATGAGCAATACAAGAAGAGAGAGATAGAGAGGAATGTTAATGACTTACAAAAAACAAAAACAATTAGTTCACCTCAGCCTTGAGATTATCTATCATTTCATGACTGAACAGAAATCAATTTGTGAGGAATTTTAAAAGCACCTTCCTGCCCCCTCCAATTCTAAACATATGGGTTGCTTTAAGTAAACATGAAGGTAAAGACAGTGTCAATCATTTCAGACAATGGATAATCAAATTATTTTCCAGATTAATCATTTTCATCCTCAGTGTCCTGTATATGAATATAGTTTCTAGTGTCATGCTCATTGATACTGGGCACAAAGTAATAAATAAGCAGCACAGAAAAAAAATAACATGTTCATCTCATAGTACATTGTAATTTAATAAAAGATAAAGTAGTTGACTTGTTTGGATGAGTTGTTTTGATTTTGCAAGTATTAGCCTATCCTACACAGAGGGGAAAGAACTGAAATAATAGTATGTAGTCCAAACACATCTGAGAATGCCAAGTACTGAGGGGGATTTCACTGAAATAAAACAAATGTGTGTGCTCCACAAAAATGGCACAACAATAATTGTAGGTTTCAAATAAGATTTTAGAAATATGTAAATACTAACAGTAACATAACACAATAATTGACAGTTTATTACGCTGGAACTATTTTTCTGTGCACCTTCCCGTTTCCGCTGTATTCACACAACACATTATGATAAGTAAATGTTTATTCAAAGGAGGCAGTAGTTCAAGGACAGTATCAGTGAAATGCAAAAACAAATAATTAGTAAAGTGTTAATTCAAGACATCCATCGATTTACAAGCCAGGAGTATTCAGACAACAAAGACATATCGACTGAACAATTGTGGAAATTGACATCAATAATTTGTATGTCTTCAGGCAACAACTCAGGTCAACATAAGTTCAAGTCTGCCATTATAAAAGCCGGACAATGTCAACATCTTTCCTCTGACACATCCACTGACAGCATCATGACAACAGAGGGCGATATTTAGCATCTCTTCACCAGAACTGCGGGGCACGAAACGGCCAAGGTCGTTCGTGATGAGGCTCGGCGACGCTGCCATCGCAACATGCATAACTATTCTAATCTTCTCACAGTAAATGTATGGACGGGACTTATCACGCACACATCCTATACACACACACACGCACTGTGTAGTGTACTGCTATAATGTATGCGCAGGATTTTTCAGCGGCAGTCACGTACATCAAACCGTACCCGTGTACTTACAATGTACTATACACATTAACTGACATCGTATCCACCGTGCGTCTTGACAACACCCAGTGGGATGTGTAATGAGCCAACAGGGAATGCGTGCAATGACATTACAATGTCATCTGCAGTTGTAACATTCCAACATGATATTATTTGTATTCATGAACAATTATCATTTTTTAATTTTTTTTTTTAATTCTAATGATATTCTAGGTAGGGGAGTATTGTGTTTTAATATTAATTATTCCATGCATCTGTAGTAAATAGATTCACAGAATTTCACATAAACGTCTTGCAATGTCAATAACTCTAAGATGCAAAAACTTAGTTCTCGTTGAACAATTGTTCCAAATTTTTGTTCTGCTGCCTGGATTAATGAAGATTGATGCTGATGCAATTTGAAAAGGAAATTGCATCATGCAAATTTCAATAAAAAGAAAACGATTGTGAAGAAAGGTCGATTCTCCATATCTTCAATATCTTTTTTTAAAAGAAAATATATTTTGATATAGTATCTATTTCAAATTCAACCCATTGCTTTTTAAGTTCAAAATTTCATTCTAAAACTTTGACAATTAAGAAAAACTTCCCTGATAAAAGTTGAGCGTGAGTCGGTGTCTTTCCGTATCATAATATCACTGCCGCACTTTTCAATCTTAACTGATAAAACTGTACCCTATGTCTGAAATAAAACGATGGATATATGAATGATGGATACGAGTTGGGAATACGAAAGATATGAAGATGATTTATCTAAAAGCCTTGACCTCAACATAACCCCTACAGGATGGAATGGAAAAGCGATACATTATTATGCCTAAGTGAAATCAGACAAGGGAATATAGGCTCCTAGAAAATCAATTCCTTCAGTAATTTATTTTTGGCTAGAATCTGCAAGCTATTGCAGTATGTGCAAACTTCTGTGAATACTCATTCTGTGATGCTATTTTATCATCGTTGTAAAACAAAATACCCTGATGTCCTTTTAATTATCCAGCAGCTTAAACTAAAGTGAAGTACTTGAAGTACGTAATTTTAGGAAATGATTCTGTCAAAAATATGTTTATCTTCTGTACAAAAAGGGATCATTGGATAAAACTAGATTTGTCTGAGTTTCCGACTAGCTTTATATCATTTTCTCAACTTTTGAAGTACAAAGAAAGTGACAAATCATGAAAGCTTCATGAAGGTTGGCCGACCTTTTTGACTAAAAATAGACAATTTCTTACTACTTGACAACAATAATACACGTACCTGGATACAAATGCTTTAATTTTTTTTATCAATACACCTGGAATTTAAACTAAAACTGATTTCTGTAATTCAGTTAGCCTTCAACAGACAGACCGATAAAGAAAACAAATTAACTTCAAGGAAACCACAATTGAATATCTTACAGAGGCACGTCGGCATTTTCTGTCATCAGAATAAGGTTCAAAGGACAAGACAGCCCAGCATGCGTGCAGACAACCATTGGTTCTATCCAGATCAGCTGATTAAGACCAATTCACAATCTACTGCGCATTGGTGGACCGACCTGAAACGGACCAGGGGCCGCTTAGCAACCGCATCATCACAAATACACCTGGTTGTCATAAGAGAGACAGCAAGATGGGGGGGGGGGAGAACTCCAGAGCCGGGCCTATAGTCCAGACAGCTCACCATTGACGTAGTTCACAACCCAAACAAAATCAAATAATGGCCACGGCGGGCGGTGCTCAATGGCTGTAGTTTTCAGGCCCCTGGATGGACACACAGCCTCATGAGTCATCATCTACTCAATATACATAACAGCTAGAAAGGTAGAGAGCTAGCCATTTGTATAAATAATCATTTAATTCTAAGCAACTGTGTACAACAATCTCTTATTCTCAGTTCAGGACCCTGTAAAAGCATCTTCTTGTTAGACACAATGGAATTATCGTAATGGGAAAAAAACCCAGAAATTAATCAAATGTCCAGGAAAACAAATAAATCAATTTCTAATTAGGTTAGTACAGGCACATTTATATAAACTGTTCAACTTTGAACAAAGAAACTTATCATGACATTGAATCATGTACACGCAGGCATTAACTCACTTTGTGAGGATTTTTACCCAAAATGGGTGTGGCAAATGGGTGTGGTCACAGACAAGCTTTCCAGAAGAAATATGAAGGCTTTATGGCTTAGTGTAATTGCTGCAAACGTTAACATGTTTCATCAGTTAATTAGATTCAAAAACATATAAATGTCATTACATCCCACAACTAATGAATGTGCCCAGGTACAGAATTGCATCAGATGCATTGAAGAAAATCTCCTAACTATTGCTCTCAAACATGGTAACGCACTGTATCAAATACATATATAGCATAGAATATCAATTTCCATTAATAGAAGTTGCCATTTGAATTTGACCACTACTTTCCATTCATCAGTGGTCTAAACTTTCAAAGTTTAACACTACCTTAATTGTGGTTTATTTGTAAATTATCAAGCTTTTAACAATACAGTACCTACCCCTGGTACTAAAGCCAGCATTTATCAAACAGTAGGGCCTAATCCTACAAAGGAACCACAAGCGAAATGGCTTACGGTCTCCTCAATTGTCATATCCCAGTTTTGCAACTTAGAAACTTTGCAAAGGGTTGTTATTTGAGATCCTTTCCCTATTATAGCTTTAGACTATATTAGTACTGTACTCCAAATACTCATACTAGAAAGTTGGATTCCGAAGAAGACAGGGCCCAGACAACATTGCAGCGATCACAACTGCGAATCTCACTTCAATCAGTTTTGTTTGTTCAGTACTTCCAGAAGGTAAAATATCAAGTTTCATGGTTCAGTGTTTTCAGGGTTTTATCCTCAGCCGAGCCTTTCTAGACTTCAAACAAACATTTAAACCTACGTAGGTGTTTACAATCATTATGAAAGCAAACACACCAACTCTGTAAGTATAGAGCTAATAAAAATCACCCATTTTTTATCAACCTACAAATTCAAAATGTTTCTTTTTTAGAGTGCACACAAAACTCACACAAACTTTTTACATTAAGAAAAAACGACACTTAAAATAAAAAGTTAAATGGCTTATTCAAAGAAAACATCAGGGAATGTTAGAACATTTATCTTATCACATGTTCTGGAATGAATTATTCCAACAAGCGTACCAACTTTTACCAATTGAGACTTTGGAACATCTAGCATCTAGGCCTAACCAAATTATTTTCCCCACAAAGTTTTTAGAAACTGCAATAAAATTAAAGCTGCTGTACATCACAGGATGCCAGCTGAAGTTGGATACTGTCACAATAAAAAATCTCCCAGCCAGGCCCGAAAAAAATGAATAAATAATAAAAAGAAAAGAGACAAATTTTATTTTATCGTCAACTTCATTTTTTTCCAGTTTCCGTACACAAAAAGGCAGTGACAATATCGTTGATTGGTCCGTGATGCAGTTAGTAATACATGTTTCGCTAGTCAAAAAGAAAACTTTCTAAAAAAGTAAAAGCTTCCATTGAAATCCAGAGTTCATTTCTGTAAAAAAAAAATGATGGAATAGCTGAGCCGATGGCAACGGAAAACAAACGCCCACTGTAGGCTTACGTGTAACCACCGACCGCAAACTGCTCATCTAGAAACGCTGCAACATTTCTTATTATAAAAAATAAGCCACAAGCTGATGAATGCCAAACATAAAACATCGTTTTTGTTTACCGTTTCATGTTTGATCTGTAAAAATACTAAAATTAATTTGCGTACTAACTACTCAACACCGAAATCACAGCGATCCGAGCGTGGCCAGCCGCGGTGCGCCACAAAACACCGCAAACGTAAAAAGATCGCCATTTCAGTAGAAATCATTTGGATGCACAAATTAAATACCTGCTTTACCCTTATCACGTTGCTCACTCACAACAGAACCCACACGTACGCACACTTGTTTGAATAGACTACATACAGCTGGCTGCAGCAGCTATAAATTCAATATTATTATACTCACTTTCCGATGCGGAGCTTTAGTGATGTGGTCATCCGCCCACGCAATGTCTACTTCGTAACTGTCAAACAGCACGGAAGATGGCGCACACCCAACGTCCAAACTTCACGGCAACTAACTTTGTATTTAATATTTTTGTTACAACAGCGCGGTGTAAAGTCACACAAATAACTGCAGAGTTGTTCAAGAGCGATGCAGTCTCTCTCGAATTCCCCGAAATCCAAAATGCGATCTGCATTCGAAGCGGAATGCACGAGATGAAGGAATTTTGTTGATTCCAGTGACGAAGAGAAAGGCGCATTGGTTTGAACATGAATAGCTGACAGAGCACGCGTTTCCACCTGTCCGTCCACTTGTCCTCTCTCCAACTAATTTCTCGCGGAAAAAAGTTGTGAGTTCTTTGTTTGGGACATGGGCCGCAGCTTTCGGCAACAACATAAAAAAGAATTTGAGATGATGTCAACCCTTGGCCATACATGGGAGCATCATGGCTAAATATGGGTCCACGTTGTACAAAGGCAACAGCCAATAGAATGGTGCCCAATCAAAATAGTGAATATGTAAGCAGTTGAAACATGTCAGGACACGATTTTTATTCCTTTTTTTGGCACTGGGCCCAACCATCAGTGGCACGCGAAATCCTAATGATGTGCGCATGTACACGCACAAGGCTGGCAACTCGGCAGTGTGTCGTGGCACGCGAGCCAACCAAACGCAATCTTGATGGCAATGATGGTGGCGCTATTCACAACTTGTGTTTATTATTATCCTGCTTGAAAATCATGCTTCAATCATTTTCACTTTGCATTTTCACGATCCGATGGCGATGTGTGTCACCACACTGCCGACAATGGCAGAGTCATGAACACATCATGGCTTTCTCAACTGTTGTCATCACTGATAAACCATGAGAAATCAAATTGAAAATGAGCTGCGTAATTACACATTCACATCTCTAGAAAATGTTGCTTTAAGTTGGCTGTAAAACCATGGAGGAAATCCTTCCTCCATTGTAAAACTGTAAAACAGACGACTTCAGCATACAATGGCAACTTATTTTCATTACACACTCACTCTCCTTAAAATAAAATGTAAAAAATGACGCCATGAACAATGGATACATGCATCTGTTTTATTTTAAAGCAAAAACCAAAAAAAAACCAAAACAGAAATTATTAATTCATTCTTAATTTATTAAAGATCAATTCTCCGTGCGATAAAAGCAATGTTGCGGATTGTCGAAGTACTTGTACAACTGTACTATTATTGTTACAAGATTTTATTAAAAAACGTTTTCATTCACAGCCAATATTGCCCAATTATATACATTGTAATGGAAATGTAATACATTTTGCCACAAACGTGCCGCCGCTCGCTCTTGTGTTTACAAACAAAGTTGACCTCTGAATGCCCTTTACATTTAAGCGCACCGTGTAGTTCATGTTTCCTTTTTTTTGGGGGGGTGACATTTTTGAATGGGGTGAATTGAATGATACTTATTTATTATTATTTTTTACAGTTTACTCACTCATGCAAATTGCTACATTTTCGTAGTAATTGAAAGGTAAGTTTAGGTGGGTATTTTTTTGGAAAGGAGAATAAACAAGAATAAAAAGTCATTAGTCATCAAATAGCCGTCTGTGACTACGAACAGGGAAAAAAAATGGCGGTCGCGGGGAGTGCTTTGAAACGGCAGCAATTCACCAAAAGTGCCTTTGGAATTCCTCTCAAGTAAGTTGTTGTTATATACTTGTATGCAATGAGACAGAGTTTATTAAAGTAGATAGTTGTTTAGGCACTTTAGAAAGGATTTATTTACCCCTGTGTGTCCGTTTTTTTGGCGAAATTATTGGTGGTCTGTTGACATTCACGATTCGATGTGGCCGGCTGTACGTGCATGCATGCGCGTTAACCTGCGTTATCAGTGTACGGTACGGTGTGGCAGGTCTGCACGCACGGGCAGTGATTCGTGTACGTGTTGTGCCCATTCTTGAAAATCACGCATTCTCGAGAATGGGCATGCACATTCCCGAGAATGGGCGCGCATTCTTAAGAATGAGCGCCCATTCTTAAGAACGAGCACGCGTTCTTAAGAATGAGCGCTCATTCTTAAAGGGAAAATACAACATTTGCAAACATCAAAAAATAAAACTACCAAATCATTTTGAAATACCTTGCTGGACTGTTGGTGAATGACAGTGTAAAGCATCCTGTAAAATCATGGCACCTGGTATACTGTCATTTTCAAGAAAAGTGGTATTTTTGTATCAATTTCCAACGCTGATCGGCCGATCAGCGTTGAAAAAACTGGCTTTTTTCAAATACTGGCCCCAGTTGACCATCGCACTTGTTTGCAATCGATTACACACCTATGAACGGGTGCAAGCCAGCTAGACTGGTTCCCTGACCTTACAATTCCCCAATATCTGTAAACTGCTCTGTTTCTTCTTAAATGGAGTCAGGGAACCAGACTACAGGAAAATGATTGTTTTTCTTGGTTTTTATAGCATTTTCGAACCCAAAACCTCAAAAAAGTTAGTGTAACTATATTTGCTATATATTTCCAACCCCCCAATTCCATCCATTTCTGAAAAGTACAGCAAAAGCAAATGATGTATATTCCCTTTAAGATTGGGTGGGAATATCACGTGCACAATTTATGAATTTTGCCCAATCTTAACAAACATTGCACGACATAATTATGTTAAATGAATTGTATAGCGGTTAAAAGGGAAACAATTCATATAAAGAGGAAAGAAAATGTGCTATGCTTCTGTACTCGTATAACTACGATAATTTGAATCAAATTACACCTGTTATTATTGCTTTTTTCTGCCCACTATGGGAAGTTTTGTAATAACGGAGGACTGGGAACTAGTCTGGGAAGTGCTTTGTTTAGGCTAGACAAGTTACAAGTCCCTGCATGTATCATATGCGTGCCACGAAAAAAAACGATGTCCAGAAGCCAAGGGCGGATCCAGGGGGGGGGGGGGGGCCAAAGGGGGCCATGGCCCCCCCCAAAACGAACCAATTTTTTTTTTTTATGTGACATCGCAATAAAGGCAGGCAATGAGTACACCACCATCTTTTCCTCAAAAAAACATTGGTTAAAGTGGTCAGAAATTGCCTCAGATCGCACCACAGAGCATCTAGAATCCAAAAAATGTTCAGGGCCCTTAAGCGGGCCCCGAACCCCACGCCGTAATTTTTTTGACCCACTTTTTGGGGGCACCAAAACTTTTTTTGGCCCCCCCCAAAAATTGTGTTCTGGATCCGCCCTTGCCAGAAGCTGCCAAAATTGCTCTTTTGACTAGATAGAATCCAGCTCTGCGACGTTATGGTGGGATGTGAACAATAAATTGGTGGCAATTTAAATGGGAAATAGCATTAGCACTATGGGATGTCGCAGTATTCATTCTCATTCTTCACATTCTTCATTCTTACGTCCCCCCCCCCCCCCCCCCCCCCGCTTTTATTATCCCAAAAATCAGAATTCTTTGCACTAGTATTATTATGTCTCTTATATTTTCCCGGTCCCCCCCCCCCATATTAATACGCCTTTACTTATCATATCCACTCTACTTTTCAGCGCCTTGCGTTGCAACAGTATAATTATTGAGAATCAGTGAACGAGGATTCAGCTAGACTTGCCAAGCGCAGCCGGTGCTCGGCATCGACAAGACCGTTATCTTGTCGCGCATTCTCGAGAATGTGCGCTCAATCTGGAAGAGTTATTTTTTGCCAAGATTGAGCAAGGATCCAGTTGCACATTCTCAAGAATGTGCATGCCCATTCTCGAGAATGCGTGATTTTCAAGAATGGGCACAACATACGCGATGTTCATGTGTGATGTGTGGGAGTAAAATGCTCGATGTATAGCTGGCTGTTAAACCATGGAGCTATTTTATACCGTGGAGGCAAATCCATTTAAGTTAAATCTTCCCACAAATTAGTCGCTGACACAGAAAATACATTCATCATGTTCATGGCGATCATGTACTGTAGTGTAGGGCCCCTGGCCTGTGTTGTTTTGATCAAATTAGGCCTAGAGTCAAAAATGTTTTTTTATTGCCCAAAAATCACCTTTATAATCAAAAGCAGACTTTCCTCAATTCTAAGGACATCCATTTTGCAATTTCGAACAGTTTTTTGGGGTAGAAATCACGATTTTCCTGCGCGGTTTGTGCCTTGCAATTCAGCACACCGTGCGTGCTCATGGTACATCGTGCAGTGATCGCCATCTTTATTTTTGGGTTGCGTGTTGTCGCCGCGCTGTTATTGTCATTTTACCCCCAAGTTGAATAATTTTAAAGTGGATTTTGTTCCCTATAGGAACCGGGCCCTACACTACACCATCGCCATGATCATCATTATGGATTAAATGAGTAAAGTTTCACAATTTAAATTTTATTTAAATTTAAATGGAGTCTTTTTCTTTTTGTTTCAGTTCCCCACTGTCATACAATCATGACAATTATAATTTATTTGGTTATAGGATGTGTTACTGTTAAAAGGAAAGCGTTTGTTTTTCTGACATTTGAAGAGTTTATGTCAAGACCTTGATGTAAAATGAATGAGAAATACATTGTGATTTTCCTAATTTGTGTATAATGTTTACATGTTGAGTTTTCCAAAAAGCTGTTTAAAATGTGGTAAAGAATGCAATGCATTATTCTGTAATTATACCAGTACTTGTAGTTGTACTGATGGTAATAATACACATTGTTGTTAATTACTTTTGAAAAGAGTTATGAATTTGGGTGGGACCATTTCAGATTTGACTAAAATATGGTGGTTCATGAATTCCCACAAGAAAACAATATGGTGGCATCTGAATGCAACATGTTTTTCCGATGAATTAATTCAAATATTAAAATAGGATAAATCAAAAACGGGCTAAACCAATCTTTGGTATTGATTTTTTTTCCGTTCAGAATTCATAATTATTGCATGTTAGTGTAGCCTGTACAATCAAGCTCTTTCTATTATCGGTGTGAGTATGAGTACATAAGATAATAGAAAATAGGAAACTAAAAAAGTTACATCCTGTTAATCTCGTACAAAAGGCTAGCAATTTGAGGGTGGAAATATTATAATTTTCAGTATTTCAGACTTGACTGACCCAGTTTTCTTATTGGTGTACAGATCCTCAACATTTTCCCGCATCCAGCCTCCAGTTTTACACCAGGTGTGTTATGTGACGGGTGGCCTTGCTAAACTCTATCAAACCATTCATGATTTGAACAAAGACTGTGCGCATGACGAGGGTGAGTTGAATAATTGACACATTTCTCCTCTCTCTCCCTCCCCCAGCATCTGCTCAGTGTTGCACTTCCCCACCCCACCCCACCCCGCCCCACTCCACCACACCCCACCCCACCCCACCCATCCCTATCCCCATCCCCATCCCCATCCCCATCCCCATCCCCATCCCCATCCCCATCCCCATCCCCATCCCCATCCCCATCCCCATCCCCATCCCAAGCCCCATCCCCATCCCCATCCCCATCCCCATCCCCATCCCCATCCCCATCCCCATCCCCATCCCCATCCCCATCCCCATCCCCATCCCCATCCCCATCCCCATCCCCAGCCCCATCCCCAGCCCCAGCCCCATCCCCATCCCCATCCCCATCCCCAGCCCCATCCCAAGCCCCAGCCCCAGCCCCAGCCCCAGCCCCATCCCCATCCCCATCCCCATCCCCAGCCCCAGCCCCAGCCCCATCCAAATCACCAGCCCCAGCCTCATCCCCATCCCCATCCCCATCCCCAGCCCCATCCCCAGCCCCATCCCCATCCCCATCCCCATCCCCATCCCCATCCCCATCCCATCCCCAGCCCCATCCCCATCCCCATCCCCAACCCCATCCCCAGCCCCATCCCCATCCCCATCCCCATCCCCATCCCCAGCCCCATCCCCAGCCCATCCCCAGCCCTATCCCTAGCCCCATCCCCAGCCCCATCCCCAGCCCCATCCCCAGCCCCATCCCCATCCCCATCCCAATCCCCATCCCCAGCCCCATCCCCATCCCAATCCCCATCCCCATCCCCATCCCCATCCCCATCCCAATCCCCATCCCCATCCCCATCCCCATCCCCATCCCCATCCCCATCCCCATCCCAATCCCCATCCCCATCCCCATCCCCATCCCAATCCCCATCCCCATCCCCATCCCCATCCCCATCCCCATCCCCATCCCCATCCCAATCCCCATCCCCAGCCCCATCCCCATCCCAATCCCCATCCCCAGCCCCATCCCCATCCCAATCCCCATCCCCATCCCCATCCCCAGCCCCATCCCCATCCCCATCCCAATCCCCATCCCCATCCCCATCCCCATCCCCAGCCCCATCCCAATCCCCATCCCCAGCCTCATCCCCATCCCCATCCCCATCCCCAGCCCCAGCCCCATCCCCATCCCCATCCCCATCCCCAGCCCCATCCCCATCCCCAGCCCCAGCCCCAGCCCCAGCCCCAGCCCCAGCCCCAGCCCCATCCCCATCCCCATCCCCATCCCTAGCCCCATCCCCAGCCCCAGCCCCATCCCCATCCCCAGCCCCATCCCAATCCCCATCCCCAGCCCCATCCCCATCCCCATCCCCATCCCCATCCCAGTGTTCTCCAACATGTAGAACAAACCTGGCGCCCCGCCATGCTTTCTGCGGCGCCCGCCATGTTTAAGAAGTCCCCGCCAAGCTTTAAAATCCTGCCGCCAGGTTTAAATTTTTTTACTCTACAGTGTACATTTACAACTAAAAGAATTTAGAAACAAGAATGACCACTTCATTTTCGAATAAAATTGAATGACTTCCCGCTGAACCTAGTCTAAGTTTGCGATGCGCGCGGATCATAACTCACTTTACTATTCTCTATGATCGATGCAGTTTAGTCTGGTTCTGACGATTCCGTTCTCCTCTATCATCATATTATTCGGGTATCGTCTGGTAACAAGATGTACCATTGTTCCATGCAAAATAATGCTACACGACCTACGTACTGTACGTATACGTACACACGTGTACTGCTTGGATTGCAGGCCAGGCGACGTGCGTGTTACTGTTAAATACGTTTGCGGAATTTGCAGCGGGCATTGGCATCGTTTTTAATAGTCTTTGACTAAAGCATGTTTTAAACCCTAGACTTTGGGGTTAAGGCTAACTTTTGTTGGATGTTGTATTCCATGAACTTCAGTTGTAGATAGCCTTATAATATAATAAAATATTTCGTTTGCTTCCCAGTAAATTGCAGGGCTTGAAACGACGGCCACGACGGCCAGTGCCGTCGTTGCCTTCTCACTGGCCGAGGTGCCCCACAAAAAATCCCCGTCTTCACGGCCAGTTTTGCCTTGCCCCATATTTACCTTGGCCGTCGTGCCCTTTTTGCAAAAACATCCATCAGCCTATTAAAACCACTACAATCCTTGATTTCAGTTGTTTTTCTACACATTGACAATGTATTTTGATGTCATCCCAGCCCGATCGGGATCGGGGTTGTCTTAAAATCTCGCTGAATCAATCACACGCGGCCGGCCGTGGCCAAACACCAGCGATTCCCCATGCACTGTACTGTACGTACTATTAGGTACAATGTACACACACTGACAACTGAATCCCCAGTTCCGGAGTGTGCCGATACTTCAAGTAGCGACAACCCCGCCGCAAAAATATATATCTGTATTAGTACACACACACACCAGCAGGAGTACGTACAGCAGATCTTACGTGCAGCCAACCGACTTTCTTTTTCTCAGTGCTTGCACGCGCGGTACACAATATAATACGCATTGATGTTCTTGTACGAGGCGAATAAGCTCGAGGGCAAAACACGCGTGCACATGGTGTTCCGATCATGCCGATTGTCAAAAGTTATAAATGGCGATCGTGTATGGGCCCGGTTCCCTAAGAGAACAAAATCCACTTTTAATTTATTTGACTTACCAAACTAGTTGGCGACATTAAGAACAAACAGGTAGGTCATAAATAGAGGGAAATTTGGGGGGAAAATGACGATGACAACGACAAAACGCAACATGAAAATAAAGATGACGATCGCACGGCACCGGCACCACCCATAAAATCGCATACAAAAACAGTAATTTGTATCCCTTTTTTTTTCTTCAAAATTACAAAAAGGTGTCATTTGATCTGAGAGAAGTCTGCTTTAGGTTGAAAAGGTAATTTTTGAATGCTAAAAACATCGGGGAAACTGGCCTGGAATCGCCTCAGATTGCACCACAGAGCATCTAGAATCCAAATTTTCCCGGGGCCCTTAAGCGGGCCCCGGACCCCACACCGTAAGGGCTTCGCGCTCCGCGCTCGCAGGAGTCCCCACCGACCCCAGCGCCTACCTTTAATTTTCAAAGTTGGAGAACACTGCCATCCCCATCCCCATCCCCATCCCCATCCCCATCCCCATCCCCAGCCCCAGCCCCAGCCCCAGCCCCAGCCCCATCCCCATCCCCATCCCCATCCCCAGCCCCATCCCCAGCCCCAGCCCCATCCCCAGCCCCATCCCCATCCCCAGCCCCATCCCCAGCCCCATCCCCAGCCCCATCCCCAGCCCCAGCCCCATCCCTAGCCCCATCCCCATCCCTAGCCCCATCCCCAGCCCCATCCCCATCCCCAGCCCCATCCCCAGCCCCATCCCCAGCCCCATCCCCAGCCCCATCCCCAGCCCCATCCCCAGACCCATCCCCATCCCCAGACCCATCCCCAGCCCCATCCCCAGACCCATCCCCAGCCCCATCCCCAGCCCCATCCCCATCCCCATCCCTAGCCCCATCCCCAGCCCCATCCCCATCCCCAGCCCCATCCCAATCCCAATCCCCAGCCCCATCCCCATCCCCATCCCTAGCCCCATCCCCAGCCCCAGCCCCATCCCCATCCCCATCCCAATCCCCATCCCCAGCCCCATCCCAAGCCCCAGCCCCAGCCCCAGCCCCATCCCCAGCCCCAGCCCCAGCCCCATCCCCATCCCAATCCCCATCCCCAGCCCCATCCCCATCCCCATCCCCATCCCCATCCCCATCCCAATCCCCATCCCCAGCCCCATCCCAATCCCCATCCCCATCCCCAGCCCCAGCCCCATCCCCAGCCCCATCCCCATCCCCATCCCCATCCCCATCCCCATCCCCATCCCCATCCCCATCCCCAGCCCCAGCCCCATCCCCAGCCCCATCCCCAGCCCCATCCCCAGCCCCAGCCCCATTCCCAGCCCCATCCCCAGCCCCATCCCCAGCCCCAGCCCCAGCCCCAGCCTCAGCCCCAGCCCCAGCCCCAGCCCCAGCCCCAGCCCCAGCCCAAGCACAGTAACCAACTTTTTAAAGTATGGAATTTGCGTCAGGGTGATCTGCGTCAGGATGATATGTTTATATTGGGTTTGCCCTTTGCCAACTTATATTTTTGGGGATGACTTTTGTTTTCAGAGTCACAATACTTTACTGATGAAGATGGCACATTTAATCCAACTAAAAAAGGTATGTTTATTCCTCACTTTGTTTATTTGTTACCCATATGTTTGTTTATTTGGATGCTCCATTGTACTGGATTGACTGGCTACATAAATGTACTTGTGCAGACGCAAGTCAGACATTGCCCTATTATTTGGATAAACTGGCATCAAGTCTTCGACAGATATCATTGTGTTGATGCTATTTCATTATTTGATAATACTTTAAAACCGGGCTCTTTTTAGCTAAATATATACATTTTTTTCATTTCATAAAATAACTTTCAAAAACAAACAATCCTAAAGAAGGGTAAATTAGCAAAATCTGACAATGTTTGTTGTGACTGAGTTCTTTAACATCATTTGCGTTAGTTGATTCCATTTTCTGTTTCTGGAAACAGTTTCGCTGTAGGGCATCACATATTCATAGTATCTTTTTCTAGTTTTTCCCTCACAAAAAGTACAAAATGTTATCTCATGCAGACTTACATATTGTCTCTTTTAACGCTATGTTGTTCTCTGAAAACCATATGTTTCAACTCAACATTTCAACACTTCAGGTCTACCTGTGAAACTTCTGAACAAATCTAGACATGCATAAAACCTAAATCATGTCATCCCTTGTGGTTCTTGTAGTCAGAAATCAGTGTTTAGTATCAATCATTGTTTATCTGCCTTCTTAGTTCCACTGCTGGCTAAGCGATATAGTTTCATCAGGATTCTTGGTAAAGGTTGCTCAGCTACACTCATACAAGCTGTGGACACATTCAGACCTGACTGTCATCATGTAGCCATCAAGGTACTCAATCAGGAATACTATACATTAGGATACCAGGTAAGTTGATTACAATAAAACCAAAACCAAAACATCAAATTAACGAGAAACCAACATGGGAGAATAATCAGCTTCTTTCCTAAGTTTGAAAATTTAATCTTAGACAAGCTTATGTATGTATACCCTTGCAATACTTGGATGATCAAAAGATATTAAACATGCACTCCAAGTAGCATCACATTCTGTGTCCACACAAAGCGCTGATATCTATATTACGGCTCATGCTTTGTGTGCTTGCATTCAGCAATCATGACAATCATCTGTCTAGCTTTCATTTGTGCCTCAAGAAAACCCAATGGCGTCTCACTGCCTCACTGTCTGACACCATACATGACCCAGAAACAATGAACTCAGTCATATTCTTTCTTTTTAAAACATTTTTGAAGAGACACCAGTCAAAAAGGAGAAGTTAATTAAACATTTGATTGAAGGCTTCACTCAATGTTTTGACAGGACATTTGTTGTGCTTCAGTGGTTGCTTTGTGCCATGGAACATTGCTAGAAGGAGGGCTTAATGTTGGAAAGGACTCAGCGATGGTGGCAATGCTTGCCTGGGGATAGTTTATGCTTATATTAATTTCATGCTTGCCGTCTGACAAACCATACACCTGTATGCTCAACCTGATCAAGAACCATTTATCACATTTTCTGAGTGCTCATCAATGTGGTATTGAAAATACATGTAGGCTCATCCTGGGTGAAGCCGTTATGCTTCATTAAATATTTTGCTGGCCAGTGGCCAGGGATGGATGAGGGTTGGATGGTTTTCCAAATCTGACATGGGTCAAGTTTTTAGTCATCCATTTTTTATCTTAATAAAAGCTGTCAAAATTCTCTCATGCTTTTCTATGGTGTGTTCTAACAGAACTTCTTACTGTGGCATTTGATAATTTGAATTTCCAGTCCTTCATTGTAAGCATGGGAACAGTCTAACACTAAAAAAACCAAACTTTTTTGTGAAACAACCCACCCCCAACATCAGACAGAGGCTACATGTAGCTACTGTACAGGCCTGTATGGTAATTGTTTTGCTCTGAAGTTAGAACTAATTCACAAAGGGTCAGTAAGTCAATGGTCAAGTACAAATATCTGATGTCATTTTACTTTTACCCATATCTGTCTAAGGTACAGAGCTTCAAGTCTGGACTATGTTTGATTGATAATGCTTGACATTTTCAAACTTCTTAAGAGGTGTTTTTTGTTTGTTTGATTTGACAGGAAAGTAACAACATTGAGAGATTGAATCATGCTGACCCACAGGACTTCTCAGGAACCGTCAGGCTGTTGGTAAGCTTGTTGAAGTTTGATCATCTAATTATAAGGAACAAATTCAACTTCATTATTGATTCTTCAAATGCAACTATTTGCAACATTTTAAAATAAAATCTTGAAAGAAGTTAAGAATGTCGTTGAAATCACAGAATGATTCTAAAATGAAAGAATTGATATGAAGTTTGCTGAATGAAATGAGAGGAAAAGGCATTACAGTAGGATCATGATGTAAAATTAATTTTGGAAAAACGTTTGGAATTCTAAGAACTTTTAAAAAGAAGTATTATAAGGACTTATATTTTGTTATCCAAAGATTTGTGAGACTGTGCGACTGCCTAGCATCAGCAGGGTCATATCAGGTGACTAGCTATATGACCCCATCTAAAGTGCATTCAATGCTTGAAATAATTCAACACTTGATATTAAAATAGTGTGAGAGGCACTCCATTTATGAAGATCAGTGACTTCTATTGTCCCTTTTGCATGCTGGGTGTTATTGTGAAAAGCCTGGACAATCGGTATAGCATGGCTCATTGGATTGCTAATATGCCTATACACCTGCCTACAGTACATTGTATGTATGTCATAATTGCATGGATTCAGAAGTTGATGGATCTTAATGATCTGTGTAATGACAAAAAAACAATTATTAAATTTTTGATATCTTTTTGAGCCATATAAGTCCATGCATTTCCATATAAACTGCATTCAGCTATTGTTCTGTAACTTTGTACAAGAGCAAAGGAAAATAATGAGCATTCCCTAATATGTCATGCATTATGCCTTCATTTGGCTGTATGCGCAACTCTAAGCACTATTTGAAAACTCATGTAGGTATGCTTACTTACTGCCTTACTGGAAGGGTATTGGTAAGAGCACACGTGTGTCATACATGTATATATGTAACTGTTAATCTTTTGAATCTAATTATCTTTTTAAGTATTATTTTTAAGGTGGTCTTATTTTTCATTGATATTTATACCTATTTTTAAAATATATTTTGTATGTTACATGTACCATTCAAGTTAGGATTGACAGGCTTTCGAGTCACAGTGTTTTATTATACTTTTGTCAATCCTGGCCAGCTTGGATTGGATTGTTTTTGTTTAGTTTTGTTTACTTTTGTGGATTGCTTGTTGTACCTTGTAATTTGGCCGAATAAATAATAATAATAATAATAATATCGCATGACACTACAAATGTACATAATGAAGTTACTTTAGGCCACTTCTGAATCTTGTGTCTAGATGCTACATGTATTATCTAGATCTTCGTCCGTTACAAACTACACTTGAAACATGATGACAATACATATTATTATTATTATCATTATTATTCTGGTTCATTCAAATAAAAACACGAGGTAGGCAGCCACAAAAGAGTCGCTGATATAACCACGTTTACACTTTACAGGAATTAAAAATGGTTAAATAGCAGTTAAAAGGAGTAGAAGCATAAAATTGCAACAAAGTATCATGTATCGAATCATGTATACAGTACAAAACATAGATACTTTGTAACTATTACTATTGCTTGGAAAGCCTGTTTCGTGACTACATGTACGTGCACCGCCATAACATTAAGACACTATACGTATTCCTATACGTCAGTTCTTTCATCAGAAAATGATGAATGATGAATTATACCAGAAAAATACATTTTTCAAAAATCTGAGCATTCATGTTGCACTCAGAGTGAAAGCGTTAGACTCAAGATGCTTAAGTACATTGTAAAATATTAACCACAGTTATAGTAAAACATTGATTAATTGATCTGAGTGCATGTCTTACATGCTTACTTGTGTGAACATAAAATTACTCATAGTGAGAATTACTCATGTAAAGTAATGGTTTGTCATGATTGTGGAATGAGAAACGGTAATTGATGGCTAGACAGAATAGAATGCGTCCATCCAACCATCAATCATTGTGAGTGATGAGTTTGAACAGTAGATGAATTGCTAACAGTATACGGGGTACCAGTACATGTTCAGTGTACATGTACCAATGCAATTCAATTGTCTTGCCAAGTGTCATGCATATTATACAAGCCCACATAATGGTTAGCGGTGGCATGCTAACAAGTTTACTTAAAACAAATAATAATATCCTCCATGTATCTTACTGCAAAAATTCAAAAAATGACAATATTCTGTGGTGTGATTAGATTTGTAATGACCCAGGAGAACATTTGAAATCCTATGAGATGAAGTCCAGTCCGTTGATCTTACCCAGAGTCATAACAAGTCAATCCCAGAGACAAGCATCAAAGGCCAGTAATCACTTGACCCCGGCCAGAAAGTACAGCCGAGATTCCTCTGAGCGTTAGTTTATAAGACATACATGTACAATGTACTCTTAGACTTGTATTGTGTCTTGCAGTCCTTGTCTCACTGAGTGCACAGCCAGCATTCATTTGACCCATCTCTTCATAGATTCAGATGTAGAAGTCGTTATTCATAAGTTGAGCTACCGTATCACTAGTGCTTGTATTATGTTGACTTCTGTCTATACCTTACAATAGATATGGCATACAATAGATATGGCATACAATAGATATGGCATTGAAGGTTTTTGTTTTCGGAGGGAGTACTGATGCTTTTATGTTTGTGTTTGGACTCTTTGGGTTGAAAGTACTTTTTCCCGTGTTATTCACTAATAATGCTTAGGATCTGAATGACCTGAGTATTGCACTTTTAAACAATTTATCATTAAAAATACAAAATATACAAAGTCATTAGTTTATTATTCTTTTATTGTCGTGCGGCTGATATTAATATTAATACCAGATCCAACCCTGTAAGAAAAACATGTGTTTTCTGCCATGAAGCTGAATTATTGTGATTAACCTTGGTATGTACATACCTGTAGTTAATCCTGTTTTATTACTTGAATAATGCACGATCGATTTAAGTGCATAATGTACAGGAAAAGTTAATAACTTTGTGAATTTACAAAGGGCATTTGAAAGCTTGACAGGTGCTATTCATTAAGTCTGAATAGTGGATTGCTATCATCAAATTTAATTTATATACTGTTGAAATACAGTAACTGTTCTTCATGCTTTTCTCATGTGTCCCTCTCTCAATTTATAGCAGAATTATCCATAATATCAAGAACAAATAATAACTGAAGTACACTGTATACCCATGCAAATATATTTTAAATTAGTAAGCCATATTTTTGAATGTTACATGTAAACTTGTAATTACAACCTTTGAATTTTAAAAACAAAGGTAACTTTTTTGCTGAATTAAAGATCTGAACTGAGGGTACATTTCCAGGAAGAAGTGGTAGAAAATGGTGTCATTATCATGCAGTTGAAGTACATGTAGGACATCAATATTGTAATCATGTAATGGTCATTGTTTTATTATGTGTGAAATGATTCAAAATTTCTTGCTTTATTTATTACTCTTTTACTCCACAAATAAAAATTGGAAATGGGCAAAATTGACTCTGCAAATCTTATGCAGTTTTCACCCTAACTTGTTTGTGTGCAAAGTGAATATGTGCAACATATCAGCCTTACCTTACCAAAAACTGTGTTAAACTTTGGAACTTATGTATTTCCTGCCATTTTCAGAATACTTTTTCATTTGACGGTCATTTCTGCCTGGTGTTTGAGCTCCTTCATCCTAAGCCACTTCATCATTATTTCAAGAGGATTCCAACTGGATCAAAGGTAAGATCTTAAATCCCTCGATTAGTTGTTTTTGGAAAGATTTGTTACATGTTTTTGACACCCAGCACCAGACATTGGCCATATTCCAGAGCCATGGCTGCGTGTATTGTCAGCATATGTACAATGTACCAGCATGTACCCGCGTAGCTGTCAATTTTGTGGAAGACCTTGGGCTCTATAGACAAGAGATTCCAATGCAGCAATTGCAATAAAAACTGATCAAGATGGTCCTCAGTAAATCTCTAATCTCTTTGGCTACAAATTCAGATTTATGACAAGGTCAGAAACATTAACTTAACAGTCACCTTGACTTTATACAGGTAGTGTTGAATAATTACGTGTAGTTTACTGTCATTTTGCATTGAAGCCTTTTTGAATTAAACAATGGCATAGGTGGTTGTCTTTGGGAAAGCTGGGAAGGGGAGGTTGGAAAAGTCTTTGTAACGCTCTACTGTGGTGCGTTGTGCTGAGAAGACTATGACAAGTCCACATTGGATTGATTCTCACACCGTCTCCATACCAAGTGTTTCCTACTCATAGTAACTCATGTAATTGTATACTCACCCATTACATCTGCAAATTTGTATCACAGTAAAGTCTGGGAGGAACAAATACACCTTTGCCTTCTGTTAATGAGTGTGTCAATTTGCAGTGTCTGTAGGACAATCAGTGAAGTAATCAGCGGACACCCTTAAATGAAAGCTTCAACGTCCAGTGTTTTAACTGGATATGTAAATGTTGGCAAGTAATTGAAGCATTAAACAAACTGATCTAATTACGGCCGGGTTGCTTTTATCACAGCTGGGCTGTGCTCACTGGTCAATTTCCATCCCTCCCTTGACCATTGATTAGTTTTGAATTAGCCAACCCTGACCTATCTCTTGTCAGACCATCCCGCTTGCCAGGCCCGCCAGCTAATTTTCCCCAGGTCAGTGGATTATTTCCTTTTGCCTGGCTGAGTTGAATGGTCCCTGGATTGATGTAGTGTAGTGATGCACAAAGATTGGCCAGCCCAGTGGATGTTGGAGTTGAGATAAGTTGCTGAAGTTATTTGGGATCCTTGGAGAGAAATTTAACACATGGTCTCCACATCAGTCAGCTGTGCGTTCCAGCTAGCATAGTGAGATTAACTGGTCTAACTAGTCAAATCGCATATTGTAACAGTATTTATTTTGTTTATGTTATTACACTTTACACTTGCAAAATTTGTTATAATTCACATCAATTAATAAAGTAAATGTTAAGACACACAATATTTAAAGAAAAAGTAAAAATGTAATGGGGGGGGGGGGGATCTCGGCCATTGAGTGATGACAAATTATGAAACTTGGTGCATGCATAGAACAACTTAATATGAACATACCAGATACATTTCAGCACTGTAGTAGGTTGAAGGGTTTTGGAATTATCAGCTTATTAATTATTCATATATATGCACAAATGGTAATCCTGCTTTATGAACACTACACATGGGTAAATTCAGTTTTCACGGCGCGCAGCAAAGAAAATTTATTCGCTGCATGGTTTCCTATGTCGGAATGTTATGTTTTTGGTATCAAAAGATGCGCAAGACTCGAGGCTAAATAGTCAGGAAAGCTTGGGTTGGGAAATTTGTACACTTTTGTACAGTCAAGATTCATCGTAAGTACTGAAGTTGATATTTTATAGCTGAAGCCGCAAAATGTAAACAGAGTTATTGCAGATTTCAACTCTTAATTAATTATTTTTTTGTGGAGTGATAACATGGAGGACAGAGTTGACTAACCTTTTTTATTGATGGTGTTGACAATATTTAATGCCTGGTGAATACTTCACACACACTTGAATGCAAAGCAGATGTACATGTACATGTACCGGTACCACCACAAACAATGTAACAGCAAAAACAATGAAAGTTAAAGAAACTACAATTATCACGCTAATTGGTATGTGTGACACTTGAAGTTGGTTTTTAATTGAGTGTACTTGGCCAACCTTTTTTCCAAAGTAATGATGGGCATCAGTCCAAAATCTATAATGTCAATGTAATTGTAATGCTTTTTTTCCCTCAAAATGTTGTGCTTTTTGGCTGTGGACTGCACAAAAAAATGATATTAAAATAATATTAAAATAAAAAACGTATTTGCCCTGTGCTCAGGAATTGTCGGAAACATTTTTGTGACAATTTCAAAGAAAGTGATTCAATTTTACCTTAAGCTATGATGGCATGGTCATTTGAAGAAAAAAAAATGAGTACCTGTGGAAACAGTTTGGGTAAACAATTCTACATCATAAAACACTGATGTCAAACTTCAAAGCCACTTGTGAATTTTGATAGCAACAGCAAACTACGGTGTTTATGTATGAAACATTTTGACTGAATCTTATTTGCTTTTTTTGCTTGATTTGCACTGATTAGCTTAGGCATAAGGCTGTATCCGAATGGCTTGGCTAGATGTCCAGCAGTAATGTGTGTAATATCAAGCCGTAGGAGCGGACTTATATTCAGTGCAGTACTATATGCAGCTGAAGAAGCTTAGCTCGCTGTGTCAAATCTGTAAGTGGCCTATTTGCGTCAGGTTGACCTACATGTTAGATATTGGATATCCTTGCAATAGAGAATACTTCAGTTCCTAATTCCTAACACCCCCCCCCCCCAAGGTCCCATACCTAATGACATCGTTCACACAGGCTCACAGCGAGCATCACGATTACACATACATGTACAAGCGTTAACAATGAAGATTGTAGACAAGGATTGAACACTTCAAGATCCAGTGCAATAATCTTTTGAGAAAAAAGGGGTTAATATTTCTGTGCTGTTCTTGTGTCCATTTAAGAAGAGAACATTTGTAAACAACCTGAATGAAAAGATTAATATCACAATTTAAAGCAAAACTTTTTTGTATTTAAATTTATAATTTGGTCATTTATTTCAATATTTGAGTTTAATTATATATTAGTGATATGCATTTACATAGTAGTAGTTGTTAGCATGATATGCATATAGCTATTAGTATTATCAAAGTCGCTAGGATCTACAAAATACAATTATGAGACCAAGCCATCCGTATAGTTTTCATGTGTAACTAACAGCATAAAAACCAAGTTACTAGCACCCATAGAAATACTTTTGCTTTGATAGTGGTACCTGTGCAAGTAAAGTATCAGAGAAAAAGTTGTAGCCCAGCTTTTAACAGTGGCTGACGTGCAGTGATTGAACAGTTTTCCTTGCATGACTAGATTCTACATCACCATCTATCCATGCAATCTAACCACACACAGCTCTGCCAAGGTAGAAATCCGTTTCAGATTACATGAAGATGAAGCGGAGCCATTGAGCGTGCAATTTCCTTGATTCACTCCTAGACAGCTGTATAGATGTACTCCATCACCCACCTTGTCAAATGTATCGGCTAAGTCTTCCTTTACTCACTGCCATTTGGGGAAGAAAACGCAAAAAAACGGACTCTCTTAGCTGAAGAATCAGCGCAGCAAAGAAACAACCTCAAGCTAGGGGTATCAGTTTACGTACTCTTTACTAAAAAAAAAACAAGAATAGTGATTTTTTCCCCTGAGTGAAATTTGTTCTTTATCTAGTTGCGTGACAGGGCTTGAGGAGTGATGTTTTTTTCTGGTGGGGGTGTTGTGTTGCTTTTTTTGATTGATTACAGTGTTGGGGAGATTGTCACGTACGTTGATGCCACTCTTAATGAAATTGGATGAAATTCAGCTCGGGGCAGAGTTTGCTGAAGTATGTGCCAGTGTGTCACTGCCAAAAGATTCATGCTTTTTGTGCAAGTCAAAGTGGGAAAATTTCAGAAGCCCCAGTTACATGTACATTTCACTGACCTTCACGAAATTCCAAAGTAACAAATTTATACAAATTAGTCAATAAATATGTATATTTGCTGTTTGTGTGCCTTGGGTTGTACCGGTATTTAGGCTCAATTTAAGATTGGGTTTGTCCGTAAAACTAAATAAATAAATAAATAAATTAAAAAAACTTAGTCATTAAAAAAAGCAAAATCCATGTAAAATGTCCACATCTAATAGGCCAATACACATCTGTAAACTGCAAACTCGGAATGGTCAGTTTATGACGTTAAGTCTCTGATTTCAATTCAACTACCGGGTACTTAAGTTACTTTGTACATGTACCTTTTTGGTGAGAGATCATTCTAGCTGATTTGATGGAGTGCAGTTTAATACTTGGAATTGCTATCTTGTTCATATAATTACTACTGTAGTTGTACTGGTTTGTGCACATAGTACAAAGAAGGTACAGTTCTGAATAAGCACCAGGCATGTACGTATCAACAGCTTTAGTGTCTTCACATGAGTGCTAGACTTATGGCAGCAGTGGTATTCCTGAGTATAATAAACACTGACAACTGTGGACCTAGGTCAAAAGAGTTAGGGCACAAACAATACGTCCACGATTGACCGATTGTCCACGATTGAAATTCGTGTACAAAACCAATGAGAGCTGTTGCTAAAAAGTTGGAGTACAAACAAAGGAATAGGGGGTCCACGATTGCCGGTGTTTACAAAGATGGGTGAGTTTGCGTGTGTCGCTCATCACTGTGAGGGGGTACCTGTGCACAAAGTCTAAGATAAAGCAATGGCGACATTATGTTGGTAAGGTGCAGTTAGTTTTATTCCTTTACACAGATATCACAAGAATCACAGCTCATTATCTATTGGGTGCATGTATGTTAGTATGTAGTCAGAACCTGAATTGCATCGATCTATCTGAATCTGATGAACTGGATAAGAAATACAACTCTTTCAAGTGTGGATTTCCAAAACTCAAAAGTTTAAAGACAAGTTCATCTGACCACAATGGTAATTGAGTAGAGTTTGTCGGCACTTTGGGTTTTCTGTCATCATATGAGATTGACTTTCAAAAGATCCACCAACCCTACATTCTTCTTCAGGTCGTTGCTTTCCCACACACTAGCAACTAGATATCAATATTGTGTTTTTTTATCTGAGATAATCAAAGCATCCACGGATGTCTTCGACACATTACTGGGTTGTTAGAGTGTGTATATAACCGGTATCATTTGATATTAACACAACCAGCGATATGGTCTTGAATCCTACAGACTTGGGAGGCAACCAGCTGGCTCTAATTACTTTTAATCTACAGGCGCTGGTCGCGGATTGCCGCCACGGAATGATTGATTGGTCCATTAAGACAGTCCGAGGCTCTGATTGGTCGGCTTATTGTCAGGGACCAATCGCTGTCAGGCGTTGTGAGGGATTGTATGCAAATGAGGTGTCTCCTTTCAACCGTTCATCAGGTTGGAAAAGTACGGCCGGCCAATTTTGTCCGGGCTGGGTTTGATATTATAGCATGTAGTTGGTGTTGGCTTGTTGCAACAGACTTAAAGGAGTGTTTTGGTTTGCACTACAGGAATACAGTAAAATGCTGCCATAACAAACACTGCTATAACGAACATTGGCTGTAATGAACATCCCCTTTGACTCCTGAAATATAAATTATAATACACAATCACTATAATGATCGACCTATAAGGAACATTTTTTTTGGCGGACCCCATCATGTTCGTTATAGTAGCATTCTTCTTACTAACATTTGAGTTCTTGGGTCTTAATGTATACGTTTATGTGTCACTTTTTATCATAAAATACAATTTGGATACCTTCACTGTAGATGAACCAGTGCAACCAACGAAAGCATTTCTCACAGAAATGCATCAGTATAATAAATGTACCCTACCTTCTTGAAAAATATTGCAAATGATGCTGAGAAAAGAATATTGAAGTAGCCATTCATTGCCATATGAGATTTTCTAGGGACATTATCACTGTGTCTTTATTTTTTTTATCCAGGCGTGTTTAACATTTTCCCAAGTTAATAATCTATCACAATGTGTACCAGGGGACCCTACCAAGTCTTGAGAGATACACTGTAAGCCATTCGTCTTTATCATTTTAAGTCAGCAAAGTCATTGAGTTGGTATGTACTTGCAGTTTCTTTATGTTTGGTTGGGACACCAATCACCAACTATATGCTACAATCCACTGACGATTTTCCCACGGATGGAATCCCGCCGGCAGGAATGATGGGAATAAATAGAATAACCGGGAGGCACTCAGTGTTGTTTTGATAAAGAGATGCAACGATCCAGATAATGATGAAACCAGACATGAAACATGTGCACTGGCTTTCCCTTGATAATATCCTCTCCCACTGCACATCCCAATACTCCACTGTGTTTGGTGTACTGCATTGACTCTTTGGTGTGTGCGTGTACATGTATGTGTGTGTTTACAGAGACTCCTTCAGCTATCTACTGCTGATAAGTGATGAACTACTTGTCTATCACAATCAGGCTTAGGGCTTTGTGTGGCATGGTGCCTTTCTCATTGGGATGTATGAAAATATTCATTAGAGCATTCTTTACAAATCTAGAGGTATGCTTACAATGCTTGGTGAAGATTTTTATGATGAGGGAGTCAATGGTGCAGTGTACTTATCATCAATGTCTGCGTTGTTGGTTGATGATTAAGTATCCCCATGATGAAATTACCTTCATGCTCAAATTACTTGTGTGCTTAATGTATATTTTGCTCACATACAAATTCATACCAGGGCCTTCATTCTTGACTTTCCTTTTGATGCAACATTTGATAGAGATTTTCTTCAATCACTTTACAGCAAAGGTATCTTATATTGTGCCAAATATTGATATTATACTATTGTATGTCTTCCATGACGATTTTCTTTAATCCCAAAAGCTTTGAATTTGTCTTATCTTTATCAACAGACCTGGGTAGAAGAATAGTTGTTGACATAACTTCATTTTAAATCAGATGTTAATGAGAACTGTGTGTGTGAAAGGGAGGTACTATGAAGTAATTTGTGTTATCTGATATGGAGGGAATGCCTATTGTGTTTGAAAGATTGAGAGTGAATGGCAAAGATGTGGTTCAATTATCTAGTTGAGTTAACGGATGGTGAGTTCATATTACATCAGTGTTAATACTCATTGTCTCCATTGTGTTGCCATCCTTTCTGATACTAAGTCACCCCTGAATATAAAGATAATATTCCAGTTATGTACTTCTAGTTGGAATCTGTCTGAGTTAATTGTTTTCAGACATAAAGAACTGATAACTCTCTGCTAAATGAGGCAGCTATAGAGACACTATTAGCACTGGCTGATTGCATTATTCTACATACAAATCCTAAGTTCAAAAGCCAGCCTGTGAAGTCATACACAATACAGTGTAGCTTAAATTGCATCATTAAAATATTTTGGTTTCAAAGTTTCTCTGAGACAGACCAACTTGAGGTCCTCAACAACCAGAGAGTTTGCCAAACTTCAGATGGTATTTTAAGTAAGCAAATGAAATAATTATAAGATGGAATTTTGTGTCGGGGTGATATAAATCAAATTAGGTTTGCCCTATGACAAATGAAATAACCCCAATTGTTCTGAATGACTAAGGAACTAAGACTGAAAACAAATAATGTCTCGCCACACTGATTAATTGTGGTCAGAGGCTGTCATCCTCCTAACCTCTGGTGTTTGGCAACACAAGAGAAATCTTGACATTGGTGGCAAACTAGCAATTGAACCTCTGTCCTCCCAATTCCATTCATTCAATTGTTCATCAATCTTATTGAAGAGTTCTGGACTATGTCCAAACCCAATTTATTCTAGTCTCCAAGTTTTTCTTGCTCAAAGTGTTGTTTAAAGGGATAAAAAGGTGGAGCGGCACAAGAATTATAACACAGTCCCTGATTTCAGGGACACTTGACCTGCTAGTATAGATTTATTTTTAAATTTTGGGAGTATTTATCTTGTCCTGGTTTTGAAATTCTCATTGGCAGCAGTCTACATGTACATGTACATTGTTTACAATCTCTTGACCTTACTGACATGATTTTCAAATTGGACATATAGTGTTGTCAGGGCTTGACCAGTCTGAAATGTCCAAATATGACCCTCATGCGTTGGTGGTACTTCAGTTATGGACTCTCTGGACCTTAGAATCAGCAAGAAACCCTTGACCACTCGGCCAGTACACACTTTGAAGTCAATCCGAAGTTATTACACCAATTGTAATTTATCACTCCAGTTCTGTGTACCTTCTAGTATTTGATCTCATTGAATCATTTCACACACACACACTCATACCGGTACCTAAGATTATTAAGTCGCAGCGAATACCAAACACCAAAATACCAAACAGCAGCGATGCTGCTGTTTGGTATTCTTTTGTTATTCTTCTTTAAACGCTTCTTCAGTGACTTGGAGTCACAAGTGAGTTTGCTTGACACTGCTTGAAGTACATACATGTACTGTTTATCCACTTCTTGATCAATTCGGCGTTCAAACTTAAAAGCCATTTCTGATTTGGAACCACTGATATGCAGCACTCAGAGCTCGTTTGACCAATAGGGTTACCAAAATACGCATGCCTGGTCTGAAAAAACACAGATGAATGGTTCAACAATTAAGATGCACAATGTGTGCGTAAAGCAAATTAGAAAGTGGACTGTGTAGTGAGTGGACACAATAGTTTAAACCAACAAGCTCAGTGATTGAGTGGTCAAGATATCTTCTGAAGTAAACAGGAACTTGTGAGTTTGATGTTCTACTTACCGTAATTTTCGGAATATAAGCCGCGCGGCGTATAAGCCGCAGCACGCAAAAATCTGCAAATTAAGATTTGAAGTCGGCGTATAAGCCGCACCGGCGTATAAGCCGCACCGACGGCAGCGGTTTCAATTTTAGGCCTCGAAATTCTAGCCAAAATGCTCTGAACCAGTTCCATTTGCACTACACTACAGAAGCTATCAAAAGGGCCACAAAAGTTGTATCAAATCATTTACAATCGATACTCTCACAAACAAATGTGGAAATTGATGATGAGAAATAAACACCGGGAATTGCTGCCGGCTGCCCCGTCCGTTCCCCGGCTGTACATCGCCCGGCGCGGGCCGGCCTATGACAACATTTTCCTGCAGCACGTGAGAGAGTATGCAACCCACCGTGATTTTCCCCCATTGCGTGTGTTGTCTGACTGGAGCGCTACGTACAAATCTTGCTTTGTGGCAACAGATGCTGATTTGTTTTGTCCTAAAAAATATACAGGTCCGTTTTTATCTCAAAACTTATCGAATTTTTGTGATTACTAACGAGCAGTATTCAAGTTTCGATCGTAACTTTCTTCGAAAATAGTCAAAACGATGCTGCCATTTTCATGGACGAATCCATTAATTTTGTAAGGGGTGATGTAGTCCCTGTTTTGAAGTTTACATCGTTTCTTGAATACATTTCAAGTACAAAAATTATATTGTGAAGTTGAACAACTGATTATCGACTAAACAAATGTTTCGGACACCATAAAAAGTATGAGTCGTCTTTTTTCTTTTTTTAAACAGCGGAAATGTTGGTAATTATTGTTTCCAAGATAGTACACCCCTATATTACCTCAAATGGTGTGGTCCGCTGGGGAAAGCATGCTGCATGCAGCAGTAGCACTAGAATCACGTACGGCTTGTTGCAAGCGTCGATCGAAGACAGCTTTCACCGTACTTTTTACCGCTCGGCACCTTTACGTGGCACGTGGTTTCGGTTCGTTAATGACTTTCTTAATTGATAATTCATTTCAGCAACATATCTCTTCTTATACCAGTACATTAAATACACATGTGAATTTCATTTTTATTCTTCAAGGCTCGGCGTATAAGCCGCCCTGTGTATAAGCCGCAGTAAACATTTTCATGGGCAAAATCAACGTATAAGCCGCGGCTTATATTCCGAAAATTACGGTAAGTAAGGTGGTCAAGTTCTTCTTTCAAGCTCCCTGACAGTATCAAGTACCTAGGCTTACTCGGTATTCAGTGTTTATATAGTTACTCTGAGAAAGAGAAATTAAAAACATAAAAAAGATCAAACATGCTACTGGTACATAATGTACATTATTGGAGTTTGAATTGGGGCGATTAATGTTGGACAGCCAAGGAAGTACCAGTGCACAGACCTGGCAGCCTGGATGCAAACAATGCAAGGCAATTTCATACTTGCTCATCATTAGATTAAGTCAAGTATCCCCTACCCAAGTGAAGTATGTCACATGGCCAGTGCTGGTAGAACTAACTGACGACACTCAGTGGGGTTCCATCAAGTTAGCAGTCAAACACCATTAGATTTGTGTACTCAATATCAGACGATGGGTATCTCTTCATCCAGAAACAGGTGTTCAGATACGCCTCAAATGCCTTTTTCCCTGAACAAAAATGCGGAACAAAACATTTCACTAAATTCTTTAAAAATTAGCCAGAAAGGCAGGTTCTGCATTTGGAAATCAATGGATTTTTTTCTGCAATGTTTGATTTACTTTATAGTAACAGGTGCATCAGATGGCAGGATAATAGTTTATTAAGAACTGTAACCTAGTTTCTGATAATCATCAAAATATCTGGGTATCCATAAAAATTGATAAATTGATGTTTACCTTCAACAACAGTGATATTATTGAAGGCAAGGGAGATAAATGCATTTATTCAAAGGGAAGATGTTACTTTGGTTTTCAACCAACAAAATACCATCTTGTCCAACATGTACCTCAAGATTCTTCTTTCTTACACCATCCCTGTAAAGGCTGATCCTTGAAAAAAATTTGGGGGGGGGGGATGTTGCAACTCTAAGGGTGTCAACCCATGTTGTGAGTGTAAATTTCTTTTGATTGTTGGTATATTACCTAATGAGAATCAAGTACATTTGTTGGATTTGTTGGAGTGCTTGCTTTGTTATGCCAAAGTGTCTAGTAGGCTACCTTTTGAAATGAGTGATGGTGGGGGAGGGCTGGATAGGAAAGTACCAACACTGTCCCTGGAACTTTTCATTCCGGATGTAATGCACTTTCAAAGTTCACTGCTTTATTTAATGCACAATTAACCAATATTCATTTATTTTCCATCCAATCTTGAAATCCATATCCACTGTTTGCATTTCTTGGCTGGGTCCAGCCAACTCAATTATGCTGTCTTCTATTAATCACCATCTGTTGGACTCACATGCCAATTGCTATTATATTCCCATGACAAGTGAAATGTGTACAGTCACAGTTTCCTCATTGAATCATGCAAGTGTCACAATGTAAATCCAATGGCCTTATTTCTGCCTGAGAGGTATGCGTAGTGAGGCTGGCCAGTCATGTGCATCGATTTGAAGTAGGCCAGGCTAAGTCCTGAGTCTAACCTGACCTAATTCATTGTCATGTATGTAGGACGTGACCTAAATCATTGGACCAGCGTGCCACAGTGATAGGAATTATGATACCTAATTAGGCTTGGATTTACCTGAGTAGTGCTGGTAATTCTCCTAGGAGGGGAAAGGATGGTTTCACTGCGTGATGAGCTTTAAGTAACAGGGATTCCTTCAAGTAAGCTCAGGTTAGAGTCAAAGACATGACTTTACTTATTGAACCATGCTATGACAAACCTAACCCTCATGGGCACGCGAGTAACTTCATGATTCATTGTTTGTAAACACAGAGTCAATTTCAGTTCTTTATCTTTAAATTCGCTTGTTGAAAGATGCAAAATATTGTCACAGTTTGAACTCAAACATCTTTGGTGTGTGAATGATGCTCAATGAGCTTTGTGCACTGAAGGTATTGAGTGACTTGTGCTGGAATCTGTGAATGTCAGTAGACGCCGGATGTCAGTGCAATGCCCTGCGGCTTTTACCTGACTCTGAATGCATTATTGCTGGAGCAGTTGTGGCTTTTACCATACAGTGGGCATGCATTTACACACCTGTTCTCTTTTCAGAGTAAGTTGAGAACCAATCTCTACTTTTAACTCAGTGCTCATATTTGAGATACCAGCGGGCCTACATACATCTAGTTATAAAGACTTGACCTACTTCATACATTTGTACATTTGTCTGACTTATGCATTTACCTGCATCGAGCACCGTCCCTTATGTACTTGTATCAAGTGTCCCATCTGTTTAACTCCAAGGTTTTGTTATAATTGAAGTTAATCTACAAAATGGTATTCATTTCAATGCAATTAGGGTGAGTGCAGTGATATTGAAATAAAGGAGAAATTTGTCAGACGTGTATGTATGAGTGTATAACCCAATATTGCTACTGCCTTGGCATTTTGGGGAACCTGATATTGTTGTCGTCTAGCCTTGGTATTTCATGGGCTCCATCAACCAGTACCCCCTCAACGGTATGAAGGGGAGAGTTGGGGGAGACCATGGGAGAGACATTGGAATGCACTGCTGACGGCACCTGATGAGCACTGAAGACGCTATGGCTTTGTGCACTTTCCGAATAAAAGTAGTCCCATATGCGCACGCAAACCATCACATGTTCATAGTATGCCCCAAGCCCCGGCCGCACCGGAGCATTAAAAAAGCCCTCTTTTGCTCTCGCACGGAGCCCATAGTCCGATAACTTTGAGACTTAGTGGGTAATTTGGGCTAAAATAATGTAGAAAAAGAAATAGATCTAGGGTATGTACATGCGTATCAGGTATCAAACTACATGTAACACCCCCTCTTTTAAAAAAGTATAATTGAATTTCTGTATTAAGAAATAATCAGCAAAATTTTTATTTGGTTCAAATTATAATTCAATTAGTGCTGTCAACTTTTATTAATTGAATACGGTTCTGATGTAGCAGATAGGTAGTTGAGTTAATTGGTGTCAGACAACAACATACAATGTACTGGCGCCTCCCAAGACACCTTGTAAGCATCTCTTGTTATGCAAGGGTGACGGCAAACTGTTAAGGCGTCTTTGAGTGATGCGAGAAAAACCCAAAGAGGAGCCAAGATGCATTCATCAACATGGATTTCCACATCCAAGAGCTCCTCTGTCAGACAAATAGACGTTAGTCTTACTGAGTTGTGGCGGTATTCTTGCATATTTCATTGTCTGCGGTCACAGAGGATTGCCATGTTTAGCAGTGGTCAGAGTGAGCAGCAATTTATGGAGAGTGCTCTCTTCGTGTCGGGGTTTCATAGTCAAGCAGTTTTGCGGTTAAGACGACTGTCGTCTGAATATCGTGGTGAAGGAGACAGTCAGTTGCATGACAAGATTGATTGGGTGTCCTGAAGTTATGCAGAAGTTCACCAGTAGAATAATATCTAGGACAACATTTCAAGGTAGGAAACGTTTTAATTTCAGAATTCAACAAACTGTAGATCCAGAGCTTAGTTTCTAAAGTGTTAAAGTTTTTTAAAAGTTTACTTGTTTATTTGTTATTTGTTCATTAATTGTCCACACTGGTGTAAATACAATTACATACATACTCACTCAAATAAGTGTGCTTACTTTTTTGCATTATTTATTATAACTAATGATGTTTTCAGCTGTGGTTTGTCCCTGTTGTCTTATTTGAGTTAATACTCAGTGTAAAACCCATGTAACTAATGAAAACCTTCCGGTGAAGGGTTTTGAAATGTTTAAAGTAACTGTGTCATACAGAGAGTCACTGCACAAAAACACAGCACGGTGGAGAGCAGTGCAGTGTGACTAAATCTGCCTGCTTGCCCAGACCTTTAACCACACAGAAGAATTGTGGATGGTTTTGAAGGGTTAACAATACTCCACAGAAGATTACCTCAAAGGCTTCTGAGGTGTATACATGTACATGTAGGTGCTAACTCTATGGGCAAAGTGTAAAAGGCAAACTTGAAGGGTTTTGAACTACAAAAGGGTTATCCTAGTCCTTTCCAGTTGTGCTTTCTACATGTGCAAAATTCTCTACCCTCATTGCCATGCTACATGTACCTCCCCTCCCAAAGACAAAATAGGAAGTTCCAAGCTGTTTTCTCCATGGTGCATCAAATCAATGTACTTGCAATATTTTCAATATTTCATTTGTTGTTGGTTTCGCTTTTAAGCTTTGGATTTTATTGCCAAACTGGAATAAATATCCAGCCTCTAAATAAGCTGTGCTGTTTTGAATATAATAGTTATTAGAATAAATAGTGTGCAATGCAATATCAGAGCTACCAGTATTTTGTTTCTGACTATTAATAATGGAAACACAGACAAGCCAACATTTAAAGTTGCAATGAATTTTGATGATGTACGGTACTTTAATGATGGGGTAAAATTACCATTGCCATACCACACGGGCGCCAAAGTAACACCTGCTACTTTGAATACAATAGTCAAGTTTACCCTTTGTTGGAGATCAGCTGACATCATGAAATATGGATTTTTATATCTGTTTCAAATAGTACATCTTTAGTATGTGAATGCTAATACATGTAGTACCAGTGCAATTCCTTTTGGGTTTTTGTTTGTTTGTTTTTTGGGTTGCTTTTTTATTAGGGGGGGGGGGGGGACTGCATTCCATTTAGCATTTCCCAACTGACCATCAGCCTAAAGTTCTCTCCTCCATAAACAAAAATAAAATAAAAGCAAAGATGTGTAAGTGATATACCCATTGTGACATTGAGAGTTGACAATTATTTCTTTTATAAAATCTTCTAATTATACCAAATGCATTCCCTCTTTCTTACACTGACCTTCCCGTGTCCCTGTTTGCTCTTCCTTTAATCTGTACAATCATGTTATAAATGGTAGGCCTAACTCTTGTGATATTGAATCTGATGGATTACACAATGTTTTCTCTTACCTCCCCTTCATGCCACCATCAGCATTTATCTACCCATCCCTCTACCCTTCCCTTCACTCTTCTGCAAACCGT
Organism: Patiria miniata; assembly: GCF_015706575.1. Lineage (NCBI taxonomy): Eukaryota > Metazoa > Echinodermata > Asteroidea > Valvatida > Asterinidae > Patiria > Patiria miniata. The sequence goes on from NW_024037074.1 coordinate 43,725,868, forward strand.
TAGTAAAAGAAACCACCGTGCATCCAGCATATCATCAACAAAGATGCCTGAATTTTTCTTACCTCTGATAAGCAATCCTCAGTTCACTTTAACCCTTCGTCTACCTTCTACCCCCTCTCGATGATCCTTCATCCAAAGCCTTAAGAGATGCCCACTACCCCTGGTTCTCTTCAAGCAATGATTTTTCTAAAACCTTTTCTAGTAACCCTTATATCAGATTTATCCCCCCCCCCATCTACCTCCAATGCCCCCTCCCCCAGCCCTCATTCTGAACAGTTAGTAAAGAGATGCCTCCAGGACCATTTCTCATGCTTGTTTAGCAATCCTTGAATTCCTCAATGTCCCATCCCCCTCTGTCTGCCTCCACCCCCTCCTTACCCCCCTCACCCCTCTCTCTATGCAACCTCCTCAGACAGTAAGAGATACTATTCTGCATCCGGTACCTCATCGCCGAAGCTTTAAGAATGCCCAGGGTTATACCTCAGAGTCATCAAGCAATCCCTGGTGGACTATTTTAAGGTATGACTGAAGCATGAGTCATATGATTGGAACGTGCATCATATCAATCAGAGGGACGACTATCACACTCCGTTGCTTAAGGTGTGTGCGCTTGATGTGCCGAAGGTCTTCTAGTACCTGGATGGTCTATGTTTCAGAGCGATATTGATCTACGGATGCTTCATCAGTCCAGGATGTTGTGATGGGTGGGAGGGGAGGGGGAATGTCTGGAATGTTGCTGGTAATGAATTATTGGCACCTGGAACAAGATGCTGTCCTCAGATTTGTTTTTCTCAAATCTTTACTCTCAGTTATCTTAAAATTGTATAATAAAATGAAAATATTATTTTTCACAAGCATACCGGTACATATTTTAAAGAGTGGAACATCTCACAAAGCATCAATGCAAATGCTATGCTGAAATATCTCGCACAGTATGTCCTGCCCATCGTCAAGAGACGGAACTTGTAGTGGTAGGAATGCAAACATGCATTTATGTGGATTTTAAAAATGAAAGTCATATAATTGAAGATAAATAGCCATCTTTTATCATTACATTTTATTTTAAAACAAATACACCTACAGGTTAACACCGCCCCCCCCCCCCCACAAAAAAATTAAGGTGATAACACAAGCTTTGGATGAATGCTGTTGTTAGGACAAATCAATATTTGGAGTAAAAAAATCATTATAAAATTGATTTACTCTGCATGCTATTCGCGAGCTTGCAAAGTATACTGACCTGGAAAACAGTAACAACTCACCAAAAAGCCAAGCTTTATGCTTTAAGTTAGTCTTGTTGTGTCTCACAAAATACATGATAGTTAACAGCCTTAATGGAGAGAAATACACCTCATGCATTAAGGCTGAGAACTAAAGAGACCAATGATTTTGTATTGTTTGGATGCATGATGGAACCATTTACGCATTCATCAAAATAACAAAAAATAGGTCTCTCTCAAATGACGTCATTTCCTACAGATTGCCATGTGTATCGGCAATTTGGGCGTCAAATTTTTGTGATGCGCGTTGGCTGCACCGTATTTTGAAGAAATTTTGAGCAACACGCGCTCGCACTGCCCGCACACCCACCTGATGGTGTTGAACACGCAGTTTTAAGTTTCCTACAATGATGGTGTCCTATGAGAGAGATCTATAGCCTCCGAGGTGCCTGCAGTGCATAAGGTCTATGGGAATTCCTAAATATTTTTACATGGCAAAATTAAAAGTTCCGCTTCTAGACAGAATTAGTTCATGATTTAATCCAGACTACCTTTACCCCAGGGTTGCTGTAAATAATCTGTTCAAGTTAGCCAAGTGCCTACAACTTTGTTCCCATTACATCATCTGATCCTGAGTCATTCCATGAGACCCTTACATCATACTGCATCTGATCATTGCCTCACAGCATCCAAATATGATGATTATGATCAGCGCTGTAAACGTAACACCCCTGGAGTCCCTGCCATGAACCTAGCGTGCCTGCCGGCTGGTCAGACGATGTAAATGCCAGGGCTGGCAGTCTGAGAACGTGACATGGAAACTGTGTTAAGTTCGGCGGTGTTGATATTGGTTCGTTGACAAGGTTTTTGAGTTAGATTGCTGGAGACATAGAGGGGGCTGACATCATCGGCGATGATAGTTTGATGTTACTGGAGGGATCTTGGGGAGATTGTATCAGTTGGCTTGCTGAAGATGAACTCAAGATTCACTTGGGTGTTGTGATTAAAGTTTGCGAGGGAAGAAATAGGATGTATCAAACATAAGAATTATGGATCTGTGTGGAAAGATAAGATCGACTGCATTTTTTTGCTTCTAGATTTCGCTGTGAATTGTACACGTACATAAAGCTGTCCGAATTACGTCCAATAATGAGGTCCAAGCATTGTATTCAAAGGTAAATGATGATCTTTTAATTAAAACTACATGCATAATTGACAAGATAATCAACTAAAATCATTTTCTGATAGCGATTCTTTGAAAATACAGTTTTCAATGGATTGCACTGGGTGAACCTTACATACACAAGTACGTGTACATGTAGTTGTTACGATAAATTAAACAAATCATCTTCCCAAAATAAAAAACAGCAACACAAAATATTAACATCATGGTTATTGGCAAGAAAGCAAACAAATCATTCATATCCAACATAAATGTGTAGCTAATGTTCAGCATGAACAGATTGAAGAAATTAAGATCAATATGCACATATGCTGCAGTGTAAGAATACTTAACAACATGTACCGGTATGCTGTTCAGATTGATTGCCAAAAAGCTGAGCACTGCACATATTGAAATGGGAGGTACTTACAACAGTCTGTCACTCATTCAACTTGAGACCAATCACATCTCCAGCCTGTGATCTCTTGCAGCCTGTGGCTGTTTACTGTTCTTTTTATTTGCTGAAGCATTGAATGAAGCACTGTCTTTGCAAAAGAATAGGGGTGGAGCCTTGGCTACATTTCCATCCAATCAGAACTCTTCCTTCTCACAGGTAGTTTCCTGAGACTGTTTCATGTCTGAGCTTTTAAGTTCTGTGAATTTTCAATTAATGTAATGGAATTTTTGCTTTAATTTCTAAGAATAGGAATAGTGTGGATTACTCTTATGGGAAATGAAATGACTTGAGTGCTAAACATGTAGTGTACCATTCGGAGCATCAATATCCAGCCTCATTATTACCTACATAACATGTATGTATGTGTACCAGTACTTAACTTGCAGTGGACTTTGACTAATTCTACTGGTATTTTTTAGCCACATGTGCTTAGCTAGTACATTTAGTTGCTTTAAGTGTTTCAAGACAACATCATTGGTGTCTGAATCATATTTTCTTATCACAGTGATGTGAACTACCCGGTAGATATTGCCTGACTCTGTCTTGGGTCAGAAGGCTTTTCATTGAAAGTAAGTGTTTGGTCAGCATCAAAAGTTTTTGTTTTTTTTGTTTTGCGCATTGTACCGGTATTTAGCCGTTTAGGTGGGGAACAGTCCTCCACATCAATTTTCTAAGCCTCTAACAATTTTATTGAGCTAAAATTAACCAACCCAAGACTAATGACACTATAATGGCGGCTGTTCAGGGCACACCTTAAGATTTCTGTTGTTGTGTTTCAGGTGGGGTGTTATTTATTCAAGTGGAATAGGTTGTACAATCACAATGATTACCACTTCATGCATACAATAAATGACCAATCGTAACCAAATATACAACTTTGTGCAAACAACAAGACTGTCAAATGAAATCTTCCGGACAAGGATTGATCACGCTACAAAGAAAATTAGAAGCACACTGCACTTTAGTACAATACTGCTGTTTTTAAAATTTTAACGGAAGTTAGCGCTTCTGAGCCCGCTCTGTTTATTCTTGTCAGATGCTTGACCTTTTTTTTACCTCAGTGCTTGCAAGATGAATAAAGTGCAAAAGCTTTGCTCTTGTGAAGGGTTGAACCAATCAGCAATCGGCTGCGCTCAGCCATTTGACAGGTATTAAAATACATTTTATAGATCCCCTGCACTTTTCTCTGGACGCTCAGGACCCCTGATCAATAAAAAGACAAAAAGGGAACCTGCGGAGAACGATGCACGTGTGGAGCAGTGGCTGTATTAAATGTCCAATTGAATGGAAGAAATTGAAATGACACACCTAGACAGACTGTGAATTGGACAATTTAGCCTCAGTCCTCAGTTGGACAATTCAATGTCAGTATGATGGTTCTCTGTCAGTCAGACAGTTTTTTTACCTGTTCACAATACACGCTGTATGCTATCAATGCAAGACTTCTCCTATTACCATTACCTAGCAACAATCTTTCTTTCTTTTCGGTTAGTGGTAATGTTTATTCAGCTTTATCTGAAACTTGATGGTTCTCTTTTTAACATCAAGAATGATTGAATTTGAAATTTTCTGAAAATGTGTGTGTAGTGTTGATAACACCAACCGATTACATTTTATTGTGTAATTTGAAAGTTATAATGCTCCTACTAGTTTTGATGACAACAAGCGTAGCTCTGACTGTACAGGTGTGTCCCAGGCTAGGCTAGGCAGGCACCATGGTATGCTTGATAGTCATCAGTGGTATACATGTTTTGTCTATGGCAATTTATCCTTTTGTGTTATGCCAAAGCTATGTTTGACTTTTCTGAATACAGACCAAGATTTGCCTAACTCACTCACTCAGCTGCAAAGACAGCATTGGTCTGGTTTGCTGACCTACTGTGCCACATTGAACAGCTTGGTAGCCATCAACCCATACAGATCCATAGCAAAATAAGATTGCACCAGGAGTTACATGTTGAAGCGATCGGCAGTGGTGAAGCGATGCCATTGTCTGGTAACAAACAGCGGAAATGCCACCTTTATTGAACAATTTACAAAAGCAGCAATTTACAAAAGCATCCCCATTCACTCAATAATACGGCCTTTCAGAGGAGTCTGTAGGATGAAGGGATAGAATCCTACATGTAGAGTGGATAGCCATCAAAGGTTGGAAATACAAAGAACTTGTTTTCTGCACAATGACAGATTTGCAGAGATTTGGGAAGATTCATAGCATAAATGTAAAATGTTATAGGACAAAACTTGTATTGGAACAGTTACATACTGTTGATTTATTATTTATTTATTTATTAATTTTACATCTTGAGACATTAAAATAAAACTTGAACAAGGGGCTATAATGGAAATACAAAAAAACTAGAAATGTGTTTGTGGACAAACACAAGCTGTTTCGACTGTTACATTATGTGACAAGGACATGAGATTATGACGACTATTAGTGCATGCAAAGTTTAAACCGAATCGGACGAATAGTTGCGGAGATAAAGGGCTTTAAAAGATGCAAGGTTAGGGCGCCCTCACATGACGACCACAGAAGTGATACTGTCGCCACTGATATTTTCACATTAACACTTCCCAATATGAGGGCATTCAAAGTTTTAACGCAATGGGACCCATGCGTACAAAGATATAGGGCTGCAAATGATGCTATGTTAGGGCGCCCTCACATGACGACCGAAGAGTCACCTTGACTTAACCTATATTCTGGTGTATAACGTATTCAAGTTTGTGTGAATGCAAAGCTTCAACCAAATCGGATTCATACTCGTGGGGATATGGAAATTATACAAAGTGAGGGCGCCCTCACATGACAGCTAATGACGTCGCGATGACGTCACCTATATTGCCACACGAAACACACCCCAATGTGAGGGCATGCAAAGTTTCAACGCAATCGGACCCATACTTGCAAAGTTACAGGGCTGCAACAAATGCAAAGTTAGGGCGCCCTCACATGACACCTGATGACGTCAACATTACGAACACCTTATAGGACCATCTGCGGTTGGTGATATGCGTGTCTGCCAAGTCTGAAGTCAATCAGATCTATGAAAGTGCCAAAATGTACTGATTGAAGGAAAACGTGTACAAAACCTTTGGAGTAAAAATGCACCTTTAATGTTACGTAACCTGACACTTGATGACGTCATGATGGCGAATTTCTTCTAGGATCATCTGTGGGTGATGCTCTAAGTGTGTACCAAGTGTAACGTCGATCTGATTTACCAAAGTGCCAAAGTGGACTGGTAGAAGGAAAATGTGTACAAAACATATGGGGGAATGACTGAAAGAGGAGAAAAAAAAAAAGGAAAACTAGAGATGAGTTTGTGGACAAACACAAGCTGTTTCGGATATTCGAAATACTCTGTGCACGTCATGAACAATCAGTGACGTCACTAAAAATGTCATCTATAACAGCACATTATATGTACATGTCAAGTTGTAACCAAATCGAACATGTTGGTCTGTAAATATAGGCCTATAAAGAACAAAATGCCCCTTTAAGGGACGTCACATGACATTTGATGATGACATCACATGAATTTGTCTATAACCCAATTTGGCATTGGTACGATCACGAATTTCTTCTAGGACCATCTGTGGGTGGTAGTCTAAGTGTGTACCAGGTCTAACGTCGATCGCATAATTTACAAAAGTGCCAAAGTAGAGTGTTTTAAAACGTGTACAAACCCTATGGGGAAAAATGCATCTTTAATGTGATGTAACCAAACACCTGATGACGTCACGATCACGAATTTCTTCTAGGACCATCTGTGGGTGGTGGTCTAAGTATGTATCAAGACTGAGGTCGATCGGATTTACGAAGGTGCCAAAGTGGAGTGTTTTAAAATGTGTACAAAACATATGGGGAAAAACGCATCTTTAATGTGACGTAACCCAACACCTGATGACGCCATGATCACAATGGACCATCTGTGGGTGGTGGTCTAAGTATGTATTAAGTCTGAGGTCGATCGCATTTATGAAGGTGCCAAGGTGGTGTGTTTTAAAACGTGTACAAAACATATAGGGAAAATGTGCATCTTTAATGTGAAGTAACGTGACACCTGATGATGTCACGATCACGAATTTCTTCAAGAACCATCTGTGGGTGATGGTCTAAGTGTGTACCAAGTGTAACGTCGATCAGATTTACGAAAGTGCCGAAATGGAGCGTTTTAATACATGTACAAACCCTATGGGGAAAAATGCATCTTTAATGTGACGTAACCTGACACTTGATGACGTCATGATCACGAATTTCGTCTAGAACCATCTGTGGGTGGTGGTCTAAGTATGAATTAAGTTTAAAGTCGATCGGATTGACGAAGATGCCAAACTGGAGTGTTTTAAAACGTGTACAAAACATATGGGGAAAAATGCATCTTTAATGTGATGTAACCTGACACCTGATGACGTCACGATCACAAATTTCTTCTAGGACCATCTGTGGGTGGTGGTCTAAGTATGTACCAAGTTTGAAATCAATCGGATTTCAAAAAGTGGCAAAGTGGAGTGGTAGAAGAAACATGTGTTAAACCTATGGAGAAAAAGTCTGAAAAAGGAGAAGAAAAAAAAAAAAAAACTAGAGATGTGTTTGTGGACAAACACAAGCTGTTTCGGATATTTGAAATACTCTGAGCACGGGATAAACAATCAGTGACGTCACTATAAATGTCATTTAGCATATTATAATATGTACATGTCAAGTTACAACCAAATCGAACATTTTAGTCCTGTAGATATAGACCTATAAAAGAATGAAATGCCCCTTTAAGGGACTTCACATGGCATTTGATGATAATGTCACTTTAATTTCCATCTATAACACCTCCATGTGAATATGCATACCAAGTTTTAACCCAATCAGAATTGTACTTCCGAAGTTCAGTTTGAAGAAAAACGTGTACAAAACCAATAGGGAAACAATGCATCTTTAATGTGATGTAACCTGACACCTCATGACGCCACGATGACAAATTTGTTCTAGGACCATCTATGGGTAGTGGTCTAAGTGTGTACCAAGTATATAGTCGATCACATTTACGAAAGTGACAAAGTGGAGCGTTTTAAAACGTGTACAAAACCTATGGGGAAAATGTGCATCTTTAATGTAAAGTAACGTGACACCTGATGACGTCACGATCACGAATTTCTTCAAGGACCACTTGTGGGTGATGGCCTAAGTGTGTACCAAGTGTAAGGTTGATCTGATTTACGAAAGTGCCGAAATGGAGTGTTTAAAAACATGTACAAACCCTATGGGGAAAAATGCATCTTTAATGTGACGTAACCTGACACTTGATGACGTCACGATCACGAATTTCTTCTAGGTCCATCTCTGGGTGGTGGTCTATGTATGAATTAAGTTAAAAGTCGATCGGATTTACGAAGATGACAAACTGGAGTGTTTTAAAACGTGTACAAAACATATGGGGAGAAATGCATCTTTAATGTGACGTAACCTGACACCTGATGACGTCACGATCACAAATTTCTTCTAGGACCATCTGTGGGTGGTGGTCTAAGTATGTACCAAGTCTGAAATCAATCGGATTTTAAAAAGTGGCAAAGTGGACTGGTAGAAGAAACGTGTGTTAAACCTATGGAGAAAAAGTCTGAAAAAGGAGAAAAAAAAAAAAAAACTAGAAATGTGTTTGTGGACAAACACAAGCTGTTTCGGATATTTGAAATACTCTGTGCACGTGACGAACAATCACTGACGTCACTGTACATGTCATCTATGACAGAACATTACAGAATGTATAATACGTACATGTCAAGTTACAACCAAATCGAACATTATAGTCCTGTAGATATAGGCCTATAAAAGAATAAAATGCCCCTGTAAGGGACGTCACATGACATCTGATGATGACGTCACTTCAATTTTCATTTATAACACGTCCCTGTGAATGTGCATACCAAGTTTTAATCCAATCAGACTTGTACTTCCGAAGTTATAGCGATTCGACGAAATGCTCATTTAATGTCACGTCACGTGACACATGATGACGTCATCGTTACGAACTCACTGGGGACCATCTTAGGCTGCTGGTCTTACTAGTGTCTGACAAGTGTAAAGTCAATCAGACATACATGTATAGAAGTGGAAAAGTGTATCAGTTTGAAGAAAAACATGTTCAAAATCAATAGGGAAACAATGCATCTTTAATTTGATGTAACCTGACACCTAATGACGCCACAATGACGACTTTCTTCTAGGACCATCTGTGGCTGGTAGTCTAAGTGTGTTCCAAGTCTAACGTGGATCGCATTTACGAAAGTGCCAAAGTAGAGTGTTTTAAACGTGTACAAACCCTATGGGGAAACTGCATCTTTAATGTGACGTAACCTGAAACCTGATGACGTCACAATCATGAATTTCGTTTGGGACCATCTGTGGGTGGTGGTCTAAGTATGAATTAAGTCTATAAGTCGATCGGATTGATGAAGATGCAAAACTGGAGTGTTTTAAAACGTGTACAAAACATATGGGGAAAAATGCATCTTTAATGTGACGTAACCTGACACCTGATGACGTAACGATCACGAATTTCTTCTAGGACCATATGTGGGTGTTGGTCTAAGTGTGTACAAAGTGTAACGTCGATCAGATTTACGAAAGTGCCGAAATGGAGCGTTTTAAAACGTGTACAAACCCTATGGGGAAAAAGTATCTTTAATGTGACGTAATCTGACACCTGATGACGTCACGATCACGAATTTCTTCGAGGACCATCTGTTGGTGGTGGTCTAAGTATGAATTAAGTCTAAAGTCGATCGGATTTACGAAGATGCCAAACTGGAGTGTTTTAAAACGTGTACAAAACATATGGGGAAAACTGCATCTTTAATGTGACGTAACCCGACACCTGATGACGTCACAATCACGAATTTCTTCTAGGACCATCTGTGGGTGGTGGTCTAAGTATGTACCAAGTCTGAAATCAATCGGATTTAAAAAAGTGCCAAAGTGGCCTGGTAGAATAAACGTGTGTTAAACCTATGGAAAAAAAGGCTGAAAAAGGAGAAAAAAAAAGAAAAATGACAAGGACATGAGATTATGAATATTAGTGCATGCAAAGTTTCAACCGAATCGGACGAATAGTTGCGGAGATAAAGGGCTTTAAAAGAAGCAAGGTTAGGGCGCCCTCACATGACGACCACAGAAGTGATACTGTCGCCGCCGATATTTTCACATTAACACTTCCCAATATGAGGGCATTCAAAGTTTCAACGCAATGGGACCCATGCTTACAAAGATATAGGGCTGCAAATGATGCTATGTTAGGGCGCCCTCACATGACGACCGATGACGTCACCTTGACTTAACCTATATTCTGGTGTATAACGGATTCAAGTTTGTGTGAATGCAAAGCTTCAACCAAATCGGATGCATACTCGTGGGGATATGGAAATTCTGCAAAGTTAGGGCGCCCTCACATGACAGCTAATGACGTCGCGATGACGTCACCTATATTGCCACACGAAACACACCCCAATGTGAGGGCATGCAAAGTTTCAACGCAATCGGACCCATACTTGCAAAGTTACAGGGCTGCAACAAATGCAAAAGTTAGGGCGCCCTCACATGACACCTGATGACGTCAACATGACGAAAACCTTATAGGACCATCTGCGGTTGGTGATATGCGTGTCTGCCAAGTCTGAAGTCAATCAGATCTATGAAAGTGCCAAAATGTACTGATTGAAGGAAAACGTGTACAAAACCTATGGCGTAAAAATGCATCTTTAATGCTACGTAACCTGACACCTCATGATGCTATGATGACGAATTTCTTCTAGGACCATCTGTGGGTAGTGGTCTAAGTGTGTGCCAAGTATATAGTCGATCAAATTTACGAAAGTGCCAAAGTGGAGCGTTTCAAAACGTGTACAAAACCTAAGGGGAAAATGTGCATCTTTAATGTGAAGTAACGCGACACCTAACGATGTCACGATCACGAATTTCTTCGAGGACCATCTGTGGATGATGGTCTAAGTGTGTACCAAGTGTAACGTCGATCGGATTTACGAAAGTGCCGAAATAGAGCGTTTTAAAACATGTACAAACCCTATGGTAACGATGTCACGATCACGAATTTCTTCGAGGACCATCTGTGGATGATGGTCTAAGTGTGTACCAAGTGTAACGTCGATCGGATTTACGAAAGTGCCGAAATAGAGCGTTTTAAAACATGTACAAACCCTATGGGAAAAAAATGCATCTTTAATGTGACGTAACCTGACACCTCATGACATCACGATCACGAATTTCATCTAGGACCATCTGTGGGTGGTGGTCTAAGTATAAATCAAGTCTTAAGTCGATCGGATTTTCGAAGATGCCAAACTGGAGTGTTTTAAAACGTGTACAAAACATATGGGGAAAAATACATCTTTAATGTGACGTAACCTGACACCTGATGACGTCACGATCACAAATTTCTTCTAGGACCATCTGTGGGTGGTGTTCTAAGTATGTACCAAGTCTGAAATCAATCGGATTCAAAAAAGTGCCAAAGTGGCCTGGTAGAATAAACGTGTGTTAAACCTATGGAAAAAAAGGCTGAAAAAGGAGAAAAAAAAGGAAAAACTAGAAATGTGTTTGTGGACAAACACAAGCTGTTTCGGATATTTGAAACACTCTGTGCACGTGATGAACACTTGATGAAGTCACTTCGAATGTCATCTGCCAAGTGAAAAGTCAATCAGACATATAGTGCCAAAGTTTGATTTGAAGAAAAACGAGTACATAAAACCTATGGGGAAAAATGCGTCTTTTATGTGAAGTAACCTTACACCTGATGATGTCACGATCACGAATTTCTTCTAGGACCATCTGTGGGTGGTAGTTTAAGTGTGTACGAAGTCTAACGTTGATCGGATTTACGAAAGTGCCAAAGTAGAATGTTTTAAAACGTGAACAAACCCTATGGGGAAAAATGCATCTTTAATGTGACGTAACCCAACACCTGATGACGTCTTGATCACAAATTTCTTCTAGGACCATCTGTGGGTGATGGTCTAAGTGTGTGCTAGGTCTAAAGTACATCGAATTAACGAAAGTGCCAAAGTGGAGTGTTTTAAAATGTGTACAAACCCCATGGAGAAAATACATCTTTAATGTGACGTAACCTGACACCTAATGACGTCACGATCACGAATTTCTTCTAGGACCATCTGTGGGTGATGGTCTAAGCATGTATCAAGTCGGAGGTCGATCGGATTTACGAAGAGGCCAAAGTGGAGTGTTTTAAAACGTGTACAAAACATATGGGGAAAAATGCATCTTTAATGTGACGTAACCCGACACCTGATGACGTCACGGTCACGAATTTCTTCTAGGACCATCTGTGGGTGGTGGTCTAAGTATGTATCAAGTCTGAGGTCGATCGGATTTACGAAGATGCCAAACTGGAGTGTTTTAAAACGTGTACAAAACATATGGGGATAAATGCATCTTTAATGTGACGTAACCCGACACCTGATGATGTCACGATCACGAATTTCTTCTAGGACCATCTGTGGGTGGTGGTCTAAGTGTGTGCTAAGTCTGAAGTCGATGGCATTTACGAAAATGCCAAAGTGTATGGGTAGAAGAAAAACGTGTACAAAACATATGACAAAAAGTGGACAAATAAGAAAAAAAAAAAAAAAAATCTTAACGAAAACAAGAGCTGTTTCGGTGTGTACACCGAAACAGCTAAAAAAAAAAAAAAAGAAAAAGAAAAAAAAAAATCTTAACGAAAACAAGAGCTGTTTCGGTGTGCTACCGAAACAGCTAAAAAAAAAAAAAAGAAAAAAGAAAAAAAAAAATCTTAACGAAAACAAGAGCTGTTTCGGTGTGTAACCGAAACAGCTAACTAGAAATGTGTTTGTGGACAAACACCAGCTGTTTCGGATATTTGAAATACTCTGAGCACGGGATGAACAATCAGTGACGTCACTATAAATGTCATCTATAACAGCGCATTATAATATGTACATGTCAAGTTACAACCAAATCGAACATTTTAGTTCTGTAGATATATAGACCTATAAAAGAATAAAATGCCCCTTTAAGGGACTTTACATGACATTTGATGATGATGCCACTTCAATGTCCATCTATAACACATCCATGTGAATATGCATACCAAGTTTTAACCCAATCAGAAAAACGTGTACAAAACCTACGGGGAAAATGTACATCTTTAATGTAATGTAACGTGACACCTGATGACCTCACGATCACGAATTTCTTCAAGGACCATCTGTGGGTGATGGTCTAAGTGTGTACCAAGTGTAACGTCGATCGGATTTAGAAAAGTGCCGAAATGGAGCGTTTTAATACATGTACAAACCCTATGGGGAAAAATGCATCTTTAATGTGACGTAACCTGACACTTGATGACGTCACGATCACGAATTTCGTCTAGGACCATCTGTGGGTGGCGGTCTAAGTATGAATTAAGTTTAAAGTCGATCGGATTTACGAAAATGCCAAACTGGAGTGTTTTAAAACGTGTACAAAACATATGGGGAAAAATGCATCTTTAATGTGACGTAACCTGACACCTGATGACGTCACGATCACAAATTTCTTCTAGGACCATCTGTGGGTGGTGGTCTAAGTATGTACCAAGTCTGAAATCCATCGGATTTTAAAAAGTGGCAAAGTGGATTGGTAGAAGAAACGTGTGTTAAACCTATGGAGAAAAAGTCTGAAAAAGGAGAAGAAAAAAAAACTAGAGGTCTATGTCTGTTTGCAACAGAACATAGGGCTTTTCCGCATTATGATTTTTTTTAATCAATAATACCCTGAATATGCATGAACATAAAATCTGTCAAAGTTAGCCGAAAATCGGCTAAAACGGTCACTGTGGACAGGATTTGACCTCGGCAATACGATGTATGTGCGTGTGCACAAGGTCTTTGCTTGGACAAAGAGTGATCTAAATAAATTACTGGCAAAGAGTCGAAAACAATCTTTGAAAATCGACAAATATTTTTTAATTTGTTGATGACGTCATCGTGACGTCACTTCGAACTTTGCATACTAGTATGATTAACTACCTACCCACCAAGTTTCATGACAATTGGACCTTTCCTTATATGAGTTTTGCAAAATCGCATTTTGATGACGTCATGATGACGTCACACATTTTTTTCAAGTTTTGTGCAAATAGCTATTACATAACAGACCAAATGCAAAAAAGGATTTTGCATTTTGCATGTTGCGTTCGGGAGATATGGCTAAAAGGTCCAAACAAATAAATATTCATATAAAATCTCAGGATGATGTCATCATGACGTCACCTCATTTTTAATCTATAACACTTCCTGGTATAGCCACTTACCAAGTTTCAACCCAATCGGACTTACATTTCTGTAGATATAAGACTTCACAATATGTAGGTAAATTTTCAAAAATCAATAAAGAATTAGGTGATGACGTCATCGTGACGTCATAGTCTTAGCATAATTTTTGTATGAGGTTCTTTCTTGGCTGTAACTTTGATGACGATTCCAGATCGCTAAAATACGAAAATGGTGGCTTGAAAACGTGTACAAAGTCAATAGGTTAAAAATCCCACCGCAGAAAAACTGCACCTTTAAATGCGTGATTTTCCTTTAAACTGAAACATTTTTATAAAATATTACTTGTTATTCTAACTCTTGGGAATATTTTCAATCAAATGAAAGGCGTAAAAAAATACGACTTCTTTTTCCTTCTCATAGTAATTCTCAGCCGAAGTTCAGAACTACTCAGTAAGATATATCAGTGTTGTATAGGAAAAGACTTGTGGAGAAAGCTGTGTACAAAGTCTATGAGCAAAATTAATTATTCATGAATCCATAATAAATCATTTGATGATGACGTCATCATGATGTCATAGTCTTGGCATAATTTTTGTATGAGGGTCTTTCTTGGCTGTATTTTTGATGACGATTCCAGATCGCCAAGTTATGAAAATGGTGGCTTGAAAACGTGTACAAAGTCAATAGGTTAAAAATCCCACAGCAGAAAAACTGCACATTTAAATTAGTGATTTTCCTTTAAACTGAAACATTTTTATAAAATATTACTTGCTATTCTAACTCTTGGGAATATTTTCAATCAAATGACAGGCGTAAAAAAATACGATTTCTTTTTCCTTCTCATAGTAATTCTCAGCCGAAGTTCAGAACTACTCAGTAAGATATATCAGTGTTGTATAGGGAAAGACTTGTGGAGAAAGCTGGGTACAAAGTCTATGAGAAAAATTAATTATTCATAAATCCATAATAAATCACTTGATGACGTCATCATGACGTCACTCTTCGGGACACATCTTGGCTATAGGGACTATGCTTATGCCAACTTTCAATGATGTCTGACAAAGATTAATGCCAAAAGTGATATAATACGTCCCTGTCTATGCGCATGCATGAACATAAAATCTGTCAAAGTTAGCCGAAAATCGGCTAAAACGGTCACTGTGGACAGGATTTGACCTCAGCAACACGTGCGCTGCAGGCTGACTGACATACGATGTATGTGCCTATGTACAACGTACGTGCATGTACATGTACATGTACATTGTGGACGTCCTGTCCTGTGCATGTTTTGAAGCAGAGGTATTGTCAACGTGAAGTTTTAAGCGTGCGCAGGGTATGTTCGAGTTCGCTTATCGCCTCGAAACTTTGAAATGTTTTAGACCTACCCTTCAATCGACAATTAAAGTAAAAACAAATATAAAAACTGCCATGGTTGATTTTTCAGGAATTTTCAAATGAAAAAGACTCTTTTTATTATAACTTCCGGTCTGATGACGTCATTTGCCTAAAACTTCGCAAACGTCTTAAGTGGGTCAAGGTCATTATATACACCAATATTTAGGCGATTCCGACAAACTTCGCCACAGACATCTATTCAAAATACATTTTTGCTAATTTTCAACCTGTCGCTAGAGGGCGCTCGAAGATTGCATGACGTCATCGATAGATGATTTGAAGAATTCTATCGGCCAAGAGACTAACACCGTTAAAAGCAAGTTCATTTCTATTACCATTTTCAAATAATAAGCCACTTCCGGTTTGGGCCTTTTTCGACCGGAAGCAAGGGTCACGTGATTGCACGCACACTGAATAAAATGAAGACCTTAACCTGCTCTACCACTTGCCGGCAACAGAATGCTGCGGACGCGTACGGTTGATTTCTTATGCATTTTTAAATATTAAAAGTGTCACAATTTAATTGCCTATAAATAAACACAGGATGACGTCATCATGACGTCATCATTCCACAATGTTGTTTGAATTAGGGTCTTTGCTTGGACAAAGATTGGTGTAAATGAATTACTGGCAAAGAGTCAAAAATGCCCTTTGAAAATCGACAATTATTTTTTAATTTCTGTGTACAAAGTCTATGGGAAAAATTAAATATTCAAAAATCTATAATAAATTAGTCGATGACGTCACCATGACGTCAATCTTCGGGACACATCTTTGCTATAGGGGCTATGCTTATGCTAACTTAGAATGATGTATGACAAAGATTAATGCCAAAAGTGGCGTGTAGAATAAACGTGTACAAAGTCTATGGGGTTTTGGGAAAAAAAGAAGAAGAAGAAGAAGAAGAAGAAAGAAAAAAAATCAGAACAAAAAGAAAGGCTTTTCCGCAACAATGCGGAAAAGCCAAAAAAGAAGAAAAAAGAAAAAAAAAAATCTTAACGAAAACAAGAGCTGTTTCGGTGTGTACACCGAAACAGCTAAAAAAAAATCTTAACGAAAACAAGAGCTGTTTCGGTGTGTACACCGAAACAGCTAAAAAAAAAAAACCTGTCATCAAACAATATTACCCCTGTCAACAATAAAAGCAAGATAAAAATTCTACTCAAACCCATGTATCATAATCATATCTCCTTAAAACCAGTCTTTAATGTACACAACCATTACATGGACGGATGCAGGTTTGCAGAGATGAATGGTATACTGCACAATAACTGTTCAGCTCTAATAACGTGACTTGATTTTCCACACTAGTGACACCAGTCCATGATATCTGTGGTGCAATTTCCGATCCAATGGTTGACATTGGGAGGTACAGAGAGTGAGTAAATATCCTTAGGTAGTAATAAAAAGTACGTTGGAGCTCGGTAGGGCATTGAGGATTTCTATGAGTTGTGTTCACAGCGAGTAATGACAGGAAACGAATGTGTGCTGGAAACTACTTTGAATCAGTGAAGGATTTGAACTGAAAAGTTCAAACGTTTTTGCTTTGACTTGATTAGCACCTTCAGTCACCTGCTATATGTACTTGTACAGGTAGGTCCAATACATGTACAGTACCATGCAGTTGCTCAAAAGAATACACATGAACATGTAAAGGTTTGTCAATTTTTGTTTCAGTTCAAATCACCTAAAACTAAACAACTAATCACAAGCAAAGAAATGCATTAATTTTGGTTAGTAATAATTAATTTATTGTTGGTGAGCAGAATTCTGCAGTGCTCAGCAAAGTTATAATACATGTACATGTATGTACATGTACATGTATGTGCTTATTCATAAGATGGAATTTAGCACTATATGCGTGAACCTGTAATGCACATGCAGTGTGTCCCGTTCACGGGGCTTTCAAAAGTGGTAAAAAAGCGCCCTCTCTGTTGGTGCACTGAGCCCATAGGGCTCTCTTCATTACCTAGGTGACCCAGCCTAGTAGTAGTAGGCAAAGGTATAGCAAGCTTACCATACGAAGTACCGGTAGTTACCGGTACTGTACAGGTAGTAGGCAAGCCTTCAAAGCTTTGATGGATGGAAAAACACAGAGCCACAGGTATAGTGACACAAGGTAGTGACACAAGCAGTGACCATTATGCAATTTCATAAGGAATTTGCGGTTGTATTACATGTGGTATGTTACACAGTTTAGTTTACACTAAACTGAAAAGTTTACAACGCACAACGTGGTTGCTAACCAAACGCTTGCCTACTGCAATGATGGCTGATCACAGGGAAAGTGGTACATGTACATTGTCTTCACACAATGGGACCCTAAAGATTGCCTAATAACCTTTAACATGTACAACATTAGCCATTAGATGCATAGCCATAGCTGATGTATACACCACCATACCAGCTGAACTTGCTACCATTTGTTGTTTAATGTGGTCTCAAGATTCCAACATTGAAATGATTTATGGAATAATGCGGTATATACATTGTAAGAATGATATGGCAGAAAAGGGTTGCACTACACATGTGTACATGTGCGGTAACCAGTAGCGTAAGGGTTCATTTATAACCACTTAAGCACACATTTACTTCAAAAATAGCGTTATTGGTAGCATTTAATGTTTTGTTCAAAGGAAATGCTTGTCACCAATTTAATTTCATAAACTATAGTTTAGTGATGTTATAATAGTGACTCACCAGTATATCATTCCTTTATTCTGAGACGCTTGAGAGATAAATCAAATGATTGCTGCTTCAAATCCTACGGTACCATTCATGTGTTGAATTGATACCCAATATACACCATTAGCCTCATCACTTAACAACCCCCCCCCCCCATCACTGATACAAGGCTCAATTGAAAAAACTTATTGTCAGATATTGCTCACACATCGCCCAAAGTCTTTAATTCCTTAATATCAATTTTTTTTTTACCCCCTCCCAACCCCCTAGGGCCTTTCCGCACATAATAAAGTAACTGTCTCTTTGCATACATTTCCATGTGATCATTTTTAACGGACCCCTCTTCTTTGGTATCCCGAGGCCATATTTCATATCATTGATTAATTGCATCTTGGAGGCTTTCAGGAAAATTTGCCGTGCAGGTCAACAACCCGTCGAGCGTAGACCTGCGTGGCTTGGCACGGCGGCGTGAACCGACGATGGATCTTAGAATGAACAGTCAAGGGAGGATTGAATCAATATGGTCTTGACTGTCAAGCTACAGGGTGGGATAAAGGGGGAGGCCTCTGAGGTAAAGTGGATAATGACGGCTTTAGGGATTAACTCAACTTACTAACGGTGCCGGTGTGTTGCCAGCAGGAATTTGTTTAAACAATCCTATACTGAGGATGGAATGATGGAGACATCAGTGTTGATACATTGAGTGCTCCAGACAGGAAATTTGACACTGGATTCTGGTAAATTAGATATTTGTTTTAATCGGTTCACGAACCCATCTTCAACCTCAATGAAGTTGCCATTTTTGAGCTCTGTTTTCTTCTCAGAAAGTTTGTGGTCATAAAGTTTATGTTTGTTTTGAGGGTACGTGAATCCAACTGAAAAGAATAAGTATAAACATAAATACGTATGTTTTTGTTTTCATTGTCGGGCCATCTTTCATAAAACAAAATTTGTGAACTCTTTTGTGAGAATACAAGCTTTGTGCTTTCTAAATATCTAATAATTGTCATAATGTAAAGCAGGATAATATGAACCTTGATGTGGTGGAGAAATAGAATGTATGATGCGAAGAACCTTTTTAAGTTTTCCCTTTTCCCATATTTGTTTTGTACTAAATAAGTATAAAAATATAAAGTCAAAGACCTTTCCACTTTTAATTTATTGACAGATTGACAGTGCAATTTGCCGATAGGCAGAATAAATAACCAGCTATCAACTGTCTGTGAGTTAATCCCAAGATGGCCATTAGTTGTCTTTACAACATCACTTTTTTGATCCCCATCTTTTCATTGCATTGAGCTAATGGGTTTAGACAAGACAAAAACTGAAATGAAGTGCAAAACAAAAGATCTTGCTTTTCATAGATGGGAGATTGTAAGTAGTCAATTATTAAATGAAATCTTACTGGACCGTCGAATACTTTATCTTCAGTTATCAAAGGATGAAATCTTCAGTGAACAATGTATGGTACCCTGACTTATTCAGTGTTGATAATGGTGTCAGGAACCTTTTATGTGGCAAAAGAAAACTTTAGTAATGGATGTTGAAAAATTGGTGACTTTGAAATATCTAAGTTTTCGGCCCTTGTTGCTACTCCAATTCTTGCCACTTCAAAATCTCAATACTGTACTTTAAATGGCAGGCGTGTTGGAAACAAGGTACTCATTTCTATGAATTCAAGCAAACAAAATGTCTCTAAGGAAGTGAAATGGATGATCACCTTTTCAGAGCAAAGAGGCAGATTCTTATCCAACTACCGGTACTCAACAAAGTTAAAGTCACTACGTACTTAAGAAACACCTGTAGATTTCGTGTACTCCAGATCTCATACTACACGTGCATGTACAACACTCATTGCCCAACCAACTACTCTAAGGTAATGGTCATGAACGATTTGATCGATCAAGCACAGTGTCTAATGTTTGATCATTTGTATCTACACAACTCCCAGTGGTTTGATGTCCCCACTCACAAGACAAGGACCACTGCACATCCCAATGCAAACCCTCTACTTAAAGTCATTCACCCCACCCAAGGGGCTCCCCCACCCCCCCCCCCCCTCTCCATCATTGCAACCCCCCCCCCCATCAATCCCCCCCCCCCTCACCATCAGCATCACCAACAATCATGACAAGAGCAATCCACTGTGATTAGCTTCTCTCCTGTTGGACAAGGGGGTGAGGTTCAAAACTTAGTGACAAGTACCTGTCAAATCCGCAAGGATTGACCAATTCCTAAGTGGATTACGACTCGTCTTTAATTGACCCGTTGGCTAACAAGGTAACAACAGTAGTGTTTAGACAGCCAAAATGGAAAAGACTTGGTAGAAACCCTACGGGAATGCCGCTATGAATATTAATAAACTGTCGTTGGGTAAACGCTTCGGGGGCTAAAGAGTGTTGAATTTCTCTCCGAGCTTCCTGTACACTTCCTTGTGCTGATTGGAACTCACTAGTAATGGGAGGCTGTGTAATTTTATGGGTAATATTTGGAGGGGGGGGGGGGAGCGTAAATTCAAGTGTGATGCTCAACGCCGTTGCCACTAAAGACAACATGTGGTTGTGATGGCTTGAGTGTGTGCATCAACACCTATCAGGAAGTGATGTGCTCAGTGTGTGAGTGCATTAGGGGAAGGAATTGGTCCCAATAGAGGTGATACGATACCAGAATAAGCCAAATACCTGCACTTGTGCATGGCCAAGTGTTTGAATACCCACTAGTTCATTACCAGGTCGTTCACCTCGACGCAGATTGAAAATATAGGAGGATACCAAAAATTCCGCTAGATGAGTTTGATTGGATTAATTTACAAATTTGCATGCAAATGATGACTTTGATGGAATTTCAAGTAAGGATTGTCCTTGAAGGAAATCACCCATCAGTGCTGCTTCTTGATGAGCAACCATCACATTCACAATATTAAACCTTCGTCTTCACCTTATCATCCTCATTGGAATATCTCACTGCATTTGAACCAATTTTGGAAAAATGATCAGTTGGTGGTGGATGATCTAAAGGACAATATCACTTGTGTCAGTCACCTTGATTGCCGTGTGTTATCAACAGTCAGTTAGTTCCAACTGAGAGTCCCTTTTCCCAAAACAAACTCTATCCCACCGGTATCTAGTCATCAAGCTTGATGCCATCATTTTGTGTGGTTTATCTGTTAAACTAATAAAAAGAAGATTTTAGTTTGTGGACCGTTTAAGATACATTTCATTCAGATTCTTTGCTTACTAAATTCAGATTTATGTGAATGTTTACAGTAATTCCTGACCTATAGTGATGAATAACTTGTAAAGTTAATAAAATATTGAAAGTTAATCTACTAGAGTACTATAGGCCTATCCATTGTTGCACCAACAGATCCGTCTTAAAGCAATACAGCCTGTTGATTGATGATTGGTGGGCAATTTGTTGAAGCGGTCAGAAATAGGACTGGACTGTTTTAAGTGATGTGGAACAGAACAGCGTCGCGTTAATAGCAGGATCGTTACGGTAGACGTCACTTGTAACTCCAGCGCCAATTAATAATGCCTATAATTTCTGTCCATTCAACGAATTTGATTTGAATTGTTCATTTATGAGTCCCTTTGTAATTTCTCAAGTTCTCAGCCTTTGTGTGTATGTTATTATTTGGCCTCATTTTCTGTACCGACTGATGTGTAAATTTGACAAAAGGCTTTGGACTGGGCATAATTGTGTTCCAATATCTCACTTTATTTGTGCACAGTACTTGCTTTATTACCTAATTAGCAATTGTCAAGTGTTCCGTGTTCTAGTTTAACAGGTCATGCATGAGCTACACTGTTCATATTCGTCACCCCACTTAGTGTGGCTCTGTGACTTACTGTATGAAGACAATGTTTATTTTCTAGGGTGCAAGTAATTTGCATCGTAATTGAGTGACTTGTCATTATGTACGATGGGGGGGGGGGGGGGGGGGGGGTCATGGTGTACCGGTATGATTTTTTGTGTGCAAACTGCATGTTAGCCTATAAAGATACATTTCAGGCGCGGATCCAGATGGGGGGGTTTGGTGGTAAAAAAAAAACACCCCCAGCTCTGTCATAAAAAAAAAAAAATTATCATACAAATTCCTAAAAAATAAGTCGAACCCCCCTGTGACACCCCCCAAAAATTATATGTCCGCCTGTTCAAAATACAGTACACCATTCTGTAATCTAGTGTTAATAATCGTCGAATTTGAACAGCGCCCCTATTGAAATATGGTACCAGGCCCCCCCCCCCCCCCCCCCCCCCCCCCCAGTTTTTGATTTTACGGAGGCCAAGTGTGCGGAGAAAAAAAAACCCTGTGTACATTTTCAGATTTTTGGGCTGATGAAACCCCCCCCCCCCCCCCTGCGAAAATTCCTGGATCGGCCCCTGCATTGTTCCCAGTGAGTTTACATAAACCAATATTTTGAATAAATAACCCGAGAAAATTTAATTCACTTTGAGCAGAACAAGGAAAACATTTATCTTAAATGGAAAATATCACACCTACACATGCAGAGGTATAAATTAAGTTTCCAGCATTAATTTCTAGGTCCTAGGAATACAGCGCATTTCATTAAGAAAGGTGTGTGGGTTAATTGAACGCTAGGCTGTGGCCATAACTCTAAAGCTCGTCGACACTGGCGCAACAATTGTGATAAATGACTAGAATTAGGTGTGTTCATTCATCTCACTCCCCAACCACTGCTGGGTAGGTGTAAGGTTATTGGGTTGGATACTTTTCAATTAATTAAGATTTCCTTGTCAGAATCAGGTGTCCTGAAAACAAACACAATCCCACACATAGAGTGATACAAGAGAGGATGTACAATGTGCATATATCTCACACGTATCTTGATGTTGGGATTGAAGAACCAGGAAAGCTTTGGGCTAATGCACAGATTGTGTAATTGGAAGTAATGGATCAGAGGGAGAAGTATTTCTACATGAGAAGTGGATTGTGGATAAAAACTGGATTACAAAAGAAAGTTGTTAATTGTAAGGAGGATAATGGATTGTACATTCATGAGTAGTAGATTACAGGAAAAATTGCAATTGAATTGAAAGTTGTTGATTTTACAGATGTACAGTTATTGTTTAACAGTAAATAATAACAAACAATAAAACAAATAAGCAATCAAAGAATGTATACCCTCAAAAAGAAATGTTTTTAGGACTTGCATTTTGTTTCAGAAAACCTGTGTGATAATAAAACTGCAGCACGGTACATGTAATACACGTTGCCTCAAATCCAAGTGACATGTTCATTTCCCGTCTTGTGACCCTAAGACCAAAAAAAAAAAATAGTTCTGCTTCCGATTACATCGCATTTGAAAATAGGGAAGGTAGGTAGGGAATTTTTTTTTGGGGGGGGGGGGGCAATTTTTTGTCTATGATCATATGGAGGTGTCTGCGTATAGTCAAGGGTAAAAGGTACATGTAGTAATTGATGGTTTTCGGTTTTTTTTCTCATTTTTTCCCCAAAAGAAATTAGGGTAGGGGCTGTCAAATATGGTAGGTAGGGTAAAGGGAAGCAGAAGTATTACTTTTTTTGGCCTAAAGTCGTCCTATGTTCACAACTTCACTGCTCCACCATGTGTCTGAGAAAATCTATTCCTGGATTCAAAGTTGCAGATACTTCAGATGTAGGTGACAACTTTGAAAGAATGGGTCATCATTGGTTGGTTGAATAGAAGCTCATCATATTGTGCACACTGTTCATAAGCCCATTGGAAGAACTTGAATATGCTGAGGTGTAAACATCACCTCTGAATGAACCTTGTCCGAGAAAAGTTGACTGCCCTGTATGTTGATAACAACATCAATAAATAATGTGTGTTGACTACTACAATGCACTGCCCTATGTCGATGATAATAGAAATCAGTGGTTTTCTGGTTTCTTGAGGGGTTGAAATTGGATTGTCAATAACACTAAGACCTTCAATCATTTATCAATTACATTATGTAAATGGTGTGGTCATAAGAGAGATTGATTCCATTTAGAAATACTAGTCATGTGTCATCTTTTCATCAGGTTATATACATTGTAACCTCATTTCCGGGAATTTGGTCAGTAATGCTGGAAATGTGCCATGTCTCAGCTCAGGTGAATACTACTTTTGAATTTTGGAAAGATGCTCAACAAGTGTTCATGATGATCTCAATAAAAGTAGGATCCTACTAATCTCAGATCAGTTGGCCAATCACATGTAGTTTGAGTGAGTTTTATTATGGGTAATTTTATGCTGTTGGTTTTGTCGAAAACCTGCAGAACAAGGATTACATGGAATGAGTGCAAAACCATTTCAGCAGTGAGATAGACAATGCAGCGTTGTAGCCGGGTCCATCACAAGTCTATCACTGGCAACACGGGATGAAAGAGAACAAAAGAATTGTCACAGTCCATTTGAATTGTACATGTACCGGTAACTTATGACTTGGCATTCAGGGATTTGAGATTAACATGTGAGGAATAGACTGAAAACATGACTGAGAAGTCGCTTGAACCGTTGAACTATTAAACAGCTTTAACCACTGATCTCATACAAAATTGATGTTGATGTTATTGTTTGTTTTTACTGGCACAATAAATGGATACTGTCAGCCACAATGCATTGTTTCCCATACTCCTATTTTTGACCCACTTTTCTGAGAATTACCAAGCCATTGTTTCCTCTTGTCATATGGTAATAGCTTTATGATAATGGGTGAGTTTATACAAGCTGTATCAGTCAGACGTGGTTTCTGGGTAATTACCAAGGTCCTATATGATTCATTAATTGGTTTCAGGTTCACTGCCCTGAAGAAAAGTGACCTACTCTAGTAATGACATGGTCAGGCATAATTCAGATCCTCAAGATGACGTTTTTTTTCTGTGGGTTTTCTAGGAACTCTTTGTCTGTGGGGTATGGCCGTCATCATAGTCTCTTTGTCTTTAAATTTGGTGGTTTATTGTTAAAAGTTAGGAATATTTGTAGGGTTTTTGGGAGAATCCACTCAGAGTGAAAGGGGAAAGTCTTTATGTAGCATAAGGCAAAGTTTGGAAAATATGTTGACATTAATTACATAGTATGCATCCATCATTTTGTAAATTTGGGATCCTCTGTTTATTCCTGTCCCTGTAACATCCGACATCCATTTTTTTATATTCTGATGCACTCCTTAACCCAGTTGTCCTCAAAGACTGGTCATGAACAACAAACTGTGCTGCAAACTGCTAACAAAAATGTGCATATTCATGAGAAAAAGTGTGATGTCAGTTCGGGCAGAAACCTCAATGTTACAGCTATTTCAGCACCAAAATATGCCTGAATTTGGGATATTTTGCTGTCGTAAATGTTCTTTTCTTTGGTGATTCGTTGCTGTGTCAGTACATGGCAGCAGGCATATGAGCAGAGTTTTCTCACAAATGTTTTCAATGTGCAAACTTTGGGTTCACCATTTGAACAGGAAACCCCTAAACTGAACCAGTGTCTTCCGGAAATGACATCACAGCAACAGCGCCCTCATTTGTCAGGAAAAGGCAGGAAATTATATGTTTTGAAAGAAGTTTCACTATTCCATAAAATTAACCAAAACAGGCATGTCAAATAGTTTTCATACATTTAACAGGAATGGAAAGTTGCACAAAATATGTTCCCAAGTCAAATTCACGCCATGGGCCCTTTAACTCAGTAGCCGCCTTTTCAGTCGTTTCTCCTAGGTACAATATCTGAAATCTGATGACCCTTGTTCCTACAATTGTCCAAGACATGTGTATGTTTAAAAATTACTTCCATGACTATTTGTATTGTTAAGATGTTCATTAATTAATATCACATTTATTCAAATTGACTAATCTGAATATCTTGGAAAAGTTGTATTTTTGCTGAAGATGAAAGAATCTAGAGCTTCCCTGGCACAGTGGTATATTTTTAATTATAGAACAATGCGGTGTAATTATTACCCGTCCAACTTGACATTGACCTTTGTATCACAGGCTGACTTGGACAAGTTTCAGGGGGAAAAATGCAATCGATAACTGGAAACAGTCCAACCGCATAATCATTACCACACGTCAGTACCACGCTGGCAAGGTTGCTCAATCATGGCCATTTGTTTATTGGCACAATAAATGATACTGTCAGTCACAATGCATTCAATTTCCCCAAAACTCCTATTTTTGACCCACTTTTCTAATTACCAAGCCATTGTTTCCTCTTTGCATACGGTAAGGCCCTTTGAGTTATTCATGCATCGATTTCCTTGACTGTGGAACACATTAAATGCATTGAAACATCTGACTGTGTATCCCATTTCTGGATTTTGCAGTCAGTTAAATGTTATTAACCTCAATATCAGCCCATATACCCCAGTAGATGCAGTGGAAATATTGGAGGGGAGGGGCCTGTTTCCTTCCCCCCCCCAACCTGCAAACCCATCCAAACTGCTACATTTATTGTAGGCCTATGTGAATGCAAACTCCAAGTGGGTTGATGCAGGAAGAGCAGTTTTGAAAAAAAGCACAGCTTTTATCATGAGTATTTTTTTTTTAATTTCAAACCATGACTACCGATAGCTATTTTATTATAAAGAATTGACTTTGTAACATATTGTGTATTAAAAATGTGCCAATTGTTAGTTGTTTTTTATTTTTTTTTATTTAGAAAAGCACTGTGATACTGTGCATTCTCCTTTATTAATAAAATTTCCCGTTTGGAATCAGATACATCCAAATTGAACCAAGCCCCAATTAAATACCTACGTCCTGTGTGAAGTGAGAGCACTGATTCTATATTGACACAAGACTGACCCATATATGATGTAAAGTTCATGCATAGCCCATACACACAAGTCATGCAGCAAATTCACTGTCTGCCAGCTTAATGTAGATTAATACTCAGTCCTACATGCTGCAATACACCCACCACCTGTCCACGGTAAACGAGTTAATAACCATAGAGTGCTATCAGACAGGGAACCGGTTGAGAATGTGTGTATCTTTATCGTACAGCACCTGGCACGTGTCGTCATTACAGATCATAAAAGATGAGAACAGGAAACCAAGTTGGTTGTCGTAACTGAAATAAATTGCTATGGAGCGTGTCCTTAGGGTCCCTTTGGCTGCTGCCGCTAGCAAACATTGCCAACGTCCCAACCAGGGCCCATGACTACTTGTCAGCTTTCCAGTGCTGTTTAATTGGTCCTCAACTAATTGTGGCTAGGTCACTTTGAAGTTGGGCCGACCGAAGATTTTGAGCACGTTGTCACTTCCGACTGTTTGCCATTTGTGTTAGTTGGTATCCTGGTTTTCATTTTGTAAATGACTGCTGTGTGATTTGGTTGTGCTTCAAGCTGCTCAGGTAACTGGCCTGAAGGGGTTTGGAAATTAGAATCGTGTCATGATTCATTTCTTGCCAAATGGAGCAATATCTGGTGGGAATATGAGGTGCTTTCAGCAGTGGCATCATACATGTGCCTGATATAACCAAGAAACTCATTTTCAAAAGCAGTGTTGGTGTGAGCATGTATGGATTAAAGCAGTGATTTTTAATCAACATTTGCCTTGGGCTTATGCACAAATAGATTTAGATTTTGGTTCCGTTTTGGTCTTCTTGGTCAAAACCCAATATTACAAATGCTGTACCTATGTTTACTTTTGATAGTTATCTTTCATATTTACTCAGATAAAATTTAAAGAAAAAAAAGAAACTTTGAGTGGACTAATTTGGATCTCTTATAAGTTATTTGATTTAAAGATGAATATTTTGTGCCTCCAATATCACATTTTCTGTACTGGGAGTCTCTGATATTCTGCATAATATCATAATTATTGTCTGCAATTATTGTCTGCTGTAGGAGTCAATGACCATGTGAAGGTATAAAACAATTCATGCTATTGGTAATCAAGGCCTGGCAAATTATTGCTTGTCATCAAATTTCATTACGTGATGCTTTTGAAGCGTGCCGTCTGCGCTTGTACTCTCTGTCCAATTCTTTAAATACGTTTTGCGTTATTCACATCATTTTTGTTGGCACAAAAACTGTCCAGTGTCATCAGGAGTGAGTGTGTTTCCAGGTTGTGCTGATTGAGTCCTCTGAGTGATTCAGAAGGATTGCTCCATCGGCTCGTTTGAAAGTCACAAAGGAACAGGAGTTGTAATTGTGTTTGAACCTTAGCTTGATTTACGGTTATTCCAGTAAAACATTCCTGAGATTTATAGGTTGAGGTGTGATGAAACGATGATTTGATTCAGTCAGCTTCACTTTGGCAATCTCCAAGATGCATTAAGCCTGACGTTTTCTTGCTCCATAGTTTGTAAATAGATGATGCATTACGGAAGATTGAGTCATTTGTTTCAATTTACGAAGTTGGGATCTATTCTCAGAGTTGTACTAGGAAGTTTGTTGGAGAGAAGATTGGTACTAAAGGAAAGTGAATTTGCTTGGGATGAGCATGTTGTCTTGGTTTGGCATGGGTCTGTTATGGATTTGGTAGAACAGTTGGGATGCCCTGGCCAACTGCGTTATGGGGAAGTTCTTTATTATTACGCAAATTAGGACCGAGTTATGGGGACTTTCTGCTGTCCCCACAGCATTTTCGGTCCCCACAAGTACCTCATACAGACGATGTGTATGTCCCAACAACTGTGGAACAAGACATGCTGAGTTTGCTTTGCCTAGGCTGGTTAAGGACATCATTGGTAAGGGTGGAAAATGATGACCTTTTAGATTTGGGTCCCATGAGATGAATCTTGTTGGCTTGGCTCTGTACTGTGTTGATTGGTTTGAAATATGAAATAAGATCATTGTGGATTAGGTTGAAACACACCTCCTTTGTCATCCCAACCTTTTACCATTGATCAGATTGTCCTTGTGTAGAGGCGTCCCTTTTCCCTTAATCACCTTTTTGCAAGTTGTTTTAAAGAGTTTGTTCAAAACGTGTTGTACATTCATTAACTTTGTATACGTACTGTTACCATTAATAGTAAGCAACATTACACATGTACTCATTATTTTATCTGGTTACATATAAAAAAAACCCAGACAATTTGTTAGTATCTTCATCAATTAAATGTACAATATTTGGCTATGATGAACTACATGTACCAGGTACATAGTCATACCGTGACCTACCGGTACATGTAGCATCCCACATTGATCTTTGTATACTCACACTGCATCCAGGTGTAATTTGTAGGTTTTATGAGATGAGAACTGTGTTGTGTTTGTATGGATCCTAGCTCTATGGTAAGCTTATGAAGGCAGGAGTGCACTCAAAATCATGTAGAGTAGGCAGTGCAACCAACTGAACAGCAAAGTACACATTGAAAACTGCTGTGGAGACTACTCAGTGTAGTAATGACTGTGAGTAAGGGCTCAGGAGCCACACAATTACTATCTACCCCTGATGCTAGCAGCCTGTTACATGTACCGTAGGCCTTCACCGCATGCATCCGCTCATCACAACTTTTAACATTGAACTCTTAACCAGCTGGCTTCTTTGCAACCTCATTCCCATGGTGTCGAGCAGTACGCTCCCTCCACTACCTACTCACTCACCCTGGCATTGGATCGTTTGCGTGTTGAAAAATCTTGCACATGTATGCAAATTAGGAATAGTCTGGGGCCTGGTTGTGCTCTAAATCAGTGTTTGTTTTTGTATACAGGGTATTGGTTAAAAACAGAATCAATTTGTTGCAACGTGAGATCAGGAAATACAATTTTCTTCAAAGTTTAAATGTTAGTCTTATCCAGCCAATGTGCAGTATCACATTACATATGATATTATTATAAGCAAAATGGAAAAGGGTCGTTTATGAGGTGGAGTGGACATAATAATTCACATTGAATGTGAAAATGCGTAACATATGTTTGAAATACTGAAAACACCAAGTACCGGTACTCGATATAAATCCATTATTTGCTATTGTATGGAATCAGAATACAGGAAGCAAGTTTACTACCAGGGGTGACTATTGGAAACGAGGTTGGAAATAAAATAACCCCTGGGAAGGAGGTTGGGCTAACGAGGTTGGAAATAAAATAACCCCTGGGAAGGAGGTTGGGCTGTTTGGGTGGTTACACCTCTATGTTCCGACACCCCTATGTTCCGACTGCACATATTCCTATTCCTAACCCTAACCCTAACCCTAACCCTAACCCTAACCGGGAGTAACACAATCTAGTTTGTCGGAACATAGGGGTGTCGGAACATAGAGCAGTCACCGTTTGGGTTCTGCACTCCGGTGAGTTCACTCAATTCATGCACTTGCAATTCATTTCCTGGGGCTTTGTTGAAAGTCAGGAAGCCTAGGGGAATCCGATGAAAGTATGCATTGTAAAAATGTCCAATTTGAGCAGTGCAAAGACATTGAGTTGAACTGTGGGTCTCAGTGAGAAAAGGCATGTTGTCAAGTTACATGGAAGAAAACAATCTGAAATCTGACTCTGCTGCATGTCATTATGCTAAATATTGGAAAAAAAATATGTGTGCTGTGATTGTGTTTTCTCATGCAGTAAATTGAAGCTGTCATATGGTTGCATAACTCATCTGTCATAGACTAGTCACTCAGTAATACAGGACAGGCAAAGGTATTGCCATTGAATCTACAGTTTATCCCTGCTTTTAAAAGTGCAATAAAAGAGTCTTAATTTTCTGTCTGTCTAACTTGGCTGCCTGATAATTTTGTCCTTTTCAAATGACCACACAGTCATCCTGACCTTTTGCGGTGTCTGTTTGGTTCGTCCTTGACTCACTGGACCCTTCATGGATGAGCGTTTACCAATCACCTTAGTGGAGAAAGCAATCGTCAAAATTGAGTCATTTCTGCCTTTGTGGTTTGAGTTCCCAGGTCCCTATAAATGCTGCAAAAGGTCACAAAGGTGAGGCTCCTTCAGTAGGAACACCTGCAACATGTTGGTTTGTCTCTGGCAAGTTATCACAATTCAGACCTTCAACTTTTATGGTTTTTAGTGAAATAGATCAATTGAGTCTGAGCAAACATTAAGTCAGAAATTAGTAAAAATTTGCTAGTCTAATATGATGCATTTAGGCATCCATTCGAGAATTAGTCATGATCCTAATGATGCTAATAATTCAAGATGCTTAATAATCCACTGGGAAATCTAGGTTCCTTGCAAAAATGCCTCCAGAGAGAGTGAGAGAAAGATAATCTAAGGAATTGTGTAACATTTCATGAATTTTAAATGAAGAAATGTTCAAATTATGCACTCTTTGTGTACATACATGTATTTAAGATCTGAAATATTGAGTCAGAGTCCAAGTGATAAGTAATCAAGTCCTACAGTCACAAGTCATGCGATGATTCTAGACACTCTGACCGCAGTTTGAACTCTGTGATTTCTCGCACTTCTAACTGATTGCTGACAGTTCAACAAACGACTCTTTGAAGTCAATACTTTATCAGTTGACATGGAACTCTAATCAAACCAGTGCTCAAAAATTGTTTTTCCTGAACAAATCAAAAATTTGGTTTCGAAAACAATTAGAGTTTGTTTTGCTGTGAGAAGCAATTTGCTGAATGTAATAAAAAGAAATAAAGAGAGACCTGGGATCCCGGGCATTGTTGGGTTGCTGAGACCTTTTCAGTTTATCACACCATCTAGCTATTATGAAAAGATAGCATAAAATTGAAGTGATTCTACTGAACATTCAAGGCCAGTCTGTATGTGTGAAATTGATGAACAGCCATCCTTGAAACTCCAGTAATCCTTACTGGATGGAATACAATGCAGACAGCAACACCTTCCTCACACCTCCCTGAATAATCGGTCACTAACCTCATCCACGGTCAAGCTAACAGCTGGTTACTTATTGGACAAGGTCGTAATTTGTGATAATATTCAACAACATTGTCTGGTTTTAAAATACCAACGAGCGCCTGTACTGTTCTCTTCTTTTGTTCTATCTTTTTCTTGACACGTCCCATAAGTTTTGTACATGTAAAGTACCGAGGACTTGGCTCAGGTCCTCATGGTTAATGTCATCTCAGGTAACCCTTTGTTCCAAGTCCTCTCATGGAAACTACCGAGGACTTGGCTCAGGTCCTCATCATTATTGTCATCTCAGGTAACCCTTTGTTCCAAGTCCTCTCATGGAAACTACCGAGGACTTGGCTCAGGTCCTCATGGTTATTGTCATCTCAGGTACCGGTAACCCTTTGTTCCAAGTCCTCTCATGGAAACTTTCGAGGACCTGGCTCAGGTCCTCATGGTTATTGTCATCTCAGGTAACCCTTTGTTCCAAGTCCTCTCATGAAAACTACCGAGGACTTCGCTCAGGTCCTCATGGTTATTGTCATCTCGGGTAACCCTTTGTTCCAAGTCCTCTCATGGAAACTACCGAGGACTTGGCTCAGGTCCTCATGGCCTTTATTGTCATCTCAGGTAATCCTTTGTTCCAAGTCCTCACATGAAAACTACCGAGGACTTGGCTCAGGTCTTCCTGGTTAATTTTTGTAAGTCACAGTCGTGAAGAATAACCTGTATGTATCATTCCATGTACACCTGTTTGTAGCATCTCCTATTCCCTCTCACATGTTGGGATTGTCTTTAGTCCCCAAGCCCCTGTATATCCTGCTTTAGAGTTTGTTTATACTGTCGATCCAGAGCCTCACACGCTATTATCACTGTCTTCATATGGTATGCTCTTGTGTGAACATCCAAGGGGAATTGAAAGAGCCAACTTGAAACCCAAAACTCAAAAGGTGAATTTGCAAAAAATCCCATCTACTGACAGTTGAGCTATCCTCTTTCATCCAGAGTTAGGCATAATCTCAATGCATCCTCTTAAATCCTTCCTTTTTATAAAAAAATCTCTTTTTTTGTTTTTTTCTATTAACCTTAATAATATGCCGTTCTTCCTGTGATGTTGATAATGTCTTTCCCTCAGATTCAAAAAGTCTGCATTCAGACAACAGTCTGAAAAATCTCATGCCTGAATATGGATTTGATGGTATTAACATTTCCATACAGTATATTCTCAGTATTACTGTGCATTTTAGACCAATCTGGGCATGCTAACAATTCTATCACGAAGGCCCCCTTGAGTGGCAAAATTAAGCCATGTGCTAGCTATAGTTCAGGTAATCCATCAAGGGGTAGTTGCTTTGTACAGGTGGAATGCACAATTGTTTCTCCATTGAAGGGGGCCTCATGTGTGTACAGTGAATTAACACTAGCCCGAATTCATCTATTCTCCCAGTTGAACATCGAAGTATTTGCTCTTTTTAAAATTATGTCCTCATACGCAAATGATTGATCGGGAAGGGGGGGGGGTCCCTCTCTCTCAAAGGCAGGTCTGTACATGTTTGCAAATACATCATGAGATGAATAGTTATACTAACCAAACGATGCACTGCGTACGTGCATAGCCACTCAACCACGCACACACTGTGAGACCTGAAGCAATTATTTATTTACTTTGTTGTCTTGGTGAATAATGAGTGATATGGCTCCCTGGTTACATGGATTGTACCGGTACATGCTTAGTTTAAGGGTTCAACATTTATTAATGTCTGGTGCACATGTACCATTGTACAATGTACATACATGTACATGTAGGTCAGTGAATGGTAATACCAAAAAATTGTGTTGTAATAAAAGGCAAGATTTTCAATTCAAACCTCCCTAATGATTTGTTAACAGATAAACACTGTCAATTCCATATGTAATGTTACATTTGTATGTACAAGGAACGAGTACCAAATGAGTGAAATGAATAATTATGTACACATTGACTTTCAAACGTTATCTGTACAAATGTGCACATGATGGTTGTAATGCTGGAGGTCATGCTCCGGTCACATTGAAGTCAACTAAGTTGAATGCTCTCTCATGGCATCACTGTCTTCCCACATTAGCCTTTCACAGCGAAAGATGAAATATTTCACTCTACAATAACTGTGACGTTCCCCTGAAGGATCACATAGCAAACCAAACTAATCTTCCATCAACAGTCTAATGTTCTTGATCATTCCCTGGGTGAAGCATGACTTGCTCTTATCAACTGGAAGGTCACATTGGTGATGAAAGGAAAGAGAAAAGTACAGAGACACTAATGTGAGTGGTTAAGTGCAGACTCAGTGATAGGGTAGCAGTAATGGGTTTGCAATTCTGTGGGGAAGCTTTTCTGCTGATTTCTTGCAGAGTCAAGATGATGTCGAGTGACTACATGTATGTAACGCATTCAAAATGTGAAAACAGACTTTACAGCATGTATTCACTGTTTTGTTGTAGTCTTTGTGTTGCTGGTGATAAAGTGACTGCCTATTGCATTGTAAATTGCAATTCCATTGCACTCTTATCACCAACATTGGCTGATTAGTTGTAGTTATTTTGCTGTGGTTGGACAGTGCCATAAGGGGAGATTGCAAAGTTGAACAGACAGTACATTTTGTAACTCCAGGTTCACATGGAGGTTATATAAGGTTTTACAGGGCATCTCATGTTCAGTTTTGCATTTTTCCCTAACTGGGGTCCCATTTGTAGGAGGGTATTTGGGCCTTACATTCTGGAGGGGGCACACAATGAGTTTCACTACAGTTTCAAACACCTCCCAATTCTGGGTGGGGGCACAGTCCTCGAGCAGAAAGGGGGGGGGGCTCTTGCCCCCCATGTAGTTCCCAGGCCTACTTTTACGCCTGACATCCCATTATCAATGCCCCACTCGCTTGGTGTGATAAGATCAAGAAGATTGGGAATTTATTAGAAAAGAAAAGTGTTGTGTTCCCAGGGGTATGATGAAATCCTCAATATTAGCCGATTACAAAGCTTCCCAGACCATCCTATTACTCTTACAAAATGTCATTGGAGGCACGCAACCCTGGGCACCCCCCCCCCCCTCCCCTTACCAATGTTCACCAGTGACGTCCACTCACGCTGATATTGCTCAGGTTGGGTTTTTCTAGACCCTGGGCAGTCCAGGGGCCTACCAACCATCTGATTGCAATTTAACAGACAGCGCTTTGTACTTCACTTGATTAGCAAAGCTTCAGCTCTTTAATATCGGGACCCATTACCCTTGAATAGTGGCTAATTCTACCGCATTGGCGTAATCTGCCCGTGGGACTGACGTCATTCCGTGACGCAGTCTGCTTCAGTTTAGCTAACCTACTTTTAGGGAGAATTCTTGTAACCTTGGTTTTTAAGAGTGATTACTTGAGAGTGCCTAGAGAGCTCATCACAACAGTTTGGACAGGGGCTCATTAAAAAACAAACCATTGATGAGCTGGAGTGACTTAAGTTGGTAAGAATATGAAAACAATTACAAATCTTGGCAACTTGCTGTCTATAAAGTGAAAGCTTGCAAAGAATGCCTGAAAATAAATTTGAAGAATGCAGAGATGAAATGAACAGACTGAAAAGATGAAAACAATTGACTGAAACTGGAGCAGACTTTGCTAAGCTGAAACATATTTCATGACATTCTTATACCGGTACTTACAGAATATACACATGTATGTCTCCGTGAAATGAATACAGACTGTAAAATGTGCTGAGGTTTAGCAGGGCCTTAAAATTGTATTTGAGCAGTCTCCCCTGTGAGTATTGTGATATCAGGTTGTACCAGTACATGTACCGGTAGTTTCAGTCATTTTTTTTAGAGAGTTTTTAACCTACAATGTGTACATACCGGTATGTATGCATTTGGGATACTGCGTTTCTGTTTCGCCACTTTTTGACCTGGGATTGTTCAGTACCATCCAAGTATGTACACACAATACATCATAGCCATTGTTAATTATTGAAGCGAGTAGACATTCATTTTGATGAAATTGGAGTCATGCTGCACTTTTTAAGGTCTTGGTCGATGCAAGTGGTAATGCCCTCATGGCTGTGGTAATGCCCTCATTAATTGTTCATTTAACACATTAGCTTTATGATTTAACATGGGTGAATGCATCATTTGTGTGCATTTTGCAGCCTATTACTCAGTTAATCAACACACCTACCTGCATGTAAAGGCTTTTTACATAGAGGGTTATTCTCACAATATTAAAGTGATTGAAATTGTATGAAGTCTTTCTGTTCAGTGCATTTTAATTGAGCTGAAGGCAACACCTCATATCTGTTCATATTGTTTTATGTTATGTGTTGTAGAGGTGACCTTTATCCTTGGTACTTCTTTGGGCTGTGTAGCTCAGGAGTGCTTGTGAGGTGCTTGCGAGGTGCTTGCGAAGTCTTTGCAAGGTGCTGTCAAGGTGCTTGCAAGGTGCTTGCTAGGTGCTTGCTAGATGCTTGCAATATGCTTGTGAAGTGCTTGTGAAGTGCTTGCGAGCTGCTTGGGAGGTGCTTGCAATATTCTTGCGAAGTGCTTGGGAGGTGCTTGTTTGGTGCTTGCAAGGTGCTTGTTACCGGTATGTGCTTGCGAGGTGCTTGTTAGGTGCTTGCGAGGTGCTTGTTAGGTGCTTGCTAGGTGCTTGCTAGGTACTTGTTAGGTGTTTGCGAGGTCTTTATAAGGTGCTTGCAAGGTGCTGCCTGGATGAAGTCTTCACTTGGGTTGACACTGTCTCTATTCAAAACCTTTGTCTTAACACGTTCATAATTTACAATGTACAGATATATTTTGTGTGTGCATGATTACTGAAAATTGTAAGAACTCCCCCTCCTGAAAAGCCCTATGTTCTATTGATGGCCAAGCATAGATTAAGATTACCGGTATTTGTTGCTAAGCACTGTAGTACCTGGAGTATAAGACAACTATTGAAATGCCTTTAATTTAAGAGAAACAAATACAATACAAGATTTGCTCCTGCTCCTCTGTCCCAAAGATTGTGTCCCTGTTATTGTTCAAAAAAATAACAAAATCCTAAAATTCTAAAGGTCACTTGTCAGTCTTGCTTTCTTTAAACAAACAGACTAAGACTAATTCATTTGTGTTCTGAGAATTCATCCAGCTACTCAGCAGCGATTTGTGTCTTACAATAAATTAGCCATGGGAGTGTTTGGTTAAGGCTGTGGTTTGACGTCATTGGAGGTATTGGGGGTCCTAGATGGATCTATGGGTTTATGATTGAACGTGGCCCTACACCAGGGATGAGATGATAAATGGACTGACCTGGGAATCTGGGTGGAGTGGAGGTCTTGTCAGGTGGAATTACTGGATGGATCATTAGTCTAACCTTCATCATTGGAGGGGGGAGGGTGAGATAGGGAGGGGGTAAGATGAAGCTAAGCTAATGTGAAGGCTGTGTGGTATACGGAGGACCATTAGAAGACACTTGGTGGCAGCATGCTGGTATTTCTATCCGCTTCATGCATCAGGGCTTTGTTGAGGGCTTTAATGGCTCTGTCTGTAAGAGCTTTAGACCATGTCACCTATGACATCATGCTGACAGGCAACAGACAGACAAAACAAACATCCCAGCATCTTTCTTATTTTATCTTTCTCTCAAGCAGTGAACATCAAGACACTCAAGAGATACACAAAAAAAGGAACAGTTTGGTGCAAAAGTCAAATCATCCAATTAATGTTATTGTTTGTTTCTTTTGTTTTTGTTAGTGATTTGGTCATTTTCAGTTCTCTTTTATGTCTTTATTATTTTATCATTTGAGAAAAGTGCAGTCAAGCCTGAATATTTTCACTGACAACCTTTAAATCGGACCTGTACAAAATAACGAATCACTAATCTGAGTCGGTGGCATCGTTCTGTGGTTTTGGAAAATGTGACCTCATTAATAAAATAAAATAAGACGTACCATAGTAGTCTGGCAAATGTTTAATATCAGCAACAACAGTGATCAATCTTTAGACCATAAAAATCCAGGTACCCGGTGCCGGTACATGCACTTTTGAACCAAACACAGACCATTGCATGATGCTTGTCCGGCTGGGAATTTGATCTCAGTTGAGTAGGCAATGAAAGATTCTGACCTTAGCGTGAACTTGAAGACAGGGAGCTTGGGCTGTGATGACTGATGAGGACATTTGGGATGTTAGAAAGTAATCTGTGATTGATGAGGTCTGTTTGTCTGTCTCTCTGCATGTCTGCCCTGGGCCTTTCACTAAGAGCAGATGTGTTATGGTGAATGGTGAATGTTAGTGTTAATGATTGGCCTATCACAAACCAAATGATCAAAATTTCAGTGGATGAAGAGAGTTCCATAAATGCAGGCGTAGATTGGTGATTGATATCATACAACAAATTATATATTATAACATGTACAAATGAAGCCATTCTCCAAAACCAGGGCCAAGTTCAGGCAAGGACCATTAGTGGACTAGTGGTTGATTTGTGACATACATGTAATCAGCCTGCGCACTAATAGCAACGTGCGAACGTCTCTAGTCAAATGCTGGCAAAATGTCATCGCAAAACATCTGGATCCTAGCTCCCTGCTGTACGTTATGAATGCACCCGGCTATCGGTTACCAGCAGTGTGACCAGCCGAGTAGGCTGGTTCCAAATAGTTGACTGGCGTAGTCAACCACCGTCGACTAGACAGAGTTCGGGCTAACTTTAGTCGAACTATGGTTAACCAATGGTCAACAATACTGTTAGTTCTTGCGTGAACTTGCCCCAGGCTATAAACCAATCCGGGCACGCCATTAATTCTATCACAATGGCCCACTTCAATGGCGAAAGCATTGTGAAAGCTCTTGCTCAAGTAATCCGTCATAGGGCAGTAGCTTTGCACAATAGCGTAAGCCATACCTTTGTACATCGAAGGGGGCCTCGTGTGAACAATGTACATTTGTACGTATGTGTGCACAATCATTCCAAATTTGATTATCATTTGGGCGATTCCATGGTAACTCGCGTTATATTCACAGAAGGATCGTCCTATCAAGTGCTGCTATTCTATAAAGTCTAAGCGTTTTGGGTGGATTTTTCTCACAGAAGATCCCTTGACATTATTAAGTGACTAAATGACAAAAAAGGCTAACAAAACAAAGTCATGTTGGTTTGGCAATAAGGCTTTTATCAGTAACTCACATTACACAAAAAGGATACGGCAAAAGTGTATATACCTTGCTTTTGAAAGTTTCCTCAAACTGCACTGATGGACAAATCTTTTTAGTGCCCTACATCATTAGGGTGTACAATGTAAGTCATTCTGCCATTACAATCATTAAAACATAATCAATCATAAAATCTCAAGGGGATATGTTTCGGTAACTCATGTTACAGTTTGTCCACCGACCTTTGGTGCACGTTAAAACTATAAGAAACTGATCAACAAAAAAACTCTTTTGGCACGAAATATGAACCGTTTTGTTTTCCTTAATAACAAAAACTCATAACAATACACTTGCATTTTGCATGTACATGTAACAACAAGGTATCAAAATGACTGCCTAAAATCCATAATTTTAGCCAATATACAAGTTTTATTAACAAAAAAATACATGAAACCATATTCCATCTTACTGCCACATCACTCAAAGTTCTTCTAGTGCTCTTTAGTTTAATTTGATACCACATTTGAGATTGTGATGGTTGTCCTGTTGAGGATTTCATAAATTTTTCACTTTCAGGCGTGTTCACTTTCCCATGCCCACTTTCCCACACACTTTCCCACACATGAATGTGTTGTTAAAGATGTGCACATAACAGACAGTACATGTATGTGTGTACATGTCAGTTTGGTATTACATTATACAAGAGCAAGTGGAACACAGAATAATGTACATGTAGTGCATCTGTGTCCCATATGCCACAAGGCTGAAAATCGAGTGGTATGTTGGACGCAGACGAACTACATTATTCCATGTTCCACAAGCACGAGTGGAACAACGAATTTATCTTCAAGCAAACTTGACGCAGAGTTATAAATGGATTGCGCACTGTGCGCTGTAAAATGTACATTGTACAGTGGTTTCCTATCACAAGTGTGTGCAGCAAGAATGGCGCGCATCTTAGAATAGTGCAATACGGGGAGGGAGGTATGGACCAGCTTCATGGGATAATGTAGCATGGTTTGTTGCCATAGATCAACCAATCAGCGTCGTGGATTCAAGCATTCTTGAAGATAATTACACACATCAGGTGTCATGGCTGTTACAAATACATCAATTTTATCTAAACAAATTTACTTGACTCAAGTTTGATCCTTATTGCATGACTCTCCTAGAAATAATATCAAATTTAGAAAAAAAGTGGTCGATGTTTTCTTGTAGAAAAATATCTTCGTTGAGAATATCATTTCAGAGCCTTGTAACGCCTATTTCATCCTGGCATGCCTGCTATCTAAATATGGTGACAGTCTCCCACAAAATGAGGATAAAGCTTCCAAAATCATGATTTACAAATTTTTGTCTTATTGGAGAGAGTACAAAAAGAGCTTTCAAATGGTATGTGAAAGTAATTGTTTCACTTTACTGCAGGTCTTACAAATCCTAGAGAAATAGGGCAGGTTTTAGGAATTCAGTTGAGAGAATTTTGTATTAGGGTTCAATTTACCTACAGACGTGCCCAGGTGACTTGATCCTCATTTTGTCAAAGCACACACACTGATATCCGATAATGCCACCCTGCCATAGGGTTTCAGGGTGTGAGGAGGTTTGTAGTGCTGGCTCATGCTTGATGGAAATGCGTGGGCGTCTAGCGAGTGGGTGTATTGACGCTGTCTGAGGGAGAAAGGGAAGAAAGGCAAATAGGAGACAGAGAGGGGAAAATAGAAGGGTTGGGATTTTATTGAAACCTGTCTGGCTGTTTCATCTCAAGATTACACACGTACCGGTAGGTATGGCGATACAAGTACATGTATGGCTTTGCAGGTTTGATATTTGACAGCAACTGATCTGTAGTTTTGATAGTAGGTATTTTTGGGATGGGTTGCCGATGGAATATAGAACGAGTGTGTTCAACATGAAGAGGTATTGGTGCGTTTGACTAGATGGCTGAAGATGGGCATGTGTAAGTACTGCATTCTATGTACTGTGTGCTATGGTTGTAGCCTAGGCTCTCAATGC
Organism: Patiria miniata; assembly: GCF_015706575.1. NCBI lineage: Eukaryota > Metazoa > Echinodermata > Asteroidea > Valvatida > Asterinidae > Patiria > Patiria miniata. Next base: position 43,767,012 of record NW_024037074.1, read on the forward strand.
ACTGTGGTTGTACGCTGCATGTGGAGGAGACCATGGGATATATATTGCTTACATGTAGTTATCTTTAGATGGTAACTGGCAGTACTTGTACATATGTAGATATAAATTGTTATGCTACACTTGTACATAGCATATATGTAACAGTAGACATACAGTATACATGTACATGTAAAAAATGTACTCTATGTTTCTCCGTCATTTCATTTAATATCTGGATGTATTGACTGGCACATTCACCACTGAAATCAGGATGACTAGTGATTTTTCATAATGGATACTTGGCCTGCTATAATAATGTAACAATATGCCTGCCATTGTCATATGTAAAGAGTTTGTGACGTGTTGAATGAATGTTTAAGTTTATTTCATATAATTGAAAATGCAATGAAAATACTCAAATAAAAGCACTGGATCGATACAAATCTGTGTATTGTTGTTTTTCTTTGTGTCCTGTTAAAGAAAAGCTACATGTATACATGTATTGTACAGATATTGTGTCAAATACTAGCATGTACATGAAGTTTGTGGCTCCATTTTCTAAAGTCAGGTTTTATTTTTAAAATAAAGTCCATTAATATTTTTCACAACACTGTTTTTTTTAAACTAACCATGAAACCACAACTATACAAAAATGTTCAAACATAATGCTAACACCTGCCTTGATGAAATTACCAAACGGTAATAAAATTGCTACTTTCTAAGTGCCCAGGTACCAGTTAAAGACAAATATCAAGTAAACCTTGATACAGAGAGCCTCAGTCATTCCTTTTATCAGGCATCCCACTTAACTTTTCCTTTTTTCTCACTTCACCCTCATGCCATTCCAAAAAATAAAACCTAAAAAATGTGTATACATAAAGTCCTGTTCAGTTTGGATTTTTCTCTCTTTTTTCTTTCTTGGGGGGGGGGGGTACTTTCTTGTAGCATGCCTTTTTTGGAAGTGGATTGATAAAATGGTCTTCCATATTCCACAATAGCTTAGCACTAAAGGTTCCAGCTTAGAATATAATGCTGCTTTATGGAATTAAAATGTTGTCACTGTTCTGTACCTCTCCACCATTAACTTTGTTTTAAACAATTAAAACCCTTGACAACAATTCTCCCTCCCTGGCTAGTAAATTCAACAGAGCCATTTCTGCAGTGTAGTTTAGTGTTTCCTGCCTACATTGTGTATAAAGCAGAATTGACTGGCTGTGACTGTCTATGTAACTTGATTCAGCCTCCCCTTGACTTTAGGAGATTGATAAGCCAGCTGAACCTGTACCAGTTACTTGCTTTTGTCTGTTGATGGAATTTGACCAGTCACAGTGCCTACAAGAAATATTATCTGACTGTCTGTTAATAGCCCATTTACATGTACATAGTTATGGGAGGGGAAGTGGATGGAATATCTGACTGTCTGTGGCTGATTAAACAGTAGGAGGGTTATTAAGTTCCTGGAGTATCATCATTATCTGTCATCTTGAAATTATTGTGTCATTTTCTCCTAGAAGCATTCTATAAACTTGTGTCTAACCTCTTGATGGTTAAAACCATTTCAGATGGGCGTTCTAGAGTCACGCCATGTTATTCCTAACATGAAAATGAAGTTTGACATTTGAAACAATGAGGAGCAACTGCAAATGAATGATCAACTGTGGCAGTCATTCAGAATGACTCTGAGTCTAGTCAATGGACAATTAATACATAAAGTCACCCGTCTGAACTCTTATTTGGGTCAACCTGAGTTGCTTCTTACTTGAACCAGTTTCACTTTCCTGCGGGTTACACAATCAGTTAGCGACACCCAAGATTGTCTCATTCCGTCTCCTGTGACTGTAGCTTTTTTGTTCATGTCTTTTCTCTTTTTGTCATTGTAGAAGCTTCAGCTGGTTCGTAAGGTGGCCCTTCGACTTCTTCAAGTCCTGGGATTCTTACGACAGGAAAATGTCATTCATGCTGACCTCAAGCCTGAGAATATACTGTGCCGAACAGGTAAGTTGCTCTATACTTTGTAACACGTTTCTTGTAACGATGATGATTGTTCCCATAGGGAAAGCATATATTAATCAACACCAGTGTTTAAATAACCAACTCACAATGTAACCAATTTCAATAACTTTAGCTTCATCTACTACATGCACACTCCATCAAAGTCACAAAGAAAAGTGGTTGTTCCCCCCCCCCTTACTTTTAGAGAAAACGTTTCTGGTTGTTGACTGCCATTTTTCTGTGAGTTTGTTGCCCCTTCAACCTTTTTGAACTACATGTAAAAGGTTTTTCCTTAAATAGTCTTCAATTGACAGCCAGTATTGCTGTCCATTTGATTGAAGTGTCTGCCTTATATAGTTTAAGTCACTTGTTGACATCCAAATCTGAGAAATACTTACCACACATATTCAAGTGTTTGCCATTGTTCTAAATCCCCCCACAAATCCTAGATCCCTGTGCTAAGTGACTTGTATTTTTAGCTGACCTAGGAATGGGAAGCAAAATCTGTTTGAAAAGGGAATTCATGAAGTGAAAGATCAGACAAAAGTATATATTCAGTAAGTAGCGGATTTGGTCCTAAAGCATTATGTGAAGCAGGGTTAGTGATGGATTTTGGCTGAATTGGTCCAGTACTTAGTAAAAGACACTAGGGAGTTAGGGTTAAAGGGAATGGACATCATTGGCTTTTGCTGTAATTTTCAGAAATGAACTATTTGAGGGGTTAGTATAATAGATCAAATATTGTTACACTGACATGTTTGAAGTTTTGTGTTCGAAAATGCTGGAAAAACCAAGGAAAACACAAATGTTCAAGTAGTCTGGTTCCCTGACTCCACTAAAGATGAAACGGCGGAAAATTGTAAGGGAACCAGTCTAGCTGGCCTGTACCCGTTCATGAACATACCAATAGTAAACAGAATGTAGACTGAAAAACAAATGGTAAATTTGGAGCAATAGTTGAAAAATAGTTAGGTTTTTCCAATGGTGGTTGGCCGACCACCGTTGGAAATTTATACAAAAATACAACTTTTCTTGAAAATGACTTCACACCAGGTGCCATAATTTTACAGGATGCTTTAGACTGGCATTTACCAACATCCTAGTAAGGTATTTCGTAAAAATTTGGTAGTTTTGTTTTGCGATGTTTGCAAATGTTGTATATTCCCTTTAAAATCTAGTACATGTACAATGTATCTGGTAAAAAGGAGAAGAAAGGAGCTGGTTTGATACATGTACACACAGTACATGTATGTACTTACACTATACCTCTTTGTTAATTACATTGTACTTGAACTGGGGCATATGGTGGCTGAAAGTACCGGTAGCTAATAATATATGCATTCACATCTCAGTTTGTTCATATAGAGCATGTGATTGGTGCAAAGTCTGTAAGGGAGACTTGTATCCAATCACAATGCCTCTGCTGTAGTATTAGTATACAGTAACTGTTAAAGAGTGTTGCCCCTCACTGATGTAATTTCAGCAAGTACACTAGCAGTGCTTTCTGGGTGCTTGTAAGACAAAACTGCACAAGTGCACTCTTCATTAGGGCCAGACACGCATGCATGATATTAAAGTTTATGAATATTTATAAGTGAAAATTAGATGTCACTCTTAAGGCAAGATGGAGTACATGTACATGTCGTTCCTTCTGACCTTTTTCCTCAAGGCAGTGTAGCAGTCTCTAAAGGCATACTGTCACCAGACTTAAAACATAGCAAGTTACACATACTTAAGGATTTGGTTTCGCAAACAGATTACTGAGTGAGCTTTAAAGTTGCCATTCATTCGAACAATGAATAAAAAAGGACTTGGCATGTTATATGCTGCTTACAGTATTTGTTGTTTTTGTGACTCGCAGGTACAGTTTGACGAGAAAAGCAAAACAAAACAAACTTATAAGTTAAACAAATCAAGTCTCAACACATGTAGCAATTTTTTTTTACATAAAGGCTTACATGGATACATTGATTACCCTGAATTGTGCTGCACAAACATGCAATAAAAAAGGCAATGACAGACATCTTGCAAGTTTGACGTCCTCCAAAGTTTTCACAAGTTTGTATGTTACTGGGTAATTAAAAGTCAGGTTGGGGTACTGCACTTGTTTATGCCTGTCAGCACTACATGTAGGGGTGTTCTACCTCCATGGTGCGAGGAACTGCACGTAGTCCCTAGAGTTAGAGATATTACAATACAATGGAGTTATTAGCAGATTGTCATCTCATTAGTAGAGTGTGAAGTCAAGGGTGACCATCATATAAACATTAGAATTGTCTATGTCTCTGTCTTGATCAAATGACAGATGACAAATAGACCTAATACACTGCAGGTGTCTCAGAGGGCGTTCTTTGTTTGTAATTTTGTAATTTAGTAACATGAATGCACAAAAGGTTTCATCATGCCTATCCAGGCGATACAAAGCCATTGTCCTCTAACTCAACCTTAAGGTCTATTGTGAAAGACAATTCCAAACTTTTCAACTTTTGAATAATTCACGGTAGACAAGTAAGAGTGACATACTGAATTAGACAGGCTAAATTGAGCGCATTGACACTACATGAGATTGGTTTATTACACGTCTTTGTGTGGATTGCTTGAACGTGGACCTCTCTCACAAAGAGAGGACCTAGGGGGACTACTACATTTCTGAAAGCATTGCCATTGAATGTCATGCACTTGTGCCAAGATGCTACAAATTTGTGACAATTCAGATGAAGATCAATCCTGTGTATACATGTACAGCATTTATGAGCTTGAATGCTGTGCATGCACACAGTGTGTCACACACACAAAGCTCTCATGAATGATTCAAGGCATGCATGTAGGAACTTTTGCAATTACCCGGAAACGTATTGGACGCGTTCGTTTAGATCACCCGGGTCAACATGGGTTAGCCCTGTGCCGTTTAGTTAGCTCTGATGTCATTCTTGGGGGTCACTCTGGTCAGCCACCACAGACCCTGCTTGTGGAGCAGAGCCAGTGGTGGAAATTATGTCACACGCATGCATTGTTCATTCCAAGAAACACACAAATATGGCGGCCGGACAGCAGAAATCTCAAGTGGACTTAAAAAGTAACATTATTTGAAGTCAATAATGAAAGGTTTGCGGAAACACCATGTGGGATTAATTTCTCAACTAAGAGAATGGTTCTGAAAAGAACCAGAGGTATAAACTCGACGTTCCGGTCAGTATGCTCTGACCGTCTTCAGGAGAATGAGCTTGAATGCTGTGCATGCACACAGTGTGTCACACACACAAAGCTCTCCTGAAGATGGTCAGAGCATACTGACCGGAACGTCGAGTTTATACCTCTGGTTCTTTTCAGAACCATTCTCTTAGTTGAGAAATTATTCCCACATGGTGTTTCCGCAAACCTTTCATTATTTATTATCTCCACCATGCAAAGCCTCAAATCTTAATTATTTGAAGTCTGAAGGTAATCATTTATTGAGTTCATTGCGACTTTTGAGGCTATAGACCTAATTCCAACCCAACTTTTTTGAGTTTTGTAATTGACTGAAAAATCAATCCGAAAAGGGCATTTTTGTCAGTGGCTATGGCCATGACGGCCGTTGCTGTTGACGTTACGTGAGGGTCGTGATGGCCCGTGGGTGAGCGTTGGATTAGCCCGGCTGTTGTGGCTAACCTGTCTGCCTTTACCCGATTCGATCCAGGTGAGCTAAACGAACGCACAAAAAGTATGTCCACTGTGCTGAAACTTCAACAAGTTAGTTGTTATGCTCCCTTCTTAAGATTTTGAGTAATTTTGTTGCTTCAAATGAAAAAAAATGCACAAAATGCAAATAATCCTTAGACATGTACATGTACACGTACCTTTAAGAAGCGCCCTCTATTGTCCATCCATTGACTTCTTATTGTGTTGACAATTAACTACCGCATCTACAATTATACTCCGCTGTTATGCAGCTTGCTGCCTTTCTCAGCTGTTCATATGTTGCTGCATTTTGCCAAGTAACAGTACTGTGTACAAACAGGATTGGAGGGGGTTTGTAGCTCACATGATTACATTCCAGATAATATATTACATAGTAATTCCATCACTTATTGATAATAATGTGAGTTGGTCCTTTAGGTGATTGGAATGGAGCATCACATAGAAAAGGCCATTTAAAAAAAAAGATCAGCAACTTGCTTCAACCCATTTATCCCTGTACCCCCGCCCCCCACCCCTTGCCCAACCCCACATCACCCTGCCTGATTCTCCATGCAATGTAGTACTGGCCAAAGCCACCTGAGTACTGTTTTGATGAATTTCAGCATCAGGGAATAAATACAATGTTATGCAACGTAGTACTGGTACATGTGCTAATGGGTTCATCTTAACAGTTAGTCTATCAATGGCAAATTCAAGACATTTTCCCCTTCAACCGAAATTTGACTTGAACCTGTACATAATAAAATAAATGCACTGGTAATCCGGCCAATGTATTGTCTGTCAGTCTTTAGTAGTCCCCAGTCCAAACTAATTCAGACCAGCTTACCTGTAGGCTAAAAGAGTTCTAATCTTCTTTAAGATCACTTTGATTGACTGTTCCTTGAGTCTGTCAAGTCTTGTCCACTATCTGTTTGTCCTGAAGACATCTTCTGTCTTACCTCTTACCTAAAGACACCTAACGACACAGCCTGACCTGCAACCATCTAGGGAGTAAGCTGTACTTTTCTTGCCAGCGGCTATTTTTAAAGTCACTGCACTTTTTCTTCCCTTTAAAGGACATCCTGAGTTGCGCCAATAATAATCTGAACGCTTTTTCAAATTGCATTTCACAATTACCAATAAATCTTGACTCTTTGTGTTGCTCAACGGTTGGGCAACAAACCAGATCTGATGAGCAAGTCTGTCCGTAATTGCTGAAAACATTTGAAATTGGCCCATTAATGTCGGGCAAGAAGAGACAAAAACACAAACCCACTATAGTGTCTCTGTACTTTCAAGATGTTTAGCCTGCGTACTTTGGAGGTCATTGTACTTTTTGATGACTGTCTGATTTGAGCATCTATGCCTAGTCTAAGTGCAGGCCCCCCTCAGCGGATGTCAGATGATCAGTTACCGACCCTTCTTATTCTTGTCGATGGAACATGTCCTTCAGTGTTTTGCAATTTTAATAAGCACTTAAAGGCTCAACCAAGTTGAAGGAAGAATCTTTGATTTATTTATCTTTCGTGAATCAAGTTTATCAGCTTGGTTTGCACTTGACTTACCTGATAACCTCTCATCATCCATTCCCAATATTTTTGCCGTTCTGTGGTAGAAAACTAAGTCGACCTTTGGACAGATGATGGAAAGTATGAAGACAAAGTCTATAGGCTTCTAGATGTTCTCATTGATAATCATCGCGTGCTCTGTTCGATCCTTAAAGGCATTTGTCCTGACTTGATATATTCACTCCAAATGCCAAATACACAAGTTCTTGGATTTTTTTTTATTGCAGCAGACAATTATTTCACCTGTTCCTAGATATGTGCATTCTATAATGTTTTTATTATTTTATATCTCGTAATTAGTGAATTCTTCAAATGTTGCTCTACCACACAAGCATGAAAAAAGCCTGTGCAGAGAAGACAGTGAAGAAATGTGCCCTTCGTGTCAGCCAGTGGGCATTAAGTGCTCTTGTTGGTGAACTGAGCCAACTACATGTACATACATGTAGTGCAACTGACAGAGACTTTTGTGAAGTAACATGTAGCATGCAAAACAGTACCGGTATAAAAAACATAACCCCAAAAAATATCAGTCAATTATACCATAACAAATGTATAGTTATGGCCTGATTTGTCGGTAGGTCTAATTAGAAATGTTGTGATAACATTTGACAGATATGCAAGTGATCTTGACAATGTGTTCTAAAATTTAATATGCCAAGCATATTAACACCAATCCTCCAGAGGGTGTGTGAAAACTCATATTAAAAGTGGAGGATTCGGGACTGTTGGGGTAACTCTTTGGAGGGGAGGAGGGACATCAGTGATTCTGGTGGACATTTTAGTGGGGTAGTAATTAGGCAAAGCTTGTGAGATACTACTCTTATTTCTGGGCCGGGGGTGGGGGGGGGGGGGGGGGGGGGGGGGATAGGGGTCCTCAAATCAGCCGCAGGTGCACTTTTACTTGCAATTGATATTTTAGTTTTATACTCAAAATGTGTATTTGTGCGCTCTCTTTGGAAAAGAATTCTTTGGTTACGCGGGGATAGTTCAACAGGAAATATTTAGCAGATGCTTTACATGCACTACTTTATAGCCTATTTATTAGTTGCCACATCGCACGTCGCGGTATTGTTATTCTGGTCTGCACTGTTGAACATGTAGTGGGGGGGGGGGGGGGTTGCACGTCCTGGTCTAGTCTCCACATGATCTGTCCAAAAGATTAGGAAGGCAATGTAGTGATAGTGCTGTTAGGGTCCACTTTATGGTGTACGGTAGGCCTAAAGGTCCACTTTGTGGTAAAAACGACAACCGCCCCCCTTCCAGGCTGGCTACGGGCATATATTTTGATGTACTTTGATGGGTCTCATACGACACTTGTACGCGATAGGGAATACAGATAGTATCTAAATACAGAGGTGTCAGGAAGTAACTCATGCATGCAATATCTCATCTCTGCAAAGCGCTTGCAAGTTGCCTCAAGGTCGAATCTGAAGGACGACACACCCAAGTTTAATTTCCCCAATGGTACAAGCTGTGATCCATGCTGCACGCTGATTGTTGCCATGTCTAATCACCAATATTGATGTTTGGCAATAGCTTGTGTCTCTAATTCTGGTGACTCCTGCTTGAACAAGTGCATTTTTTTAGGGAGTGTGATCAAACAGTAAGAAATGTGAGAAAAAGCCATAGGCAGCTTCAGTTGCATGTGTTTTTATTACTTGATGAGACTTGTCTTAGCATTAATGCAGTAAAGTGTTCAGTTAGGCCACCTGCATCCTGCTGAACAAGGCAAGGCTAGGAAAGATGTTCTCTCAAGAGAGCTCACATTTTTTTTCAATTGATTCAGAACATGTAGGCCCTATCTGATGGCCAGATCATGGAGCTTCACACAACTCCATGGCCAGATTTAGCCCAGTCATTGACATAATGGGTAATCTTATATGATAGCACTGCCTGCATGGTTAAAACATTTTTTTACTCACTGTGTATAGGCCAGCCGTCTAGGCCACAACCTGTAGAAATCTGACAAGGTGTAATTGCATTGAGTTAGTGAGGAGTCAGCACAAGTATGAAACAACCACTGAGTACTATCATGTAACATGTACCGGTAGTATTCAAGATAGCCAAGATACATGTAAGGCTGTACATTTTCACAAAATTGCTGCTTACAGTTCTTACAGTACCGGTATGTACAGGCAGGGCAGTTTTGGGCGATACTGGGATATAAAAATGGGTTAGCATTGCAAATTTCTACAATTAGTTGACGAGATGACAGTAGATGACATGGTCTGAAGGGCTTTCATACTACGGATTATTTTGGTCACTTGTATTCATTTGTGACTTTATGTGAGCATTCTTCCATTATTCAAATACCGGTACGTACATGTACATGTAACCTGAAAGATTTCCATGTGAATGTTCTGTATGGAAATACATACGTACCACAAACACAAAGAAGTACATACATGTACCTCGCTGCAATACATTGGAACTAAATTGACTTTGAGTCAAACGAATTAGTCATTGTCACATGATCACGTCCATGTCACATGATAATGTTTATGTCACATAGTCAAGTCTATGCCACATGATCATATGAGACGTTAGTCAAGCGGCCAACGACCCAGCATTTATCTAACATGACCAGAAGCCATGAACATCAGACCAAACATCCAGCTACATCTAACCTGAAGCAACTTGAATCTGAATGGAGCTGGTTAGGATGCTAACTCACAAGTAGGCATGATCAGGCATGCCTCCTTACACCTGTCACTATGGGCCAATTAAAGATTGAGTTTAGAGAGAGATGGTGGGAGCAAATGTTCTCAAGTTGCTGAACGTGCCTACCGGTAGGTTAGCAATGATTGTGCTTGCTGATTTACTTTCCTTACTATGCTCTTGTTCCAAGTAGCCTACATACATATGCAGCTGCTTGATGCGGCCAGGGTTTTGGGTTGGTGTCTGGGGGTTTCGCAACACATCCAAATTAGATTGTTGTACAATTATTACTGAATTGCATGATTGAAAGCATCTCCAAATTTTGAAACAAATTTTCAGGTAAATGTACATTTGACCTTGGCAGAGAAGTAGGTCGATTTTTACATCTATTTTTGTTGTTGTAGAAATTACTAATAGTGCATTGGAAATGCTATTTTTAATTGGTTACCAGGGTAACCACTTGTTGAAAGCCTTGCCTAAATTTCATGGCCTATACATGTACATGATTTTGAGTCACCTGATTTTAAAGCAAAAATGCAAATTGTGGATCAATATCAAACTTTTATTCCTCTCAGAAAGCATTTAAATCCAGCCTAGAAAAACCTTCAATGAATTGAATTGCTACATGTAGAATTCTAATGTGATTGGGACTAGAATTTGCAAGGATCATGACACTTCTTACTGTCTGTATTTACATGATATGTCCAAGTATTATAACAGAAACTGACATCTCCTAAAGGGTTTCCTCAAGAGTCATGCAATGTCAGTCAGTCATTGAGAGAGAATATGAGACTTTCCTGACATGACACCTAGTCAACTAGAGTAGAGTTTTGTGCTTCATTTTCTACGTTATTACTGAAAAAAAGTAACGATGATAGCTGGTATTCCTGAGTGAGCGACTAAAAATGTGCTTGACTGGTTTTGAACAAAAATGTACATTTAAAACCGGCTGGGTGCATGGTCTCCATTACCGGCAACCAGAACCCTAGCCGGTTTTACATACCGGTACCTTACATATTTTATACCAACCAAGCACATACATGTGTATTTATTCCCATTCAAAAATACCTTTCGGTTAAAAAGTCAAAACAAGGCGAAGAGGATAAATTTTTAACAAGTTTGTTCAACCATGTTACTTTAATTTTTTGCTAAAAACCCATCTAGCTACCCGGTACAAGTATGTTTAAGGTACATGTACCAATATGGAGACGGGTGTGCGCATTGCGCATTTTGCCTACTGCGCAGAACATAGCAGTAAAGGTGCGCACCGGTCATGTGAATTTAGGTCTTTATGAGTTACGGACTCATGTACATTGTATTATTGCGCATGCCCAAGTGAAGACAATTAGCACAGTGACTGGTCACGTGTGAGGGTTCAACCAATACAAGGGTAAAAGAGACCAGGGGCATAGGAGTCAAAGTTGTATGTGACACCAAAAAAAAGTGTTTAAAACTGGTAAGTATTTAATTAACCGTTTAAAACCACACACGTGACGGGCTCACAACCAATAGGAATGGGTAAACTGTCTTGAGGTATTTATGAATTTTGATGTAAACAGTATTGCACTCCAGTTGCGCTTTTTATAAGGTTACCCCTAGTAGAGTACAGAAGTTATATAATTCCAGTAAGACCAATTCCCGTCCTCTAGCGACTTGGTAAAAAATATACATCGATAGCTCAGCTATAGCTGTCCTTTCCTTGTTTGACATATGAACTAATTAAACCTGGTCTGACATCTTTCCAGTCTCTAAAGATTTCATTAGATATCATCTTCAGCTACTGAAGAGAACTACTCTTTGAGCTGTTAAAGTGAACTCAAGGATATCTATTCCACTAGGGAGGATCCAGCATTCTAGATTTAATGAGAGACGCCTGATTGAGGACTTTCTCATTTGCAATGTAGATCATTTATGTTTGGTGGTCATGCCGCTCACTGCTTGGTCAGTGAACTGCAAGGTGGGTCATACATGTATACTGACCTTTAAAAACTGACCAGATGGGCAGATGTGGATTCTCTGCATGTACGCCCTCAACGTTGACTAGGAGATCATTTGGCAGACGCTTGAACACCAGTTAATATACCAAGAAGACACTTGAGGCAAGCCGGATGATGTGTTCGTGCCGGATGACGGTGCACCCACAAAGGTTTTGCGGTATTCAGAACGGATGACGGATAAACATGCAGGGAACGAGGCCAGCAAATATCTGTCTGAGATTCACTCGCAGTGAGCGAGGCCGGAAATATGAGGGTGCTGCCCAAGGGTAATGGCTTGCTGAATATTTATAGTAAAACACGATCCCAAATATATTTTGCAATAGCTATGGTGCTGAGTATAAACAGGACTTGTGTCAATTCCCCGTACAGAAACCCAGCTGAACTTGCTGTAATATCATTGTGCTAAGTTCAATACAATTATTCCCACAATACAGACAACAAATGAGGATCTGTGAATAATAGTAAAAATTGGGTTTGAGAAGTTTTGTCATTATAGAAAACTTACGAAACTAAGGCCAGGCATGACGTCTTGTACCTTGTCCTCTCCTTCTATTTATGCAGTTTATCAACTTGCTTTGATGGGAAATCTTCCTGCTCAGTTCTGATGTTTGACAGTCTCCAATGATTCATTAACCTTTGCAGGAAATCAGAAGATTCGTTTATTATTTTTATCCGAGATTTGAAAGAAAGTCTAGTTTCTTAATGATGGGGAGGGTCTGATGAAGGACAGACTTGTTAGCAAGTAATTGGATCACGTTCTATGTAGTCGACTATGAGTTCAATAGACTTTAGCGGACAGTGAACCTAGACGTTTTCTGAAGGATACGGCATTGAAACTTATGCTTCAGCAAATAAAGTGATGGAAAGTTTGTCATGTAAATATTAGCGTACATGACTTGACAGAGACAAGATTTGAAAGAATAACTTACTGTACAAGAAGGTTTGTTGGTCATAACCCATAAGCACATGTACTACATTGTATTACATTGTGTTTAGTCCATGATGAAACCATAAACTCATGTGGTGCTGGGCGGTATGGGGTGTATCAGGAGTATATTATAGAAAAATTGGAGGTTGTTGCCGGACTCAGACAATGGATTTAAACTCTTGCTTTTAAGAAGCAAGAGTTGGTAAATAATGCAAATACGAATAATTGCTGTAGGTTCTACATTTGCAGAGCAATAAGCTGTGCATGGAGACATATGACAGATCCTGTTATGATGAGAGTTCTTGAGTTGAACTACCAAACAGCAGTGTGTTTGAAATGAATATTTGTCTTAGACCTTTGCTGCCTCTTGGGTACTTACCCTGCTGTCATCTATGACTCCAACCCTCACTTGGGAAATGAAATGATAACAAATCATCTTGAGTTCCTGTCTTGCATCGCTATTCAGCCTTGGATTGGTTTAAATGAAATGCTGTCTCACAGAAAGTTGAAAGTGGCAGCTTCAAAAGATCAGGGACTAAGAGAATGGGTGATGGTTAAATGCTTGCTGGCTTCATATATGATGTGGGGTGAGGAAGGAGCAATCTTGGGCAATCTTGGGTTGTAGTCTTTTAAGTTGGCATGTTGTTTATGGAATACATGTATGAATGTTTATGATGTGTGTGTTTCCATGATCTTGGTTACTAGAGATTTTTGGGTTGATGTCTTGCTAAGACATTGACTCACATGGCAGTGTCTGTGATGCATGTATCAGAAACGTATTCCAGTCACATTGGATGGTTTGCTGTGAGTGAAAAGTTCTCTGTTCAGTTCAATGTAGTACATGTACCTCCCATGCATTTATTCATCACCAGATGCTTTGTACAAAAGATAACACCATTCAAATGGTTTGTATTTAACTTTCATTACTGGTCAACATCCATGACAACATTAAAGTCTTTTTAACATGTTGATCATTACTGGACTTAACTCGCCAATCATTTATTCTTATGTTTTACTTCTCCATATATGCAAACAAATGGAAAGACACAACAGCTCAAATGTGGCATCACAATTTCATTGTCTCTCTGAACACACTAAAATGTGCAATAAAGAATCTAATAAACGAAATATTCACAGAGGTGTGTGAGCCAAACAAAGTGCAATAGAGCCTAGTTCCGATGTAACCTCATCGTAACCAATAATCCAGCGGAATTGATTGAATTCTAAGATCCTGCAATTAAAGAACTTCATCTCAAAAAACCCCTTTTATGAGACCCAGGGTTGTATTTCAATAGCATCAGGGAACACAACCGGACTTGAAACCGTGCCGCTAGAGACAATTTAACACCTGAGAGAACACGTCGTTGATTGCCCGGTAGTTAGCACGCTGCTTTCCACTATCCAGACCATTCCAGACGATTGAACCCTCTTTTCATACTGTTACGCCAAGCGGTGACACTTTGTTTTTAATAATCCTGCTGAGTTCTGTGAGGGTATTCACCCTACTAGTGCACTAGACAGACACGCTCATCACAGAAGCCAAAGGCTCTAGCAATCTGTGGGAAACTTTCTGACATGAAGGATGTATAGAATCAGGACTATGTACTCAAGTCATTTGATTAAGTCACCACCAGAAATGAGGGTTCTCTGTATTTGGAAATTCAATCTGTCTGGCCTAGTCTGCCGGAGGCAGAGGAGTTCAAGAAAATTACCTGTCCCGCTGCTCAGGTATTTTAGTTGCAATCTAAATCAAATGTTTAAACTGTTAACTTCCCACCGGACTGGGAATTGTTTCTTTCCTTAGAGGTTCCTTTTGTACTTTCAAAAAGTAAGAAGTTTATTGTATTGAAGTTATGGTGCACACAGTCTCAAGTGGTCAACAGTGACCTTTCTATTCATGTGCTTTACTTATGATTGATGCTCTGAGAGGTGTATGTGATGGAAGTGGGATGGCAAGGAGGCATTAACCCCTCCCCCCATTTTGTTGAAGGGGTGAATTTTGCCCTCTTGTTTCTTACAAACTGACAAGTGTACCTAATGATGCACAGATTACATTTTGCAACAGCACCCCGAACACCAACCCCCCCCCCCCCCACCACACTTTCAAAAAAATATAATAAACACTGTGAGGGGGATCACTTGATGTTTAAGAATAGTGTGACACTTTGTATTCCTGAATAGAAACAAGTATCTTAGGAAAATTAATATTTTCTAAACTACCTTTTAGAAGCACTTTTGCTTAGGAACATCTTTATTTTACTAAAATTAAAACCCAGTTCCAATTTACAAATGTATAATCCTTGGTGCAGAAGTGTACGAGACAATCACACTGGGATTTAATTTATATGGAAATAACCATTATTGTGGTCATAACATCGATAATTAAGTCTTAGTCTCCCCCCCCCCCTTCCTCCCCCCTCAAGCAAAAATAAAATCCAGATTATAAATTTAAAACTGAGTATGTTTTTTTTATTCACCGAATCACTCCTTTCCTCTACTCCAGATTTCAATTTTGTAAAAGCTGTTGAAATGCCACTGCTTTCTCTTTATATGGTTGAATTTGTGCCTTTTGAATTGAATCGATATTGATTTATTACAGACAGTGGATGTGGTATCTGTAAAAGTGCACATCTGCAAGAATTATAATTGAATAGGTGAAGCTGAATGGTTGAGATCAATAAGATTTAGGGCATCTAACCCTGGTGTGATTTAGAAGTCACAATGGAATTAAAACGCTTGGTTGGTTTTCAATAGTTGCGACCAAACGTTGAAAAGAAATAAAATGAATATTCTGTGTCAAGTAAACATGTGCACTTACTTGCACATGTACTGCCAAGCGGTCGTTGAACCCTTCAGTTCAATGTTTTGAACTGAAGAGATTTTATTTTATCAAAAATAGAAAACCGATATGAAAATATATGTCTAATTTTATAGCACTTGATAAGAGAGGTCTGGGGTTCGAAGCCAGTCAGTGAACCCTGTATTGTGTGTTATAAAGGAGGGGGGGGGGGTATTGCTTTGTGGATACACGAATGGCAAAATATGACATCATTGACTTCTCCCTGATGCAACATTCCACCACACAAGTCATAACATAAAGAGCTCAAGTCTAACCCAGTCTGTAAAACTCACTGATATTCCTCCAAAATAACAAAGTCAGAAAAGGTAAACAACCAAACAAAAATCTGGGAACAAAGATAGTCCATAAATACTCTCTACATTCATTGACAAGGTTCACTGGCCGTCGGACTGCAATCCAGACTCACTACAGTCAAGTAATTCATTCTTCCACATGAGCAACCACCATATCTTACATTTAGACATTATTCTTGACGAAGCATAGCAGACTGATTAGAGCATGCAGCACAGTGGATGTTGGATCAAACAGACTCCCTAGCTAATTTGATATTAGTTGAAGTTGATTGCACAAGTGTGTATCCAGGTGCCTTATCATGGTTTGTCTGGATAGGCAGGTTCACTATCCTCTCTCTGTCTGGGCATGGAGGTTGGGCTAGTCTTTGTTCAGTGTCTGCAAGTCACTTGTCACTCTGATTGAATGCAATTATCATTCATTCCTTCTACCGTTTTGTTAAGTTTGTAGTACTCTTCAAAACTTGTTTATAAATAATTTAATGAAGCTTTAATAACAAAACCAGTTAGGCAAACTTGAGTTCAAACCAAACGTCACCAATTTGAGATTGAAAAGATGTTGCATCTGGAAGTCTCTTGAAAAGTCTTGAAAAGTCAATAATGCAACCCCCTGGAATAAGAAGATTGTTGAAGGCAAAGTTTTATGTAAATTGAACTTTAATTTAACATTAGAAAATGCCATTAATTAAAGAGCCTCAACTACATGTATGATCATACATGAACAGCACCCAAGCATAAAATAACATCCCCAACCCCTCTTGTTCTTGTTGTTAATTTCTGTACCTTTGGTAATCCTTAGTGAGCATACCGGGTATGATATATATGTGATATATAGAATACAAAGTCGGTCTCTTTGAATGAAAAAAAAAACACTTCAGAAGAATTTCCTATCAGCAGTAAGACTTGTTGCAACTTGTCCTTGGGCTATTAATAAACATCTACATGTACATACATGTAATATTCATCATTTTTATGTAGAAATAGTCCCTACGATGTTTAACAGTGGTCTTTTCAATTCCATCACAAGTCCAGTCAATAGTAAATCACAAGTCATTTCACAGTCCCATCACAAGTAACAGAGGATGAACAGTAACAAAGGAATGTCATTATTACAATACGTTTGAATACCTTGTGACTTGACTTATGACTGGATTACTTGTGATGGACTTGTGATGGACTCAACAACCACAGCACTGCTGTTAAATTCAAACGTTTATCAGGAATTCCCTTTCCAACACCCTCCAGACAACCCTCAGTCAGCTCCGCCTCCCCCTCCCCTACCCCATCCCCTACCCCATCCCCTACCCCATCCCCTACCCCATCCATTCTGATGAGATTGATATCTGACTGACACTATCATCTTTCTCGTCACAGAGGACTTGTCATCAGGTGTCAAGGTGATTGATTTTGGTAACGCTATCCACTGTGTCTATGATGAGCTGTCATTATACTATGATGATTTTGAGCTGCAGACGTTACTGTATCGGGCACCGGAGGTAAGTCAGAGAATTGATTTGGCCACTATCTCTAACTCCCTAACTCCCTCTAGCATTTTTGTCATGGGATCGTTCCTGAATCCTCTCAAATTCACCACTGTACAAGAAACCAACAGCTCATTCTTTGTATCGTAATAGAGCCTCAAATGACAATTCATGTAAAAGTGAGGAGCACCTTCTTCAATCCTACAAAATACCGACCACTTCAAAATCTCTCAGATGATTTTGAAGGATTTTTATTTGTAAGGGGTGTATCAGAGGCGGGAAGGGTTCTTTTGAGGCAGAGTTCATATGAGTTTTTCTCTAAATATTGTCTCAGGTGGTAAGAAGATATCGAAATAAAAAATAAAAAATTGATACAGAATTAAAGAATGAACCATCAATAAGTGAGGATGTAATGCTTTTGTCATTGCCTGGGCATGTTATGAATGTAATTGTTGGTGTTGGTTTGAATACTAATCAGCTACATGTACGTGGTAATGATTACTTCATGTAGTCCTAAGTGAAAACAAAATGTTTGAAGCAGTATAAACTGGGACATGTTCTCTGAGGAAGGTTAGTTTGCTATTATTATAGGATCTCATTTAAGATGACCGTAGGTACATGTTAACTTGTGTATGACGTTGTGTTTCCAACATTCAACATTCAATTTGGTCAAAGATGGAAAAGGAAAAAAGGAAGTCTTTCCTTGACTTAAACAATTCTTATTGAGACATCTCGACACCAGTTTTACACCTGAGTTATGATTTACTATAATTTTAATTGTTTAAAGTCTGAATGTTTCAATGTCATCAAAGCTCAAGTCATCTAGATATGTCAGTTGATAGTCAGGGTGGGTAGAGTTATCTCACGGAGGCAAATGAATCTCCTCTCGCCTCATTAAGCGCTGAGTTGCACGCTCCTTGCATTAAGTTGTGGCGTGAGGATTTATCCAATAACACAGGTGGTTGTGGATCAAGGGCAACTCCAAGGCAACATAGGGGGAATTTTGTATTGACTGTCAAGCTTGACAACATTGACCATGAGATGGTCTGAATATTAACCAATATCGCGCTCCAAATCGGTCAGTTGCGTAATCTAAGGTCGGGCCTCTGGACTGGATGGCTACTTGATTCAATTTACTGACGACCAGTAGCACGGTATTGAGTTTGTTTCTTGGATTAAGGAAGAAGGCAGTTGCTGAAAGCTTGTTTCATTTTCTAAGATTGTTCACTCAGGGCACCTGTACATCATGTACATGTAGCATGAGGCACCCCCTCCTAACCCTACTGTACCTCTGGGAAAATTACAGACAGACTAACTTATTTAAAGTATGCTGGAATTTTGTGCCGAGGAGATGTACATTGTCAATATTTGGTTTTGCCCTTCACTAATATAATTTTACGAGTACTGTGTGTACATGTACATGTGTGTACATGTACATGTATGTACATGTACAAATGCATACTCAGCGCAGTCCAACAGCTTGTTAGGAAAAATCCACAATGAACCCAAGACATCTTGCTTTCTAGTGAAGATGGTTTAACCACTCCACCAGCCAGCTTGCTGCAGTTGGCTGGTCGGATTGAATCTGATACAGCAGTGGGTGCTGCAATCAACTTGTTTTTGTTTTATTTTTGGTATTTTTTCAAATTCGGTTTTTGCAAAATTGCAGACCTTGAGATATAATGTACTGTTGCCACTTGGGTAGCAATTTCAGTAATTGTCTGTTTGTTGTTTAGTAAGTCTTGGTGTTCCCATGGTTTTATAGCCTTGGCAGTTAGCCAGCCACAATCATTCTGAATGCATCATATTATCACTCATTGATTGTCAACGGCGCCATGAGCAGACATCATCATTCACTTCAGATGAGTTTAATCAATTTGGCAGTCATATTTGTTGTTGTGTAACCATGGAACTTGGACCTTAGACATAGAGACATGAAGAATGAACATTTGTCATTCTGTGGAAGCTGACTTGATTACATTTAATATTTGTCCATTATGTATTTGATATCAGACTTCATGTACATGTAAGTGATATAGTACCTCTAGTTGAGAGGAAAACTGGACGACATTAACAGAAATGCTGTTGCCAAACACGTACCTGCAGAATTTTCTGGTAGTGCGTATGTGTAAAAGATATAGTCCATCATTTGTAATTTGCTCATTTTGTTCGTTTGAAGCAACAAAAGTGTTCAAAATCTAATGAAGGATACTGAACAACTAACCTGATGAACTTTCAGCTCAGCTCAGAAAAAACAGCATTCTAGGATCTCAATTTCAAATCAAAAGTTGCTGAATCATGTTTTGAATTGGGCCTGAATTCGTCTGAGACGCGTTCTCACTGAGCCGATTGCAGCTATACGCGATGTCGCGCACTGATCCGACGAATTATAGCAACCGCGCACGCGTGTGCGACGTGCCAATGCTTGCGCGCGCTTCGCCGAATAACAAAACGAACTACTCATTTAAATTTTCCTACGGTGCGTTCTTTCGTTGATTACTTCAAAATGACAGCTTGCCGGAAAGAGTAATTTCACAGGGAGTTTAGTCCCCTTACTATCTTTCAACCAAGTAAAATTTCAACAATAATTTGCCAGTTACTTTTCGGATGGCTGCAAATGATGGACTATAGCTTTAAGCAATTTAAGAAACAAGAGGTTAAGTGCAAAATTATATTGGCATTACGGCCTCCACACATACACATATACATGTACATTACGTGTTCTATGCTAAAAAGAAAGACTGGCACAGAACAAAATAGTAGTTTAATTTTGATCTCACAAAACAATCAATGGAAGGCGGTATTTAACTGCATAATTAACACACTTGTGATTGGAATCTCACTATTTTTGGCCTCGCACTGTCATCATTTGTTACACTGGACGCCTTTTATGTTTGCCGCTGCTTCAAAGATAGAAGAGAGCCGGCTTGGCATCTGTTGTATGGAATCCTTTGGATCAGGTTTTATTGGGTCAGAACCTGTCGATATTTTGCATATTGAACCAACTCTTCAAACAATTGCAGCTGATTCCACACATTTATTATGGAGATCTCCCCCAAATCCCCACAAAGTCAATAACAAATTACACCTCAAATTTGCTATTTTCTCCCCTGCATGCGATATAGGAATGTCATTAATCAACTTTCTGTCCACAAAATGCTGATCTAAGCTTTGATAAATTTGGACATTGCTGCCTGTGAACAGTGCGCATGATTTTTTGTCAGCATGCAAACTTCATATTTATCACCTTGGTAACCAGAGATTGTTGACATTGTATAGAAGCAGTTGTCATGTGGCATGGTCCTTTTTTTAGTGTTCAGGTGTAGTTTATTTAAATCATAACATCATTTTAACCTTGATCAGGCAGCAATCACTAGTTGCACTGAAGACAGGGAGATGTACTCAAGCAACATTTCCTTCCCCTTTGAAATGGTATTGATAGCTCAAAGACACACAATGTATCCGTGATCATCATTTATTGCCTTTACCAAGGCAATTTGGATCATGAATAGTGCAATGGGGGTTTGAATAGGGTTTCAACCCCAACAACACCCCACCCCATCCTACCATGCCCCCCACTACCCCTCCCCCCACTACCCCTCCCCTTGGTAAAGTAAAAAAGTCACCATTTTAATGAGATTTTAACATATACCCGGTACATGTAAGTTGACATTAGAAGCTTCCAAAACAGTGCCAACTACCGGCACTGCCAGATAAACTTTCACATTCCCGATCTTGTCACTGACATAATTGCATAATTTTGTATTACTCTCTGGCAGAGTACAATGCTTTTTTAAATTGGCCAATCCATCTGAATGCCTTTTGTATCCATAATTAATAGATATTGCCAAGAAATGACCAGCTTCCCAGAAATCAACCTTGAAACTTGTGCGCTCTCGATCCGTTCCAGTCATTAATTTTCACCCTAATTGAAAAATCTGCATTGTGTAATATTGGCACGTGCACAAGTTGGCTTAATTTTCACAGAACCATGACCTTGAATTCATGCATTGTGTACTCTCTAGGGCATTCATCGCTACAACGAAAATGGTAAATGCAGTTTCATCAAGGAAAGTCTTTGTCATACGATTGACATCATTTATTATCTCTAGCTTTCCCCACCCAACTCAAGGGCAAGGATGAAAGGAACTGAGAATGGATCATTTTATGGAGAAGAAGGTGCAGATCAACTTGTCGTGATTGAAGAGAGAGAGAGAGACAGAGAGACAGTACAGTCAAATGAAAGTACAGGCCCTGGGCTGAATAGCTTAATTGGTAGCGTGTACACGTATTGGTTTTTCAATTACATTCCGAATCAGTTGATTTTCTTTGCTCAACTACAGCAAACGACATTCAATGAATCGTGTCTTTTCCTCTTGCAGTTTACATAATGGTTTACTTTTCCAATTTTGTTCCAGACAGACCCGAGGTAGCAATAGGGCCTATGATCACTCTGCTAATAGTCCCTGTACCGCCCCAAACCACCCAAGCACTCAATGGTTTGATGGGTTCTTCTGTGAATAAATACAATGTCATACAAATGTACCTGTGCTAATAGGTTAAAAGGGCACAGTAATCGTAAAGCTCATATCACACAGTCGGGCCTGGACACAGATGCTTACAGTACCAGCATCACTGGTCAGTCATTATTCCGTGCCTGGCAGATGTTTATCGGTTCAAAAACCTTTCGTAAGCATTGTGACAAATTTATTGCTCTGACTTTTTTCCCAAGTTTGAACTTTGAAACCACTCGGCTTGCAGATGTCCATCAGGTCTGAATCCAGTGTCAGTATGAACAAATCTCTTGTGAATCCAACCAATTTAAGGGGATTTTTGTTTGGTCAAATTGCTTGAGCCACAGCTATTCATATCCACGGGCCAATTGATGATCCTTTGTCACCTGGGCATTGGCTGCAGGTGCTTCTTGGATAAAGTTGACTTCTTTGTCCCTCAGGCTGGAACTGTATCACCAGTAATTCCTTACAAAGATCTAGAAAAACTAGGAAGAATGGATGTCCAAGACCTGTCCAGCCGCCCTATAACACAGACAGATGCCACGGAGCAATACCTCTTTTTTCTGTTTATCTTTTTTTTTCAATTTCTCCTGGACTCATACAATCTCTGTGCTCCATCTCTCCCTTGTACAGATTTTGTTCTCTGTGGGTCATTATTTATCTTGATGTTGCGTGGTCGTGCGTCCTTTCTTTTCCATGCCAAGCTCTTCCTGAGAACCAGTAGACATGTCTGGACATGTCCACTTGGAATCGTTTCTCATGATTTTTTTTGGTTAGGGTCCTTTTTCTCTGTACAATCTGTCCTTGCTGTTGCCATCACCTGATGGGTCCTATGCATTATTAAATTGCCATTCTTAAGTGTCATCGTTAAGTCAAGCCATAGAGAGACAGATAAGAAGTGTGGATGGGTGGGGGGGGGGGGCATAGGATAGCTCACGTGAGGTTGAAGTCAGATGCTGTGATACAAGGGGTGAGAAGGGGTGGTGGTGCCATAGGCCAAGAGTTTGTTGGACCCATGCCAAAATGAGGTAATGATGACTGGCTGCGTTGCCATGGTAGTGATTTTGATAGAGCTCTGTAGTTTTTTGTGCTCAGTGGAAGAGAAATTATTCTAAGCAGATGACAACTGTTAAGAGGGTTGTTTAGTTGGGTTTTTTTTTTGGAATTGAGCCAAGTGATGTAGCGATGAGTCGGCAGATTTATGCTGAGTTCATTTTCTGGATGAATGGTTTCTCAGAAAGTGGAGGCAGAATGGAACGTTGTTAGATTAAAGGGAGGGTGGGGATAAATTGAGGAATTTATAAATAAGAAATTGGTGGGAAACGAGGGGAAGAAATCACTGAGATATACATGTAAGGGGAAAAGGAAGACTACATAGTACCTGATGGTTCAAAAGAGAACTAATTCAAATAATACAAGGTTAACCCATTAGCACCTGCTCTACAGTGTATTACATTGTGCTTATTCACTGAAGACTCAATCAAACCATAGAGTGCTGGGGCGGTTTTGGGCGCATCAGTGACTAGTGGGCCGGAAGACTTGTTCACGTGCAGTTGACATAAGCAGGTTTGTAAGTGAGGGCTGCACCCGAGCATGGCAGGGTAACAGAAATGGGGCTAAAGCCCCCTCAAGTGTCAGTTACTAGTCCAGCTTTCATCAATGAGGGCACTGTTTGGCATGGAGCTCATCAAGCAGTTTGATTGGTGGATGCAGCTACCTGTGGATTTGTGTGTATTGTTAATCTGTGTCACTTTATTTGGAATTTGGTGCTGATTGTTATAAAAATGAGTTGTCATATAGATCATAGCCAAATGGTGTTGACATTAATGGGCCATTGTTTGAAAGCCTGCATGCATGTATCATGTTTCATTTTTGCTGTTTTCATTTGTACAGAAAACGTTGCATTATTGTTGTCAAGGTCAGGTATCCAAACTTTGCCCTGAAAAGGCCTTGCAAAGTACTTGAATTTCCTCAGCCCATGTTTGTACCAACCCTGAGCTTGCCCCAAGTGGCATAAGGCAACAATTTGTCTTATAGTTAAAACCACACCACTGTTTGCCTGTGTGGTCCTCTTGATAGCCTTACTGCACGGTTACATTCGAATTAAACCAATGCTTGGTGATCCTAACTTGCGTCTGCTTTAGATGACCTGAGTAGACAAATTGGACACAATTTTTACTACAAAATCACTTTAGGGGTTGACATTGATTAGAAAGATAAATGTACAAGTTGTTATTGTATTTGTGACACGTTTTGAAAGTACCGGTATGCTTTCAATTTAATGCTTCCACTTTCGTGTAGTGAGTATGGGTTGAAAAAGTAGCCCTTGCTGCCCTCTATTGACTATAAAACAAAAGATCATGTGACTATTCATGGCAATGTACAAAAAATTGTATGTTACTGACCCTCAGAGAACGAACCAGAAGTAAAAATCAAGAGTGTACATGAATAATCAAAGTTGTGTGACCACATTGCGTGTGCTGACAAAAGGGGGCGCTTTTTAAACACATTTGAGAGCCCCGTCCGCTAAGCATAAATGGTATGCCTATTACGACTATTTTGATTCTGAATGTGCACAAATCCATAGCCTCTTTGCATGAGCATCAGGCGCCGTGAGCAATAAGTTACAATGTCTCTCCCAGTGGTCTCCCCCAACTCTCTCTTTCTGACCGTTGAGGGGGTACTTGTACACAGAAGCCCATATTGTATTGCTGCTAAGGCTAGCTTTATAATTCCTGAGCGATCTGGAACATTGTTTACAAGTTCAGCTTTGCCAAGCTTCGGTGAACTTTAAAGTGTCTGCGAGCAAGCCTGGTTTTGCCATCAGTCGCACTTCATGAAACAATTCCGTGTAAACATGTTATGATTTCATCTGGTTTGGTAAGGTTATTTTCATTACTTCTGTGTATCCAATTAGGAGCCCCAGTAGTCAGTGTAAAATACACAACATTCAGCGTCAAACTTGAAGTGCTCTAGAATCCATCCAACATATGGTGTTTTCATTCCGTAAGGCGCTGTTGCCAACAAATCCATTGAATCATACATGTAAAGTCTCTTGTCTAATGGGAAATAAATCCCACAGAAAGGGAAGATTTTTAAGTAGCAACTCTTGGTACTCCAGTGTGGAGTATCTATCGCCCTCTGTTGTTGCCAAGCTGTGACTGTCAGGCTTGAAGTAATGTGATGGCTGCGATGCGTATCCCTGGCAATCTGGGCCCTATTCCATAGTGTCACTTACAACACGAACCAGTCACAAGTAAAAGACATTGTACTTAGTGTGACATTTTGGCTGGTAACCTGTTTTTGCTCAACCACATGACAGTGCTTCAAAGCTCCATGAATTTGCCAGCAGAATATGATTCAGGTTTCGTTTGTGGATTGCTCCTATTGTGCACTGTCATGATTCAAGTTTCGATATGTTGACAAATGTGTAAGCCCAGGACACAATACTGGTAACCAAAAGTGGGACATGAGAGATCTGAAGCAAGATGAAAGCTTAGTTTTCTCTTAAATTGTTGGGAGAAACATCCTTTTAAGTGAAAAACAACATTGAAAAGATAATTAATAGGCCAAGTATTTTTCACTGCAAGGCAGATTATATTGGTATTTTGAACTGTTAACGTTAGTTACATGGTGTCCACTTTCCACTTGTGCATTCTGCTGCAAGTATCACACAAGGCAATTGTGGGCTTCTTGTAGTCTTGTCAAGGTATCCACTTCTTATTAAAATCAAATTGAGGAAAAAAGAAGTAGGTTTTTCACTAATAAGTGGACACTGTGACTAACGTTAAGTGCATACCGTAACTAACATTAAGTGGACGTAATAACTATCATTACCTATATTTAATTTTCTCCAAAACTGCAGGCAGCTTGATAATATCAATAACATTACTTGACAAGAACTGTTAATTTAGATGTTTCTATTGCCAAATGCTTTTGCTATTTTTTACTCTTTTAAACATTACTTCATGCCAGTTTAACGTTGGTTATGGCGTCCACTTAACGTAAGTAACGTTAACTGTCCAAAAATACCATTATCAGGCATGCAACTTTTCCTCGGATCAGCTGATTTCCTCGTTTTTCACTTCACACTTATGTAAACACTGTACAAAGTCTTGCAAAGATTGGAATTTCCTCGTCCAAGTCCAAGTTGCATGCCTGCATTATAATCTGCCTTGCAGTGAACAATATTGGGCCTATTATCTTTTCAATGTTGTTTTCCACTAAGACGGATGTTTCCCCCAACAATTGAAGAGAAATCTAACAGCATGCAGCTTTCATCTTGCTTCAGATTTTTTAATGTACGTTGCCAGTATTGTGTCCTTACACAAATGCATACGAACGCATTACCCATTGCATGTCACTCTCATTCTAACAGATTTTTTTTATATATTCATTATTCACAGTAACTTGCTGTACCGGAGTTCATTTTATCGTCTGTCAGTGAACTTTGATAGTTCATCAGACAAGTCTAGTTTGTCTGGTGAGCAGACATCTTCAAGTCTGTATGTTTGTGTAGATGACAGTCTCTTCTGTTACCCTGACTCAAATCTGGGACAACTTCTGTTTTAACCATTATAACAGCTAGACAGCCCAGACTTAGATTTAGACACTTTTATCCCCATGTATACTGTTTCAGGAGAGTGTTGACATTTTGCGGATTAAAAAGTACTTTGGTTTGGCTTATATTTTTCATGGTGATCAGAATCTCAGTAGGCCTGTATGTAATTGTGTTTTGAGCTTTCCGTGCGTACAGCTTAATCTCTTAAGTATGCTTCCTAATTTGCTTCATGTTACGAGAGAGGTTTGAATTTTGAATACTGTCTTTTATATGCAAGCCAGTTGGGAATTTGGTAAAACCTCTTTCACACAAGATCTGCTTTATTTCGCTGTGATTTCATATATGAGTGGACTGGTATTCCATGATTGGTAGGGATTAAGTGGGTACATGTATGAGTAAGTACTGGTATGAGTATTGGTCAGTACCCTCTGACCACCAACAATTACAATTCTACTGAATGATGCTGATTGGAGCATCACATCTAACCTGTAGTTTGTTCTATAACCTATTCTAATCTTTAAGAAAGCAACTTATTGGATCCAAGACATTATCAAGCAGTGTCTGCTGCTCTTGAGATCTTTACAATGAATAAGAGTTAACCTGATTAGGATTCAAACCCGGCCAATGAAATGGAAGGGGGGGGGGAAGGTATACTGCACCAACTTTCTATGTGTAGACTTTGTCTGCTCAATTATCTGACGCTCCCCCCCCCCTTGTTTTTGTTTTTTACATCCCTTTAGTGAAGGGAATGCAGAGCAAATTGAAGGCTCAGTTAGTTAGCTGCTCTGGTGATACTCTTGAAGTACCTCACGAAGTCTTTTTGAAATCACATTACGATTAAGTCAACCCCCCCCCCAAAAAAAAAACACCCCCAGAAAAACAATGAAGGAAAATAAAAACACCTCTTCCCCCCCCCCTTCTCCTTCCCCCCAAAAACAAAAACAAAAACGATTGGGCAGTAGCAATCAGTCAACTTAACCATGTTTTAATCTGTGTCTAATGACAAGGGCAAGGTCTCTGGGAATAGTTGGAAGAAAAACACACTCCCGTTTCCATCTGGCCCTCTAGAGTCATGTCAAACTAAATTATTCTGAAGATTAGAATGGAGTGGGATGTTTGAAACAATTAGGAGTGACTACACGCAAAAGATGTACTGAGCTGTTTGAATTGACTCTGGAGGCCAGTCAAAGGAACATTAAGGGTCACTTGTCTGTAACTAAAGTCTAAGTCGGACCAGGGACCCTTCCCCTTTAAAGTGCAAGTCCTCCTTAGGGTCCTTTGTACAGTTCAATTCAATTTCAATTTAAAAACATTAAATACGGTAGTATGCAGTAGGTATAGCCTAAAAAGTTGAAGCTTGTGGTGCATGTGCCCAACAAGACAAGATGAAACAAGACAAAACAAGACTGATTATGAAATTTAGTAGAAATCACAAGTAATTATATCGTTTTTAACATAATGTATCACGTAAGAGTGTTGTCTTAAACTGTGGAGTATTTCATTTGAAACACAAATGTGTTCATACATTGTAAACCTTTGCTTCTGCAGGCTGTTTGAAATGTCATTTCTTATTCATATTCATGTTAGCTCATTCATCAGTTCCCATTATATCTGGAGGGTATAAGTGGACGGCAATCATGTGGTACATTGTCATATGTTACTACCGTACATTACTCTGTTGTGATGCGGAAACATTAAGAGGCCGCTGGGAATATGATCATTTTCCACACACATTATGCCGCTAGGAAGTACATTCACTCATAGCATGCCAACCATGTTATGACTTGGGGATGTAGCATCTTGTGTTGATCGTGATTACGCACATGATTAGTAGATGAGTACGAATGGAGGTCACGGTCGTGCCTTGGGTCTTATTCTGAATGTACCGGTATGACTTGGTTGTGAGTGAATCACTAGAGAAATTAATTGACAGGGGTCTCATCTTGATGTATTGCTTGGGGTGATACATGTATATCACTAGTAATGTTTGGGGTGGTGTTGCAACATTATCATAGCCATTTGTACATGTACAATGTAGGTACTTTGTGGAATGGGCAAAAAATGAGATGCAGAAGTGTATCTGGGTTTAAGTCATCTACCGGTATGTATGAGGTGTACAGGGAGTAAAATGGTTACTTCTTTTGTGTTTCACAAAAAAAAGAATTTCAAAGGCAACCTTACACATATATGCCAACCAGATGATAATGCTTTTGTAGTTACACGTACAATGTAAAGGTATTGTCGTGCATTAAAAGTAACGGTAGATGGCGCATCTTAACTACATGTACTTACATGAGAGCTCCCTGTGCGGGACACGCTACCTCTGTGCACTGGCGCACAGATGCAGTCTGTTCAGGAATCCTACACGAGTTGTTGAGGGGATTTTGAATGGAGTCCAAGGCACAGTTACCATGCCAGTTATGATAATTAGAACACTGTGGACTCCACTCTTGATCAAGAGAGGGCGCTGTGGGACTTAGCAATCAAGGAATGTGAAGGACACATCTCTGGATCACACAATCTAATGGTCCTTCAATAGTGGAGCTCTTTCTTATTTCTACCATTAAGGGCGTAGTGTACATGTACACATGTAGGCACAGAGTCTAGGGTGATGAAAGTCAAACAAAACAGCAGTGAATCCCATTAATTTATGTTTGTAGTCTTTTCCATTACCCTATTTCAACAATATTGGAGTAAATTTACATCTTTTGATTCATCTTTAAATATTCAAGTAAAGTGTCCTCAATGTACAAGTTTTCACTATGCATTCTTAATGTAGCTTTGAGCCTGAACCCCTATAGTAGCTGGCCACACTGAGAAGGTTCATGTGCTTTACCTTGACAGTGTACATGTGACCTGGTTTATTCATATCTACATGTACATATTGCTGAATTATTCAGCCTTTATCTATTGAAATATCACTGTCATCTTTTGAGGTCTGACTGCTCAAATCTCTCTGACAAGATTCTTTGTATACGAAACCCTAATGATGTATGTATTGACTTGGGGATTACCACAGCAAGCTAGACTCATAGTAAGTCACACTACGCTAACAATGTGACTAAACCATGATGAACCGAGTCACACCTGCCACAGAGAGACAATCATGTACCTCCATAGTCATGACCAATGTTCCCTCTACCTCCATCACCGTACCTCATCCATTTGGGCAAGTTTTTGGCCACACACTCAGACAAGTCTTAACATGCCTGTCCAAAATGCTGCTCTCAGTCCTCGAAAATTGCCACTTTTAAAGGCCCTTAACGTGACTAACTCGGGGCCAATTGTGCTTCTTAGAAGCGTGTGGTTATTCTATGATAGCAGAAATCCAGTTTTCCTTTATGTTTAGTTGAGTACGGTATATCAGGTGTTGCCTTCAGTTGGGGCATCATGTGATTAAGATTGTCATCATTGCATCATCAAGAATTCTTCAATATAATAACTGTGAGGTTACTGGCTATCTGGGTCAGTGAGTGACAAACAATGCCAGGGGAATTACCCTGGGTTGATTCATAGTGTATCAATAATTAATTGGTTTGACACCTGTAACATTCTATTTTGGTGCTGAAAAAGCATAAGGGAGCCCGCAGGCTCTCTCCAGGCAGAATTTTCCAGATGTTTGGCTTATTGTGCAAATTCTTATTTAATATGAGGGATTTTAGATATTCAAAATCTGCAGTAGACCTTCTAAGAGGAGCGTTGTTTTGCTAGAATACGCATGAGTGAGCCTTTTGTGCGTTCAGTGTTACTGAATTAAAATAACAATAGGATTTACACATATAAAAGCATAAGGTCTATAAAATGCCTTTTCAATTTATTTTTTAAAAGCTGCCGTTATGTTTGGCTTTCATGAAAATTTGTCTAGGCCTAATATCTGAATTATCTCTTAAACAAAAAACAAATGCCAAAAGTTGCAAACAGCATGTTTGCATCTTACAAAACCTGACCTATATTTCTACTTAGAGTTCAACTGTAGGTATTTTTCACCCTACCACAAACCTATCAAGGCATGCATTGTATCGATTCTCCCCCTCTCTCTTTTTTCTACTTCGTCTGTAAAAACTAATAAAAACGATTTTCCGTGTTTGTGCGTTCGTGACATTGGTCCCCTTGCCGCATGAAGGACAGTTGTCTGGCTGTATAGAAGCATCTGTCTCTGACAATAAAAACGTTTTGAACCACAAAATGCCTAATTCGTTCAAGATCAGAAAAAAAAAATTATGGCGGTCTAATAAAGCATTTTTTCTAGAAAGGGCACAATAGAACACTTAGCGAGACAAATAGGAGATGTGGCGACGCGGAGGCTTGGTTGGTATTGTATCGAACGACGGCATCATCCGGGATTCTCCCGGACAGGGTCAAGTACATCGAGGCCTTGATGACTGCACTGGACCAAGATGAACTTGTTAATTGTTAATTTGTCATGTATGGCCGTGACTGGTCACGTTCGCTTTCCGTCATGCTGTACATGATGTATTCATTTCTAGGGGAATTGTTTGCGTATGGTTTGTAAAGGAGCCGGGGTTTTATTAATTGTAAAGGATTGTTTTCACAACTTGATTGCCAACATGTCAATTACTTGAACAGTTTAAAGAGCCACATAGGTTTCAACCTTAATAAACCAACCATTTTGAAGAATTTGATGAAATTAACATTGTTACCAAATTCTATTAATGCCAACCACCAGTCTGGTACCTGAACTCACATTGACATAAAGACAAGCTCAGTATTAACACAAGTCTGGTGCCAGGTCCAGACACCTGCAAAAAACCCAAGTAACAACAATCAAACCAATTTGGTTTTACAAAACCATAATTGACCTTTGCCCTTAGCTGTAAGAATTCATACGTGTACCTGGCAACTAGCCATACATGTACTCCCTGGGAATTCTTGCTCTTAAAAAGTGCATGTCTCATCTGCACATAAATTCCACTGTCGTCAAAAGCATTCGTCAAACAAATGTGATTTACTACTTCTGTGTTCACTTAAAACCTTAAATAAGAGTGCACCACGGGTTTCTTCTTTTATCTCTGTCTTTCTTAAATTTAACCTGTACTTTACCATCAGTGCTTCATTTCAACATGTTGAGACTTGTCTGGCTGTGCATATCAAGTTCAAACCCTTTCATCTCAAGGGATTCGTACTTGTTCCCGTTTTGGCCAATTCTTCATCCCAGGATCTTGCCTTGGCTCAACAAATGCCTTATTAGGCCACTGTTTAGATATTTCCTTTCATGCATTTCAGCAGCGCTGATTGTGATAAGATCAAAAGGTTACAAGATGGAAATAGCTGTTGTACTAAGGTTTACATTTGTTGTTCATCGTCAAAGCCCATGCATACGTTGTGTTTAGAGCCCAGCACTAATTAGCACACCAGAAAGTCCTACCTGTAACGCATTGACACATTTCATTGTTGTCTGGAATCTTTCTCATCCGTGGGGGAATTTTTCCAGATTTTAGGAAAGCCTAAATGAGAAGTTTGCATGACTGTATTTTTTTCTTTTGGGGTCGAAAGTTTGTTTAAAAGAATTGCAGCACAGTTTTCTTGGCATATATATAAATGTACCGTGAGTAGACCCTGTGTTGCTATGGGGCTATGCCAATATTTTTTTGTGGATTTGTTTATTTTCTTCAAATCTCACCCCTGTTTATCAAGTCATTCAATCCCTTGTGGTTGGAACCTCGCGTCAGATTTGGCCCAGCCAATCTTGGGTTTTATCTTCTTAAATCTCAACCAAATAACTAGATTAGTGGTGAGTTGGAGAGAAACTGCCAGAGTAATTGGCATCAGTGATCGTCCCATTTCATGCATATTCATGAGCTAATATGCTGATTTCATTGGTCAATAAAGTCTGTTGTAAAGAAATGCATTCACATTGAATCAGTGTTTGTATTCTAAGCAAGTTGTAATGCAAATTTCACACAAACATAAAAATTGACGTTTTCTGATCATCTGCATTAAAATACTGTTGGCTTGTAACTTGAATGACCTTGTTTTTCTTATTGACCTCCGAATGTTTAGGGCCCCCCCCCCCCACCACATCCATCTCTGTCTAATCCCATGCTGACCCCGAGGCTATCATCCTGTATCTTATCTAGGTCATTCAACAGCCAATAGAATCATTGTAGTTCCAATAATTTGTATCCTGATCCCTAATTCTTCTACCCCCTCCCTCTACCAAACAACCATCCCTGACCGAATCCATGGCAACCCCCAGCGTACCATCCACTACAATATCTAGGTCAACCATGGGTCAACCACCAGCCGATAGTATCATTGTAATTTCATCAATTGATTCGCTATCATGACCCCAGTTTGGTGTACCCCCACTCCCCCACCAACCACCCCTCCCGGTCTGATTCCATACTGACCCCCAGTCTATCATTCTGTATACATACATTTAATATCTAGGGCATCAAGCCGATAGTATCATTGTAATTTCATCGATTCGCTATCATTACCTGACACATCCGCAGGGCTTGGCAGCTACTGCCACTACTAGCCCGGAGTAAACCAACTCCATTTCCGCACCAGATCGTCTGACTTTATCACTTCAGAAAAAAAGAACACTTGAGCGGGGTGACAATATGTATTGAAAGCATCTGTCGAAAACCACGTTCCTTCCATCAAGGAGGGATGGTTGGCATGGTAACAGGAAGCGAAACTACAGAGATGTGAGAAACGTGCCTGCGCTGTTTAAGCCAATTAAACAATCCAGGTAAGGTTTAGTTGGCCATAAAAACTGTGGCCACTGGCTGTTTGGCAATAGTGATATGATATGGAGGATGGACCTGCCAGCAATTGAATGGATCAAATGAAAATTGTGCCACCACTACATTTAGCTGGCTGTAAAGAGGATTTACACATATAGATTTACACATTTTTTTTTTGTAATCAAAAAAATTACAAGGGAAAGTGACTAGTTGCATTATAATAGTGTAAAAAGTTGAGCACAGAAAAAAGCAGGATTGAACCTGCCTGCACCCTCTGGAATACTGTACCGGTGCTAGAGCCAGCCCTGCCTTGGCAGTTCCCTGTTTTGTATTAATTTGGCATAAGCCCGTTGCATATTTGAGTCTGTACTGACCCCCACCATTTGTATTCATGTTTCTTTTTCGAAGCCACAAGGAAAACCTGAACAATTGCAGAATTACCAATATTGAAATTAATCAATAATGAAAACTCTCTTATTAATCATCACTTTAGAATCGTAATTGTTTTTATAGTTTCTACATGATAATGTGAATCATGCAAGCCAAAATGTTCTCATTTGCCATTCAGTACATGTATCTCAGCAAAGAAGCAATCTGACTTATTTCAACAAAAAGAGTCAAATAGACCTTCCAATGCCCAAAGCCTCAGTTAAATGACATTTGATTTATAATTCTTTAGTTTCATTTTATGCATTTGTTGTATTTATTCAGCTTGGTTGTTGAGATATTTAAGAACTCTGTACAGGCTTGGCAAGTGCAATGGAAATAGCAATACCGGTACTTGAGCTGCTGTGTGCATTTTACAGATACCGATAATTACTCTTTTGAAGACTATGTAGGCCAATGATAGTTGCAGGGCATTCAGCCTTGGAGCTGTGTCCTATATCTGCCTTTTGATCAGTTCATGGC
Organism: Patiria miniata; assembly: GCF_015706575.1. Lineage (NCBI taxonomy): Eukaryota > Metazoa > Echinodermata > Asteroidea > Valvatida > Asterinidae > Patiria > Patiria miniata. The sequence goes on from NW_024037074.1 coordinate 43,801,122, forward strand.
CTAATCAAAACATTGCTCTAAATGATTCTACAACTCCCTCTGGAAGAAAACCAACACAACACCCCCGGTGGATATTCAATAGCAGTAGGGAATATTATGCTGACCTGGGAATATCTCTCAGGTCAGTTCCCAGGGTAGTGTTTGAGGCTCAGAGGTAGGGAGAGTAAGGGACCTTTCTATATGCAGATGAGACTTAATCTGTGGCCGGAGACTCTCCAGCCAGCTGACCAATTACAACTGGGCGGCCAGGTTGGACGGAGAAATCACATGATGTAGCATGTAAGGCATTGGAGGGTTGGGAAGGTTATGGGACCTTTCTATATGCAGATATACCAGTGGCATGAGTCTCTCAGGCCAACCAGCTGACCAATTAATAAACGGCCGAACCTCGACCAAGTAATCACATCAGGTCATCTGGACCAAACTGCCTTGAGCCAGCTGCAGTGATTTGAATACATTGAATAACATAAACCAAACTGTGCCCCCATTCTATGTGGCCCCACTCTATGTGCTAATCACAGTATGGTTGTAGGCAATGCTCAAAGTTGAACCATTCTCCGTCTGACAAACATTCTTGTACATGTATGTTATAAAAATTTTAAAAAATAATAATTTCTTTGTTTGCACTTCAGGTATGAAAATTCAACACTCTGTGTAGTCAGCACGGCACTTGTTAGAAGTAATAAATAAATCAGTGAAGCTTGTAAAATGTTGATTAGAGATCGCCAGGAATGTTCTGAGAAACTTCATGATGTTTCTTGCAAGTTAAGACTTGCAGGACAACATCCTACATGTCACACCTGCTGGTCTGCATATTTCATTAGTCTTGAGATTGCAGCTTTTCATCTTTCTTCACAATTACAAGGTGTCTGTTTTGTTTCCATTTATATGTTGATCAAGACAAGCATGCAATCTGTCAGTTTGTGTTAGACCGTTGCATCTTCTCGGAACCAATATTACAGTTTACTACAGGGATCGTTTGAATACTGTGAAAATAATTTGCATACAATTATGAGCGTGCTCAAGTTGTCCAAATTGAAGCTCAAAATGAGAAGTAAAACAAAAAGAGACAGGTCAGTTGTTACAAAAATCAGTGATTCAACACAGATGAAAAGGAACTCTTTCCCCACTAGCCCCAACTTCAAGCAGAACATACTGTTAGAGTTATTATGCTCAGCAAAGTACAGCCAGTAACTAGTCACAAGCAGTATATTACATGAAGACTTTGGCATTTAAGCTGCTAAGCAGAATGTTTCTGTGCTTAGTATTTTGTTGTTTTGTTTAGCAGTTCCATAAAATAGTGCCCAGATTTGCTGAGTGATTAGAGCATAGATCCTGTAGGCCCTACAAATACTGGTAGTTCTACCGGTAGTAACCCGCTCAAAATGCTATAGCCCCCTCAACACCAACCAGTGTGTACCGTACTTGCTTGGGCTGTGCATGACTTAGCTACTGACCTGAAGATGCCAATGTTCATTCAAAATTCCAATCTCTCACTAATAAGTAGTTCTTGAGAAACTCGATAGTGCACTCAAAAGTCTGTTTTGATCCAGAGAAACTTGATCTGAGCATAGAGAGTATAAATATAGATGGGTCTATTGACAAGACTATTAAAGGGTACACGCTTACCGCTTAAACTACTCGATCTATAAGCAAAGTACATGTACATGCACATATGGATGAGAGTAATCCCCATAGCACTTCCAGAACTAAGCAGAAGTACATGTATGTACATACATACATGTACGGTACATGTACCGACATGGAGGTCCCATCAGTAGTAAATGATTGCAATATCTGCATTGAAGGTTTAGATAAAATTATTTTAAAAGTGGGGGATGAGATTATGATGTATATCATTGTGTGGATTTGAGTTTAAAAAACAAACGATAAGTACCGGTAAATAAGAATTTTTTTTTTTTTCTGTAATCTTTTTATTTTGGGGGATTTATTTGATGAAACTGTTTTTACTCGGGGCCAGGTCAATGTTTTCTGACTGACTGAGTTACTGACTGACTGAGTTACTGAGTATACATTTGTAAATAATATCATTAACTAAGCTTGAACCTCCTTGAATAGACAAGTCCAGTCTTGTTTCACTCAATAACCACAAGGAATTCCTTGAGTCAGTGCAAAAAAAACAACAAATCGACTGAATCAGCTTCCTTTGTTTGCTTGAAAACTAAAGGAAAGCTAACTGTTCTTAAAAAGAATCTATCTACGCATTCAGTATGTCATTGCCTTTGGTCCTCTCTGAGACATCAGCCTCAAGACAGGTACTACATTCAACCAAATGATGGCATCATGTAAGAGACCCTCAAACATTTCTGACTTTTCATCTTCGGCTAATAACCGGTTCTCCTCAAGGAAAAAAAAAATATTGGAGGGTCCTCCAGTGCTATGGCTGTTTGAATTGGGGAAACTTGATCCATTTGTGAGAGGGTATAAATTAAAGATGTCTTGCTTGAGGGGATGGAGACTTGGCAAAATACTCCTCAAAGACTGAGAGTGACAGATTGCATCTGTGAGTAGAAACTCAACCCAAGATTGTTATGAGACACTTCAATTTACGGATGCAGTACCTAACCCCACTCGTAGTTGCTTGTTATCATACTTTGCTGGTTCTCCTCCCAAATTTTTCTTAAGTGTTCATCAAAGTTCAGTATCCCAGGGTCAAGGAGTTCAAATCTCTCCAGCGTGGACTCCGTGTATGAACAATGGATGCCGCTTTGTGAACACCCACGAAAGCTCTGTGTACTGTACTGTACATGCGGATTGCATCTGTGTATGATTGAATGCATTCATGTCTCTACTTATGCTCTGTGGCTATGTTCAGAAAGCATTTTAGCTCAAACGGTAAAAGTTAAAATGGTTGCTCACCACGGCAGGGCGGTTGTAAAACTAAATCGTACCGAGTGTTCAGACACCGCTTTAAGTTTAAAAACGAGTTCAACTCGAAGTGGTTTATTCAGTTTCTGAGGTGACGTAGAACTTCCACCTCGTCTCAAACCGCACGCTGTATAGAGCCTTCACTTCGTTTGTTTGACCAGTTGGCTACACATGGCCTCGAGCCTCTCACTGTCGCCGTGGTTGACATCGTAGCCCTAGCGGTGAACATTGCAGTCCACCGCGGCCATACGCACTGATACCAATGGATACACTAGACTGTACAGACTGTGTTGGATGGTTCCCTTTGTGATTAAAATGTCCACTTTATGTAGTATCATCCTTAAATTTGTTTTCCTTTAAGTGCATGTACTGCATTTTTGTTTTAATTTTAGGGGCTATTTTTCATAGCTCTAGTGGTGCAAAAAGACATATTTCTGATGGAAAAACTTGATGTTCGAAACCAGTGTTCGAAACCACAAGAACCGAGATTTGCACAGTATGTTAAAACTGGCATGTACATGTACCGCAGTACCGGTACATGCCAGTCACCTGCTAAAACCTGTGATATATGTGCTACAAACCATTAACCAATTGGCACCATGGTTTTTCTGGTATTAGAACATATTAGAATTTTATGATAATTACTCTCCAGTTAGCAGTATTCGCATTGATATCTGCAGGTCTGTAAATGGTGTGTGCGAGCACGATGAGAAACTTGGGCCATGTCGTCAGAGAACTTGCGAATTGTAGAGATTGGACTTGAAATTGGATTTTTCATGATGGCGGGCGGTAGGAGAATTTGAAGATTCACGGGTGCTGCATATTTTTGCCCACCTTCTAGCCCTGTGTACAGTACGCTGTTCGTAACAACAAAACATACCATAGAAAAGGCATTTCATAACCTGGGGGTCAACTGTGCTGGGTGAAACAGGAAGTTTTTTGGCTAAAACTGTTCAGACACCGTACTAGAAGATAAAACTGTTCGGGGTTAGCACTAAACCCACCCTTCGAGGTGTTTTCACTCCCCGTTAGCGACGAGATAAAACCGGTTTGGAGTAACTTTAAAACCATTCAGACACCGTTTTAGCAGATAGTTAAGTTACACCAAATCAAGTTCAACTAGTTAAAGCGAATTTAAAACAGGGTCTGAATGTAGCCTACGAGTCCATAAAGTCAGGGGCTACGGTAATTTGATGGGCTTGCTTATCAAAAACTTACTGAATCTGGTGTTGGATCTGGTGCTAGCTAGTTTTGCTTAAGTTTCTTAATTTGGTCTAGTAATCTAATCTCTGTAAAATTACTGACTTGTTTTTAAATGACAGCATGTTGAGCGAAATAATTTCACAAGGTGAATTGTAGCAGTCCCAGTTTAAAGTCTTTGTAAAGTTTTTGTCAGTACGTCAGTAGGTGGGTCTTTTCCCAGGTAATTCCAAAGGCTCCGTCAGGACTCCAAATCAAATAATTCATGATTACTTTCCTTCCAGAAGTGCCCAGTATGTATACCCAAGTGACCTCCCTGTGTCAATTTAAAGCCATCTGCACTTTTCTGGTCACTCTCCGAATGTGAACTTACATTTTTCAGAGTACATTCACCAGCACAGGTAGAGGTAGGTAGAATCATCGTGTCATGCAAGTGTTTAATTTTTAAACCACCTAGAAACAACCTTTTGGCCGGCAAGTTGGCAAAGATTCGAGTCGCTTTTCTTGGATTTTGTCCAACTTTCTTGCGTAGGAGCCATTTTTTGAACGGTCCAGTCTTGTCTTTGTGTGCGCCATTTCTCTCCCTCTCATGTGTCTCTATTTCACGAGAATTGTATTTCTATTTTTCGGGGAAGCATCTCGTATTCCCCTCTCTTGTCCTTTTCTTGTTCCTTCCTCCGCGGTGCGTGACTGCCTCCCCTCCAACCCTAGAGACCTTGCTTCCTCTACCCATCTCCTCTATCTAGCTTCATCCGTTGGAGAGAGGAACATGTCCTAACATGTCCACTCACTCACTCAATGTGAGGCAAGAAAACATTCTGACCTGCCGATAGTAACCAGGATAAAAGGAAGAGGATCGGCAAATCTAGGTCATAGATCGCTGGTTATAGATTGGAAAATAATGCATTGGCCTGTTAGATTTGGTGGATGATAAGATTTGTTATAAACAGAATGATATAGACTTTCTGTCAGTTGATTTGGTTTACTGAAGCATTTATAGCATCTGTAATTACAATTGATATGATTAGACTTGCTTCAGTTTGAAATGGATTTCTGCCATTTGTTGCCAGGGATTTGACATTTTGCATCAATTTGACAATCTTCATCGCCTAAGGTGTTCTTTGAGATTAACATTTGGCACGACATTGCTAACCCCAAAAAGTGAAAAAGTTCCATTTGGTCTTGGGTATCAATATTGTACAAGTATCGTGTCTTTTAAGTGGGATGTACAGAACAACAAATACTTTCTGATTCAATTATTTGTTATTTTTACTAGAAATGCTTTATTACAAGACTGAAAGCCTATCAAAGTAAAGGTCTACATAAATATGTAGGGGGACAAAAACAACAGAGAAGAAAAAAACAAAAAAGAAATGAAAAAGGAACGATTCACCAAATCAGAATATAAGGATCTAATTGTTTCCTGGTGTTCTGAAAAAAAAAAGTTCTTTACCCAAACTCGAAGCTAAAGCAAATACACTACAGGCATCCAGTTAAAACATGCTGTTCTACCTTCTTTTACCATTTGTATGGCAGAAAATAGCCAAAAAGCTGTAAGGTTTTCGCCAAACATTGTCACGTTTCATTGCATCACCTTTGAAATCTCATATTGATGAGAAAAATGATTTCTGCGTCTTGGGAGACTGGAACAGAATCTCATAAATGTAATACTTAGGAGTATCCCCTTGCACATGGCAACAAGATTTCTATCTGTCGCAACTCCTGTGGGATTCTTGCTCTACAGGAAACGTTCCTTCGCATTCTGATATAAGATTTATCGGATGAATTCATCTTGGAGAGGATTGGTCTGTCTGACAATGATGCAAGGACGATGATTGTCGCAACTAAATGCCAAGGAAATTGAAATGGCAAACCATCAGGCACAGCCTTCTATTTCTTTTGTCTTGATGCTGATGCCATTCCCAAGAGACTCTTTAACTGACTGGCTATGAGAAGCAGAAATTTCTTACAAAGGCAACAATACCAATAGGAAGATACAAAATATCACTCCTGTAATTTCTGATAATTGCATTAACTTTTGATCTTAACACACAAAAACATTTCACACCTGAAAATTTTTACTGAGAACTCCTGTCTTCATCTGCAGGATGACCTAAATGTTGATCCGATTTGGGGTCATCCATACATCTTCAATGTAATGGATTAGTATATTATTTATTTATTCATTTATTTGTTGTGTTTTTTTAAGATCAAAAGAGAATGCAGTCATTGGATAAATTGTCATTTATGACTAGAAAGCTGCTAGACTATCGAAATGTTGGCATACTAATAATAAGGCATCCTCACTGTGATTGTACTTAATAATAAGCTTGAGAATACGGTATCCAGCATAAAAATCCAGTCTTTAGCCATGTTAGCATTGGACTTAAAGAAATTTGTAAAAGTCACCGTGAGCGATTGTTGACATTCCGTTGTAGATATTTTACCATGCGCCTGCACTTTTTATTTAATTTTGGCCTGTGGAAAGCGATCATTCGTTGTGTAAATTCTACCATAATTTGCTCCTCGGATTCTTATGAAGGGGCTCTGCTATTGACCTTTTAATCTAAAACTAAGTGTGGTTGTGGAAAAATGTACCAAGTAATATTGCTGAACACAGCAACAATATGGTGGAATCTCACACACAGTATGTGGGCCCACATGTGTGAATTACGGTACAGAGGCAGTTTAGGTGACCAATACGGACTGCACGTGATCAGTGCAACGCCCAGCTTTGCATAGCGGTGGCTGTCTGCATGTGACTTTTCACTGATTTTAAACAAACAGTGCAATTCTTTCGCGACCCAGTTGGCCCTGTAAAAGTTGCCACTTGTGTACCATAAAACTTACAATTGACAGTAGACAATTGACAATTTAGAAAGTTTACGATCTGTCTGCGCTGGACTCAATTTGGTTTAAAAGTTAACAACAGTCTTTTTTAAGTTGACAAAAGTCTCCAATAGTTTTATCCAAAAAGTCTAATGGGAACAGTGGTTTAGTAAGCTTGTATGACCAACTGGTCACTTCATCTCACGCCTTAGGCTAGTTTAGTTCTGACCATTATCAGGAGAAACCACTGGTTTGTCTCAAATGATAAGATGACCGGGAGATATTTCAGGTGTCATTACTGCAATGCCTCCTCAGATACCGATCTGTCATCCTACAAAGCCTCAAATCACTGGAGTATGATGTCCCTATTGATGGAATCTAGAAATAGATGCTGCAATGGGATCTACTAAGACAATTGCTCAAGGGCAGATTTCAGCACTTGTTTTTAATTTGGCCAACATTACGGAGAATCATTCCTAACGTGTACCAGTATTTCTTGTATCACTGTAGACATTCATACCATTGGGGAAATCACATGTAAATGTCAAACTACATCCCGTTGCTATCGGTATGTTTCCTTGCTTCATGTTATGTTGCTGTGTGTTGCACAGTTTTTGCTGGACCAGCACCCGATTTCATGAAACTCATCGTAACTTACGATGCATCTCAGTGTTGCAATGCGTCGTATCCCTATGATGCGTCGCAGCTGCGACTCATCCTGCGGTTCATTTCACCAAACGCGTCGTAAATGCGATGCTTCATAGGCTTATTTATAGCAAAACATGGTGACCTTGTGTATTTATTTTTCAATGTACAGTAAATAGTCGTCTAATATTTAGCAAAGATTTGTCGGATCTCCTCTCTAAAAGTGTTTGAAACATAAAACAAAATGGCAGACGTACATGTATGATGCAGTTTTAAAGGAACCCAACCTCGCGGTGGACTGTATAGCTACTTTGAAATTTCAACTACATTATTCCAGGCTAATTCATATTACTTTGTTGCATGTTCCATTTACAACTTCACACACATTGTCTCGGTATTATGTAGTCTCATTTATGTTATTTATATGGCATGAAAATGGGCAAGATGACACTTCTTATTTTGCGATGACCATTAGACGTGTTTAAGTCATTGTCAAGGAACTTACAACGTTTTCAACACATAATAAGTTTTGTAAAATTGATCATACAAGTAACAACACATTGCAAGTTGTGATGTGTTACGCGTCGCAACTGGAGTTATGATGCGTCGTAGCGCTTTGTGAAATTGGGGTGCTGAAGGACCAACCAATTATGACTGACTGAGTCACTGACTGAGTCACTGACTGACTGATTGATTGACTGAGACACTGACTGACTGACTCCCCCACTCCCCGAGTCACTGACTGACTGACTGACTCCCCAAGTCACTGACTAACGGAGTCACTGACTAACGAAGTCACTGACTGAGTCTCTAATTGACTGAGTCACCGAGTCACTGCAGACTGGCTGAGTCACTGACTGACTGAGTTACTGAGTATAAATAATGTCCTAGACTCTGAGACTTCCAGGTCTGGCTCAACTAGGCTAGCCTATTCTTGTTTGACCATTACCCTGATCAGCTGGTTGTGTAACTGTATCCTACCATCCAATTTAGCTTCAGAAGGCAAGCACTTCTCGCTGGCAAGGATGAACTCTTTCACAAAGTCCACGGATGGTTTCAAGTGTTGAAATGTTGGAGGGTCAAATCTCACGTGGCTTGGCAAGAAGGTGTGGAGAGAATGTCAGTAGTGCATAGGATAGGAATGGGCCTGTTCTAATGTGACATGAGATGCAGCAAGTCCCAGGTGGATCTTGGGACTTGATTTGCTCATTTGTACTTCTCTTCATGAATATTTATGACTTGGCCTAATTCTTTTGTCTGAAGAAAGTTGATTAAGAGATGAATTATGTGGATTTTTTTTTTTTTTACAATAAAAAATTGACATGAAAACGTATTTTTGAGCAGGCATGAACTTCAGTAAAGCTGGATGTGGATTTGAGAAATCCTGCTATTTTGAATTGGACTACCGGTAAAAAAAAAAAAAGATATCACAGAGACGATTCTAAAAACTGAGTTTTGCAGTGACTTTTGACTGTAGAAAATTTTACCGAAACCATGGCTTAAGTACTGGTACATGTAATCATCATCATCAGACGTCGTAGGCTACTGCCCGTTGACGCAACAACCGTCCACTTCTTCTGAGTTTTGTGGCTGGAGCAGGGGTAATTTTGCATCGGTGCAGTGCTGCAGCAGTTAGTTCAGCCAAGCTAAGGCCACTCCACTTGGTGAGGCCGTCGATCCAACAGATTTCAAGTCTGCCGACACAGCGGTGGTATCCAAGTGGGGTTCCATCAAGCACTGCCGATGCAAGACCACCCTGTCGTACTGCATGACCAAGCTCAGCAGCTTTCTGTTCTTGGATTGTGTCGGCAGTGAGACACCATCTGTCGCCGATCAGTGTTTTGAGACTCTCATTTGAGACAAAGTCTGACCAGCGGATTCCAAGTAATCGAGCTGGGCATTAGCTTGTGTCCTCACGATCTGCCGTCCTATGTCCTAGGTCGTCATAACTTGTGGAACGTTATTTGCCAATATTATTGAACAGTAAATAATGTCTTGTCGTTAAGTATATTAAAATATTTAATGATGTCCACAATACCTTCAATAACTTTCCTTAAATAAATGTACACAACTGAAGCGCATTGTGAGAAGAAATGATTCCAGAAATGCCGGCCAGATAACAAGTTTGCCTGACGAAAAACTGTTCCTGGAAGTTTTTTAATGCCGATGGCAAATCTATTTTTGGAGCTGACCCTCTTGATGAGAATCCTCAATAAGAAACAATAAAAAAAAAAGTTTCTGGTCAATTCAAGTCAGAGTCATCATCCAGCCCCCATCATCAAAGTTCTGTCTCCAAATAATCCCTAAAGCATGGATACACATCCATTTCTCTCTTTGTACACCATTTCCTCCTAAGGCAATTGATGACAGTCTAACCAAGAATCATCCCTGAGATCATAATTTACCCTATTAAGCCACCTGTTTAAGAGACATTCGGTCTTCATGGGATCCTGTAAGTCTTTCTAAAAGCTATAAATGGCAATCTTGAGAAATGGGAAAACTTAAACCACAGAGCAGGTGCATCATTGCATGATGTAATACAGGCCATTTGATTTTATGAGGTTCATGAGATGTAGGTCATTATGTCTGGTTAGACATGTACATGCATGTAGAAGACATTGGTTTTGTTCATGGAACCAGTACTTTTAGCAGCCAAACTTGTACTTTGGGGGTTGGCCATGTGCTTTCAACTCAGTGTTATGATGAGGGCAATTGACCTCGCACATATGGTAGTTAAGAAAACCTAAACATATTTCTACAAGGTAAATCAGGAAAATGTTATCAGGTGATATTATAATGAAATGTAAATTGTGCATCCCACAGTTACCCATCCCATCCCATCCCAGACCAACCCATCATCATCCCTTCCAGTCTCTCAAGTGCCCCTTTTGAAGAAATCTGTGCGAATAATAATATATCTCCTTTTTTTGGGGGGGGGGGGAGTGTTAACTTTCACAGAAGAAATGTTCTGAGCACTGTACCATCCATGTTCTTGATGAGAGCTTGTAAGAAAACAAGCATTCTCAGGTTAGGGCCTAAACCATGACGTCATACTTACTCATTGTTTGACAGTGATACATGAACTGATACATTGTCTTGATGTGATTGTTTTCTGTGCGCAGGTTGTGTATGGTCTTCCATTTGGTCCAGAGATTGACATGTGGTCTGTTGGATGCATCTTGGCTGAGGTAACAAATAATAATTAAAAAAAGACGACTCATGAGATTTGACATTCTGTTGTGAATTATGCTGTGATGAAGAAATTCTAGGGCAAATGTAACAGTGCTGTAAATTGTATACAGCCCAAAACATGTTGGTTGTATTAAGGCCAGTTCACCAGTTTCATGTGAATGTGATTGCGAAGAGAATCTGGCGTCACACAACATTCACTATACAAAATTCACCGGAGTTGAAATACATCTATGTTCACCTTTTACGAATTCAAGCACGCATGCTTAAGGAATACTTCAATTTCTCATTTGACTTCTTGCCTTTCTCCTTAGTTATATCTCGGAGAGCCTCTATTCTTTGCTGTCACCAAAGAAGAGCTTCTACAGAAGATGGTAGCTGTCCTTGGCCCACTTCCTGTCCAAATCTTCCAAAGAGGAAAGTTCTTCTCAGAGTTTGAGTGCTTCATTGGCAAGTCACATACTCAGCTGGGTAAGAATATTTGGAGACATGGTCCTCTGTGTTGTAATCAAGACCATGTCAGCGGAATGTTTCTGATAGCGGAGAGGCTCGGTCCATACATGTCTTTAGCAGGGTATAGAAAAGTCAAGGAATGGGGAGGAGGTTGCAGATGTCCTCCCTGTCTTCCACTGTTTTTGCTGCTGCCTATGACTCCATTTCCAGGTTCCCAAACACACTGAAATATTGAAGGTTGTGTAGCAGGAATCAAGCCTTTATCACTTGGGTTGTGCTGCCTGAGTACTTTGAATGAGTAGCAATATGAGTGTTGAACTCAAAACTGATAAAGATATACAAGATGAGTACAAATACCTGGTAGTTGTACACGGATTTCTGCTTAAGTTCCTATCCAAGTCCTTTTGCAGATTCTTGAACTTTTCAGCATACCTTTTTTTCCAGAAAACTCAAATTGTTTGCCCAACCTGTCTAGTTCGTCAGGTTTAATTCCTACTATTGTACCAGCTTACATATGTCAATGTAATGTTGGACTCAGAAAAGGACTGTAGATATTGTGTTTTATTCAAATATTTTTGGTAGCTGTATGACATGTGTGCAAAAGTACATACCTCCCAAGGAAAATGACAAAAATGTTGATACTAAAGGACACTGGAGTGCTCTTGTTGTTCTGGGCCAATCTGTTGTCTCTATCTCATACGCTACTGCTTTGTACTCATTTCAGTCATTGTGATGGATCACAATTCATCACAAAGCAATCACAAGTCAATCTTAAGTCATTGAGTTCCAAGTCAACTCACAAGCCATTCAAACTAAAGTGTGACAAGACATTCCTTTGTTTTTGTGCATTTCCTGTTAAATGTGACTGGACTTGTGAATTGACGTGTGATGGTAATTGTTATCTATAGTAAGTAAGTCGTCTTCCACACTGACTTGTTGTGCACATGATGTGTTCTTCCTTGGACCCTACAAGTATGAGTCGTTCACAGAGCATACATGTACATCTAGAGTTCCTGTGTGGAGTCCATATTACATGTACATGTAAAAACCTATATCTGGCTATGTTGCCTTGTCAAAGTACCATAATTACAAACTTGGTAAACTGCATGCCTTTCATTCCTCAGAAGCCAAAGAATGCTTTACACATTAAAAAACCACATAACCATCACCGTTGTAGACTCCCATTTCCACTGCCTGAAGCTAAAATTAAAAAATAATGGTCCAAATTATGCGCTACTTACAAAATGTACATTTATAACTGCAGGTATTTGTACAACTACCGGAACATGTATAATAGCAGCAACTACCTGGAAATATTCTGGGCTTGAAGTCACAAGAGAAATTATTATTACTGGATGGAAACAAAGATTAAGTTTGATAAAAAATAACATTTTTGCATAGTGCTTTGCATTTGACCCTTAAATAGAAAATTTGGGAAAATTGAAAAACCTAAGTTTAATTTAAAACTTAAATTTTAACTTAAATTGAATGAGAAATATTGATAAAAGTAAATTGATATCCATACTTAAAATCAACTTTTCACTTTCAGGGTAAATAAAATCCCCCATTTTATGAAAATTAGAGAGCTCAGTACTTAAAAAGCTTCCTTAAATCATCCCTTGTTGCACTTCCCCTAATTTGTAAAATTCATTGTCCCTCATCTTAAGATGCTCCAAATTTACTTTCCATCATCGTCCAAACAACCACACCTGAGCCCCCTGCGTTCGTTAAGCATCGACAGCCCGCTAACACCGCTGGACATAAATTTGTAAGAGGAGAATCCCTGTTTAATGGGAAACGTAATCACTCAGTGCCATCCCACTATCATGATGATATACAGCAGCCTATTTGCAATAATCAGTTTACTGACAGAAATAGCGGATGTCCTAGTTTCCTCTATGACATGATTAATCTGAGTCTCCTGCTCCCAGCCAGCTATGTGGATAGAGCTTTCATAACACACCATGCTGTCATCAACTTAATTGCATTTTTCAGATGATAATATGAAGTTTAAGGGGTCACTCTAAGTGTGCACAGGTACCCATGTGCTCCATGCACAAGCACCCCCTCAGTGGTAAGAAAGGGAGAGTTGGGAGAGACCACTGGAAGAGTCATTAGAAGACACTCACACAAAAGACGCTATGACTTTGAGTATATTCCAAACAAAATTAGTTGTGTGTGTGCGAACCAGTACTTACACACAGTGTGTCCCATCCATGGATCTTTCAAAAGGGATGAAAATATGTCTTGTCTTGTTCTGGCACAAAACCCATATACTATCTAGTTGCCACAAGTACAAGACTCCAATGTCAGTCACACACTCTTGATTTGAGATGTGACACTCTTTCTGCCTTTAGCTTAGCAGACACTAGTAACCCACAAAACTATCGTGCAATTGATACCGCATATTACTAGTTCCTGGCTGAGCTTAGGGGCACTAGGTCCTGAAATCCCCGAAAATTTCATGTTTTGGCTTGTTTACTTATCCTATTTCAAACATGTGGTTGAAAGTAAACCAACCTAATGTCTTATCGTTCCCGAGAAAAGACGAAAAATCCCCTGTTGTTTACATCGGACACGACGGAGTACAGATACGTTTTTCGTGTCGTTCTCATACAGTGTACGATATGTACATGTACGTTGTGTGTCTCGGGAACAGCGGTGACCAATCACCAATGCAAAAAATGTGGTTTCTTCAACGTCCACAAAAGGCGAACACTTTACGAATGAAATCACAACTAGCATCCAAACAGCTCGAATTTATGGGGTCGCAAAAGTGGACCCCGAAATTCGTTCTCGCACGCATAATACAGGAATAACACAAAAACGCCCAGTTTTGAAAGGAAAGTTGTGTGGATGTTTATATCCTACTTTTAAATGTTATTTCCGATAAACATCATCTCGTTCAAAGCGCGTTTTGTAGCACAATTGGGCTGTTCTGGACCTAGTGTCCCTTTAAGCTTAGCAGGTCAAGCAGTAATCTGTGCTTAGCAGCCTCATGCAACTAGGCCCTGGATTGACCACATGTTGACCCTATCCAGGTCAGCCTAGCTTCGTAAGCCCTGTCTGCATACCTAGACATTTCTGGTGTAATTAGGGTTGGGAGTTGCTCCAGACATTTATGTCCACCTTCCTGTTTGATAAACTACCACTAATGGAGCTACTAAATATCCCTATGGAAATACTGGACTGAATACTGCCATCTGGCTAGTGTCTGGTTCAGAGAGAAATGGTTTTATGTTTATTTGCCCTCTGAATAAGGTTGTGATGTTCAGGCCTTCCACTCTAGGAATGACACACGCAATGATTCAGATCTCTTCATGTAAAAGTCATGCACATTTTGTTGGCCATAGTTCTGCAGTTTTTGGTTGACATCATCTGGTGGAGTATTGTTTGATGATTTTTAGGGGTTGTGAGAAACGACACACTGATTAAAATTGTGTTCCCCATGCTATTTCCGAGTTTGAAAGATAAATTCCTTTTCTAAATTGCTATTCTAGCAATACAACAGTTATTCACTTTTAATTGACCTCGACTGAAAACAAATTGACCCAATGTTTAGTTACTGAATTATTATATTGCAATTTTGAATTTATATTGGCTGCCAGACAAGAATTCCATTTCTGCAGGGTAGCTGGTTCCTGCCCCACAATCAGTATCAATAATGTATGGACTGGGAGCCAGTCTACTCGCAAAGTGATCTATTTGTACCCCAAACAAAAATCTCTTTTTCAAAGGGTTGTAGACATCAAAAAAAGGGGGGAGGAGGTTTTTTGGTTGGAACAAAACATACAACCTGAACATTTATTTATAGAAAAAAAAAAGAATTTGTTGAAGAAAAAGGGGAACGCAACTTTAATAAAGTCTCAAAGAACTATGTACATGTAGTGAAACCACATGGGAAGACACAGGGCTTGAAAGTTGAGTGGTTGGGTACAGGATTCCATTGGTCAGGGGTTCCAATCCCCACAAAGTCATTTTCCTTCATCAACCACAAATTAAACATTAATTTCCATTTACTATTATTGAAACAGTCATTTTGATTTCAAACTGGAGTTCTCTTTTATGAGCCATTAGTCACATTTGCTCAAACTGAATAATGCTGTGTTGATTGTTGGCTAAGACAGTTGGCAGTTTGATTGAATTTGTTTTCTTGTTTTTTACCCCGTTTGACAGAGACGCAGGGCAAGCTATTCCGCAGGCTAGGGGAGCTACGGGATTACAACTTTGGTAGTTTCATTCTCTCTATCCTGCAATACAACCCAAGTAAGTCCTATCCTAAACCTTATTGTTTGGTGAATGCACACCAAGCATACACCTGTACAGTCAAACCACCTTGAGATGCCGGCTCTCGTTAAAGTATCCACTATGAGCAAATATCCTAATTCTGCAATAATTTGTGATAATAGGATTTTTTTTAATTCATTGAAATAGAAGTTTGACCAGGAGTGTGCTCCGAATGATGAATTCTAAGAAAATTTGGCTTTGCAGTGCAACCCTTCATGCAAGTTGTATCCACCATCTTGAATCTTAATCTGAAAAGGGATGAAGGATACCTATACGTTCATTGAGAACAGTTTCTAGCAAACTTTCCAAATGCTGTTTGTCCTATGTTATACAGGCATGATGATTTATTCATTGGAAAAATGTCATTTTTTAGATCGGATCATATCTAGGTGTCTCTGAAGAGGATAATTGGTTTTAATATTTGATGAAGATTCAAGGCTTAGTAACTGTCTCATCTCCAGAGCATTGATATGAATGTGAACTCAATTCAGTATTTGTCCAGGGTATCACAAATTAAAAGTCCTTCAGATTCAACATGATGGATAAGCAGCATCCAGCAGATCATAATGGTTAATGATCCACACAACCCGCCCTGACTAATGATCTGTAATTGCTGGAGTTTTGTTGTCATTAATCCTAGGTGAGCGAATCTCCATAAGTGATGCCTTTCTTCATCCATTTCTTGCCCCAGAAGTTGCTGGCAGATTTCTTGTACCTCCCAGCTCCAATGGTAAACACCAGCTGTCACTGATGGTTGTAGTTGAATCAATCACAGGTCCTCACAAGTCCCCACAAGTCCCAACAAAGTCCCCACAAAGTCCCCACAAAGTCAGTCACAAGCCAATCCCATGGCATTCTTCTGTTATTGTCCATGCTGTGTTACTTGCTACCAGACTTGTGAATTGATTTCTGATTTACTTGTGAACGGACGACTTAAGTTGTGATGGACTCAACGTCAACGCAAACGCTTGTATAGCTGTAATGGCTGTAATGCCTGACCTACTCTTTGTATGGACCCATGCTATGGTGCTGATAACCCATAAGCACCTTTACGACATTGTACCGGGTATTTATACCTTAATGAATCAAAACCATATATCACCGATAGTGATAATACAGTGTCTAATGGATTAAGCAAAAAGATCGGATTTGGAAAGGATTGTTTTGCGGCGTTAAAGTGTCCAATGTGTTGCATTTAACAGAGTTTGAAAATGACGTTTTTGTTGGAATTGATCTTCACATCAAATGCAATTATTCAAGTATCATACATCAATCCCCATTTTTCTTTTCTTCATTTGTAGCTGGCACATCCATGTATAACAGAATCAACATTCCAGCGAGCATCTACTCATTATCCCCAGTAATCTCCTCAGAAATATCTGCCGATCATCTCAACAGTGTTGATCTGCTTCGACACGGTACGGCCTCAATCCAGCCAGAGCCGGTTCAAGCCAAGAGACCAAGACGTGCGGTGGCTGAAGTGGCACCGTTTACTCCCAAACAGGATATTGATGTATCAGATAGTCGGAGTGTCAGGGAACCAGTGAATGATGCAGTACCAATCAATGCACAACAAACAGTCTGTGATATCACATTGAAGGAGGAAGCACAAAGCCTCAACACTGACTTCATGGGCATGCATAATATTGCCACAGTTGCTCATAGTACTGCCTCTAGCATTCCAGAAACAATTCTGTCTTATCAAGCATCCACCAAATCAGTGAAAGAGATAAATCAAGCGCAGTACAGTGTAAGTACAGCACAGCAAGAATTAAAGGAATGCACAGTCAAGCTAGAACTACTGGAACATCTAAGACATTCAGCATGTTACAATGCTGCAAAGAATGAATCGGCTGATTGTAATAGGACTGAAGACACAAACGAAACAGGATCTAGTTGTGTTACAAATGACAGACCATTACCCAACAAGACAAACTCCAATATGGAACTTGAAGTGACCTCCAAGGAAACATTGAGAGAATCTCCTTCCTTGAGTAGCCTCAGTAACCCTGCATCCACCAGTAAAGAAATCTGTATTGGTCACGTGGCAAGTCACATTGGAAAGACAATAGAGGCAAAGTACCAGCAGCATGAGGAGCTCCCTCAAAGTCCTGCGATGACCAGGTATAAGCATCTTGAGAAGATGAAGATGGATACTGTGAGAGGAGACTTGGAGAAATCATTTGAGCGGACCGAAGACAGTGGCAAGTGGTATCGAAAGTCATTTACAGAGAAACCACCCAAAAGCAACAAGACTGAATCACCTGTTAAAAACACTACCCATCAGAAAACACCAAGAAATTCTAAGAGGATCCTTTCTTCCAATCCATCTCATCCACAAGATGAAGTCAGCGATGGCTTGATTTTATTGACTCCCTTGAGCTCTTTACAGACACCAGAGTCTTCAAAACAACAGGTGAAGAAAGATCTTGATGAATCTACTCCCAAAGGGAAACCAAGATTGTCAAGGAGGCGCTTGCAGGATGAGTCACCTCATGAAAGCACAACACCAAACAGAGAGAAGCTAATGACATGCATTGAAGCAAAGAAGACAAGCCCAGACAACAAGGTTTCATTGTTAAAGAAATCCAAGCAACTGTCAGAAACTAAGCTACTTCCCGAGTCAGTGTTAAATGTGAGTGACAAGCTTAAAGATCTTCAGAGTACAGCAACAAGGGGAGAAGAACAATCCAGTTTTGCAAATACAACTGACAATCAAATGAAAAGTGTTTCTCAAACTTCCCGATCTAGAAGGAAACTGGACAGAACTAATAAAAGCCCAAGATGTGTAGAGATAACCCCAAGCTCTAAAGATGAGCCAAATCTCTGCACAGAACTCATAGGAATCACCTCTGCCACTGATAGGAAAACCACACATAGCAGTGCAACTAAAACCTTGAGATTAACCAGTCCATCATCAAGTGCTGCATTGACTCCACGATCTGCTGTCAGAAAGAGTAAGACTCAGGCCAAGGAAAGAATCAAAGCAAAGCGAAGTCTGGCAGAACCAATCCGATGGTGGGAGTTGAATCCACGGACAAAGAGAAAAGGAGGCGGTCAGGAGGTTGTAGAGAATAAGACAACAGTCTCTGAGGTCATGCCGCAGAGAGAAGTAGAGACTGGCAACGATGACAGGAAAGATGTATCTCAGATTAAAGATGAGAAGGAAAGTCCATCAGTCAGCCAACCTACCAACATTCCTTCATCTTATAAGAAGCCAGGGAACTACACAAGTCAGACTCTCATTGGAAAACTTGCAGATTCTGAAAAGAAATCACTAGCAGAAGATGTGTTCAAGTTTGAGAGTTCACCCCATTCATCCAGATCTGTGCCACTTGCATCATCATCACAGTCCAAGAAACTGAGCCAATCTGTTATGAATGTTGGATTGAAATCTAGAAGAACCAAACAAGATTTTGGGAAGCAGGGTTTGACAAAATTACAGAAACACCCACATGACGATGAGAAAAATGTGTCAGAGGCAAAAGCGTTACAGAAACCAAGGATGTTAAACAGGAGGAAATCAGGTTTCATGAGGAATATGATCAAATCACAGGCTAATCTAAGATCAAACCGCCAAGAAGTTTCTTCCAAACCTACAGTCAAATCAAAACGTGACTTGGTCAGTAGAATGCAAACTTCTAGTAGTGAGAGACGTTTTGGGCTCACTCAGGGTGCTCATGAGATCTCAGTGGTGGACAGTCCAAGATCTGGTCGTAAGAGGAAGAGGAAATTGGAGCATTCACTTGATAGCAGTGAGGAGGGGATGGATACAAGGAACATTCAGAAAGAATCGCCGGATGAAGAAATCAGTGTTGGAATCATGCCATCAAGCCAGATTGACTCGTGTATTGAATTGAGAAACATCAGAGTGAAAGGGGAAGTCACTGCAAGCTGTCTGCAAGAGGTGAGTGAGAATCAGACATTACCACTTGAAAAAAAAATGATAACATTCATATCTTCAATACTAGTTCCATTAAAAAAAAATCAAATCAGTTTTTGCTGATGTTTCTTTGTATTCAGTTAATAGTCACACACAAAAAAAAAAATTCATCTATTTTGGAGCCTGGAGTGCCATGATGCCAATTCTGTTCGAAAGAAGTCGGTCTTCAAAACTTACTCACATTGGCTTAGAACTAAAATGCGTCAGGATAGGCATGTGGATGATGACTGTTGTCACTCATGTGTCAGGAATTTTTCCAGATCTTCATATGAGATTCATTCATGAATGTTTTCTTGCAGGAGTCATATCAGCAAATTAGCCTAAGCCCTGGGAAGGAGTCTGAGATGGATGCTACTAGTCCAGCATGTTCACCATCACTCCGATCAAACTCAGACAATGATGATGTAAGAATCTATCTCCCACTCTGTATATCACCCTGTCCCCCTCTATGTGTGTCTACCTGTCTGTCTGATCAAGCTCAGTGATGATGTCAGAATCTATCTCTTACTCTGTGTATCACCCTGTCCCCCTCTATGTGTGTCTACCTATCTGTCTGATCAAGCACAGTGATGATGTCAGAATCTATCTCCCACTCTGTGTATCACCCTGTCCCCCTCTATGTGTGTCTACCTATCTGTCTGATCAAGCACAGTGATGATGTCAGAATCTATCTCCCACTCTGTATATCACCCTGTCCCCCTCTATGTGTGTCTACCTGTCTGTCTGATCAAGCTCAGTGATGATGTCAGAATCTATCTCTTACTCTGTGTATCACCCTGTCCCCCTCTATGTGTGTCTACCTGTCTGTCTGATCAAGCTCAGTGATGATGTCAGAATCTATCTCTTACTCTGTGTATCACCCTGTCCCCCTCTATGTGTGTCTACCTATCTGTCTGATCAAGCACAGTGATGATGTCAGAATCTATCTCCCACTCTGTATATCACCCTGTCCCCCTCTATGTGTGTCTACCTGTCTGTCTGATCAAGCTCAGTGATGATGTCAGAATCTATCTCTTACTCTGTGTATCACCCTGTCCCCCTCTATGTGTGTCTACCTGTCTGTCTGATCAAGCTCAGTGATGATGTCAGAATCTATCTCTTACTCTGTGTATCACCCTGTCCCCCTCTATGTGTGTCTACCTATCTGTCTGATCAAGCACAGTGATGATGTCAGAATCTATCTCCCACTCTGTGTATCACCCTGTCCCCCTCTATGTGTGTCTACCTATCTGTCTGATCAAGCACAGTGATGATGTCAGAATCTATCTCTTACTCTGTGTATCACCCTGTCCCCCTCTATGTGTGTCTACCTATCTGTCTGATCAAGCACAGTGATGATGTCAGAATCTATCTCCCACTCTGTGTATCACCCTGTCCCCCTCTATGTGTGTCTACCTATCTGTCTGATCAAGCACAGTGATGATGTCGGAATCTATCTCCCACTCTGTGTATCACCCTGTCCCCCTCTATGTGTGTCTACCTATCTGTCTGATCAAGCACAGTGATGATGTCAGAATCTATCTCTTACTCTGTGTATCACCCTGTCCCCCTCTATGTGTGTCTACCTGTCTGTCTGATCAAGCACAGTGATGATGTCAGAATCTATCTCTTACTCTGTGTATCACCCTGTCCCCCTCTATGTGTGTCTACCTATCTGTCTGATCAAGCACATTGATGATGTCAGAATCTATCTCTTACTCTGTGTATCACCCTGTCCCCCTCTATGTGTGTCTACCTATCTGTCTGATCAAGCACAGTGATGATGTCAGAATCTATCTCTTACTCTGTGTATCACCCTGTCTCCCTCTATGTGTGTCTACCTATCTGTCTGATCAAGCACAGTGATGATGTCAGAATCTATCTCTTACTCTGTGTATCACCCTGTCCCCCTCTATGTGTGTCTACCTATCTGTCTGATCAAGCACAGTGATGATGTCAGAATCTATCTCTTACTCTGTGTATCACCCTGTTCCCCTCTATGTGTGTCTACCTGTCTGTCTGATCAAGCACAGTGATGATGTCAGAATCTATCTCTTACTCTGTGTATCACCCTGTTCCCCTCTATGTGTGTCTACCTGTCTGTCTGATCAAGCTCAGTGATGATGTCAGAATCTATCTCTTACTCTGTGTATCACCCTGTTCCCCTCTATGTGTGTCTACCTGTCTGTCTGATCAAGCACAGTGATGATGTCAGAATCTATCTCTTACTCTGTGTATCACCCTGTCCCCCTCTATGTGTGTCTACCTATCTGTCTGATCAAGCACAGTGATGATGTCAGAATCTATCTCTTACTCTGTGTATCACCCTGTTCCCCTCTATGTGTGTCTACCTGTCTGTCTGATCAAGCTCAGTGATGATGTCAGAATCTATCTCTTACTCTGTATATCACCCTGTCTCCCTCTTTGTGTGTCTACCTGTCTGTCTGATCACAGTGATGGTGTAAGAATCTATCTCTTACCGGCACTCTGTGTATCACCCTGTTCCCCTCTATGTGTGCCTACCTGTCTGTCTGATCAAGCTCAGTGATGATGTCAGAATCTATCTCTTACTCTGTGTATTACCCTGTCCCCCTCTATGTGTGTCTACCTGTCTGTCTGATCAAGCGCAGTGATGATGTCAGAATCTATCTCTTACTCTGTGTATCACCCTGTTCCCCTCTATGTGTGTCTATTTGTATGCTGTCCGTCCTTTGCTGTGTTTGTACATCTTCTTGAGTTCATCTGGTGCACAACAAAGTGGCAAGTTTCCACTCACCACGAAGTAACGGATCATGCACAGATACGGTACTTCATGGTGTGACCCACAATTTTATTAGCTTCATATTTGTCTCACAATTCCTGCGGTTATCCACAGCCCATTTTTCCAGAATATAAACATTTCTTTTGATTTGAGCATATTATCCCTGACAAAAGGACTAAATGTACATGTGGATAATATCCCCTGAGATATTTAATATGGAATTCACCAGTTTACTACGTGTTTATCTGTCAAAAAGCTTCTCAGACATCCAGGCTTAAGGGTTGTAGAACAGCTTTTCTTGACCTGTTTGAGTCAAAAGTTGATTTACTGAACTTTTTCTGACTTTTTTCAAACTATTCACTATAATTTATGTGAAGGTTGTGACACATCTTCTTTGTCTTTATACCAAACTTCCTGTTGGGTGTGGTAGCCTGCCTCACTTTATGATTTAGAAAACATTAAAGTAGATGACGAAAACTCATCTAAGGTTTAAGAAAATCACAATGAGCCTGGGAAAAATATGTACAAAGGCGATTGTACAAAAACAGATTTAGAAAAATATCTATAAAAAAGTCAGCGTTCCATTTCTCCACAGCGTTTAATTGCAATAAGTAGAACACAGAAGTGTGTCAGGTGTTAAGCGTCAGTGACACGCAACATGCACCTCTGAAGTCATTCCCAGACCAGACTGTTTAGAAATGGAGTAAACACTGTCTAAATATCCCGGCAGTCCAATAGAACTATGCTGACCAGAGACAGTCTTAAATCTATGCCTCTGTCATCACAAGAACGTGACGACCAATAAATAAAAAGTAAGATGTGTTTGGTCTGTGCTCACACTGAGAAGTTAGATTAGAAGTGGATCGTGATAGTTCTATGTCATAATTGACATTCTTTGGATTTTAAGGTTGATATGAGGTGATCATGATTTGCATATCATTTGCATATCATGGATAACTCCTCCCTCATTAAGATTGGAAACTCCATCCATTGCTGTGATTTTAACAATCTTGATTCCATGATAAGATATTGGTTTGTCTCTCTGTGAAATTTCTTGGATTTTATATCATGGCTTATAATTCACTTGAGTAAATGTTCCTGTTTATAAAATACCTTGTTGGAGGGCAAAACCCATTCTTGAATATTCATCACCCCAACACATATTCCATCTGATGAAGTGTAAGCAGGTGGTCTTGGGTTCAACTCTCACCCCAGTAAAACTTGTTACAGTTTTTGTGAGCATTCTGAAAGCTCTAAGCATTCAATACTTTTGATTTACATTGGTGCAGATCAAATCAATGAAAATACCATGACATTTAATGATATACATGTACATTGATGATTGGAATCTTTTCACTGATTTTTCTTTCTGTACACAGGAGGTGCTTCTACTGTGAATATAGCAATGGCAGCCATACAGAGGATGATGAGTAGACTTGAACTCCATGTCATCATTGGAGCTCCATTGGAGACTGAAACATCCACCAGATTTGAGGATCTTTGGAGACCAATTTCGTGGACTCGCAATAAGCAGACAATTATGCTTAGCAAAGTTATGTGCTGAGAACCAGCTATATTCAATGTTAGATACATGTGACGTGTTGGCTGGTAACCCAAGTTGCTTAGCAACCATTTGTCTGTGCATAGCAGCTTAATGAAATGGACCTCTTGTGTGTTTGTGCCTGAAATTTGTATACATTTACATAAATTATGTGTAAAGCAGTTTTTATTTGTAAATATGATTTTAATACATTCCATGCATCTGATGCAGTTCTGACTTTGTCCATGATTTTGATATTGTAATATTTCAACATCAGTTTTGTGTAAACCACATTTTTTTGAATTTTTTAAATCATCAGTGAAACTGCAACAATAATGCCGATTGCATTACATAAGCCGACAATCCCATGTTTTTTTTTCCTCAGAAATAAAAGGTGCTCGCACTTCTGTTTTATCTGAAAAGCTTTCCTTATACTTGATTGGATTTTAATTGAATTAACCGCATGCAATTATTGCAATAGGGTGATTTCCTAAAGGAAGCAGGTCCTTGTTCAATGGTCTCTGGGGCAGTAAGCACTTCAACAAACGGTACATCAGCAGAGCTTCCTGTGGAAGTGTTCAGTCAGTCAAGTGGAGAAAGTAGTTTTGTTTGTTTGTTTTTAAATCTTTGAATGCATAAATTCCGTTGGCCATATACACATTGCCTTTTAGCCCTTACCACTCCATTTGCATGTCTTGCGACAACATTTTCTAGTATAGGAATTCTGGTGAACACAGTTGACTGGGTTTTTGTCTCCAGCTTTACACCTTTAGATTTCATGGAGAGCTGCATGTATATGCGGAAATGTTCAGAGAAATAATCATCAGTCATAAGCATGTAACCTTTTGGCAGGTAACCTGGTTTTGTTTGGCAACTGATTTCTGTATATGCAAATTTGTATGCTTAGCATCTCCATGAAACTAGCTCTGGACAAATAGACAGCAGCTGGCCCGTCGTCAAGGAGAGGGCCCTGGTGGGGCCGGGCCCCCCTTGGTGAGCAATTGCCCCCCCCCCCCCCCCCCCCCCCGGCAAAAGCCGTACATGTGTATTTTTGTATTTGTACGGTAGTGGGCCCACCTCGTTGGTACTTTGGGCCCCCCCCCCCCCTGATGCTCAGGGCTGGCGACGGGCCTTGCCAGCAGACATTAAGACCAGTATGTATGACAAGAAATCATATATGCCTCAAGTTACAGTAACTTTAACAACCCATCTTCCCTTCCAAGAAAAAAATCAAACCATTGTGTTAGTGTATGACTGTTTGTATATACATTTGTAAATGCAAATAGGACTTTACTGTAAAGTTGTTTCTGGGACAGGGTTTATGGTCAGAACAGATGTGCTTCTGCTAGTCTGGGGTTGGAAGCGTTGGATTGGTCGTGATAGGTATTTTTATTTGTCCAACTGACAGATATGAATAAGCAGATTTAACAGACAAAATGTGTGGATGTCACTTGTATAATGCAGCTTATTATGCAATAAATATCTTGCACGAGGTGCCGACTATTAGCATTGCCCTGTTTGTTTGTGTTGGATTTATTCAATTGTTATAGATACAAAAGTTAACAAAACTCAGTAAATTCCTCTTGAGATACCTGAGCATTTGTTTCTACTGCCATCTTCATTCACAATCTTGCCACGTATCATAGTTTCAATACACTTTATCTTGGTAATCATGTACTTTTCATGCATGGTTCATGTTATTAAGAACAGATCTTTCATTATTTAAAACCAAATTAAGACAAGAAAATTGTTCAGTGGATACGCTGCTGTAAATTTTAACATTGTTTAATAGAAATACTAGGTATAGTGGTCTAAGCTGAAAGAATACCAGTTATCACCCTTTCGTGTATAGGAATATCATCCTTTTTGTTAAAACATTTTGACTAATACAGTAAAATATATATTACAATGTCCCCCAAAACTTCTCATAAATCTAATTGGTTCAGTAACCAACATAACACAAAATATTGTTTGAAACCCCATCCAAATCCAACTCCTTGGCCAATGTCATGACTCTGCTAACAATTTCATTCTGCATTTATGACATCATTGAGTTCACAGTGCAAACATCTGTGCTTAAAATGGAGAACGTTTGTGTTGGCCTGTAAGCGCAAAATCTCTATTTACAGTATGTGAGCATGTGCATCGGCTAAACTTTGCTAGTAAATGAAATATGCTAATTGTTGGCATAGACCATAGTAAGCTGGAATTTTTCTTACAGTAAGCAGATTTCTGAAATTGGCCCCACTCTTGCTTGAATTTGACGTAGCACTTCAAAGCTCATCCATCATTACCGGTACTCAGGATTCAAGGCCCTATTTTATCAAGTACCATTCCTCCCTTTGTGTGTAAGTCAGTCTCAGTTTAAAAATAGCTAGAGTAAAACCTAATCATTTTTACACTTTGAAAGTTAATCACAAGTAAATCACAACTTCCATCGCAAGGAAAGTGGATGAACGAAGGCAAATCAATGCTGTGCTCATTCAATAGCTTGTGACTTGACTTGTGATGGACTTTCATTTGGAGGACTCGTAAGGACTGGTCAACACTTGGAATTGTGTTCTGCACACAGCAATGTCTAGTCAGTCCCTGATAGATTGATTTCAAGTTGCGTTCCCCCTGCTCTTCAACAAACTCAATTGTTTTCAAGTAATAAATTTTCAAAAAGTCTCAGTTTTTGCTTCCTTTTTGGACATCTGCAAACCTCTGGGAAAAAAGTTTTTGTTTTGGGCACAAACAGATATCCGCTTTGCGAGCAGACTGGTCCCGGTCCGTAAATTATAGATACTGATTGTGAGGCGGGAACCATGCTCCCCCGCGATAAAGGGAATTTTTGTCTTTCAGACAACAATTCGAAATTGTAAAGTAATAATTCAATATAAACGAACATGGGCTGATCTTTTTGGTTGATGTTCCATTCAAAAGTGAATTACTTTTGCATTTCTAAAAAAATGGCAGTTTAGAAAAGGAATCTTTTTTTCGGATTGAAACTCAAAAATGGTACGGGAAACATATCTTTCAATGATTCTGTGATCAGTCATGACTATTCCTTTCCTTTCTCCAAGTCATCTAATCTTTCTTGAATGCAAATCCTGCCAACTTAGAATTTGTTGATGATAGTAGTGGCCTCTTGACAATGCTACTGTCTTGACCTTTAACCTTGATTTGACCTTTAACCCTTTTCTCTGACCCCTGTGTTACTTCCCCATCATGAGGTAGTTTTCGTTTCTTCCCCTCCGTCAGTTCTGTTGTTTCTTGGGCAGCGTTTTCCTTTGGGTCTGTGTCGGCTTCCAAGGACTGAACAGACCGTTTGGCTTTAGCTCCCCAATCCTGTCAACCAAGCAAACACAGGAATACAGAAAGAATTAGGATAGTCCGTTCTTTATGGTTTGGTCAACGTGAGGCACTGTGTGATCCTGACAGCAATATTGAGGGGGGGGGGGGGGGGGTTGATTGCTTATGGTCGGTCTATGGGTTCAACTAGTGTATGGTATACTACTATTTGTGCACATTCCAATACAACTTTGTTGCACACACTGTGTGACATTAGTGTCAGGAATTACAGTGAATTCTTGAGACAATGCTACGTCTATTATCAGCATGTTCCTACATAGTTATAATTGTCAGAGATCTAGATAAACAATTCGGGTAGCCATACCTTCTTTTCCTCTGCTGGGAGTGACCGCCATTTCTGCGTTGCCAGCTTGATGAGATCAGACTCAGACAACTCGGGAGTTTCTTCAGCGAGACTGGCTTGATTCTCTGTCAGCCAATAGGAGAATGCCGATGGTGGTCTGGGGTGAGAAATGTATTAAGTAAAGATAAAATGTGGTGTCTAATCAAAGTAAAGACCAGCAACTCTTTGCTGTGATGTTGTCTATGGTGTTTTGTTTACCGAGGGGGGGGGGGGGAGGAGGGGGCAAATATCACCCACAGCATTTTAGGCATTTTGAATCCTGAAGTCCAGTGCATGTGTTATTTACAGAGCCCTATTCAATCAAACTATGGCCTACTCTATCGTGTCAACAGTCTTATTGGTCAAAATCTCAAGTACATAATTTGCACAGAAGCCACTTCCTATAGATGCCTACCACTGGCTGTGGTCAAGAAATTCCAACGTGTCTTACGAGTGGCTAACAGTTTTTTGATAGAAAAAAACCCACAAAACACCAGTTATCAATTTGAGTTGCTATTTTCTCGAGAGTTCCCAGCATTTTTTTTTCAAACAAAGTTCCCCAAGTTTTCCCTGATATTTTCCTGAGAAATTTCCAAAATTTCATGAGAAATATTCCCACTTTAACAAGGTTGCTTGGACGTCAAGAGGTGGTTGCAGCAAAGCAAATAAGATACTGATAATACACAAGCAACACGCGCTGGCCTCCCTTCTCCCTGTAGGCCTTATAGCAATCATTTCAGTCAGTCAATGGACACAACCTGCACATGGCACAAGATTCACAATACGCCAAACAGGTAAAAACCTGTCCCTTCTGGGTCACTGTCTAATTCCCCGAACTCTCCCTGATTTGAACTGTTTTTCCAAATTCCCTGAGTTTCCCCGACTTTAAAAATGGAAACTCATTTTCCAGGTTTGGCCTGATTTCCAGAGTAGCTGGTAACCCTGTATTGTCTGTCAGTCATGTCTAGTGTACCTGCTCACAGAATGCGTTTCCTATCTTTAAAACTTCTAGTCTCGGCATCTCAGAGATGAGCCTTTCTAAGTACTTTCTGTCTTCTTTCTGACTTACACCCTCAACACACAAACTGGACTCACTTGTTGACTGGCATGGTCTGTTCTGTTCCTTCCTTATTGCTCTCATCTTTCTCCTTCTGTCTTGGAGACTTCATGTTGCCAAACAGAGTGGACTGGGTCTTGCCTTTCTTCTGCTTTGGCTCTGAGGGTTTTTCAGGCGCTGCATGTAAAAATCATCAAATTTAAGGAATTTCAAGAAATTAGGGGTGAAAGCAGTACACTGTCCACTACATTTTTAAATCATGATGTTATGAGCTAACCATGTACCACATTTCGGAGTTGACCTGCGAATTTAAAAATTATATAAATTGGCCCAAAGATTTCTGCATCTGTGTGCATTATGGCATCATTTAGAAGTTTTCTCTTGTCATAAAAAATATCTGAAAACAAATCTGAATGATACACTGCTTAAAATTAATTTATTGTTAAAAAATGTGCACATTTGACAGGTAGTCAAAATACAAATTGTGAAAAATGATGCATAAAAGATATGGCAGATATGTTATGTAACACTCAGTTCAGTCTGCCGTTCCAAAGTCGCGCTGAACCAATAGTATTGGTTGACTTTTATGGATTTTTGTTTCAAACAAATTGTATGTACATTCATTTTCCATACCAGAGTCATTCTGAATAACTGCATGCAACAGTCCATTTTGCCACTCATCACTCCAGTTTGAGATGTCAAATGTTTCATGTAACTTATTCAAATTCGGTACAATTTGGTTCAGGGCGACTCTGCAATGCTGGTGTTAATGGCATTGCCCCAAATTTTGAAGAAATAAAACTGTCCAAATGAGTCCGAACTAATATGATCCTTGTCAATGAAATTCAACTTACGACTTTTGGCTTTGAGTTTGGTCAGTTTCTTCATACTATCAAAGACACTACTTCCTTTGCTAGCAACCTGAGATTCAGAACTACTTCTCTTGAAGGGATTCTTTCGGGTCTGGCTGCTGGGTAAAGCTGAAGTTATTACACCATCTGGGAGATAAAATGTCAAGATCATTGATTTTATTTCAGGGAATCACCATATTATCTCTCAAAGATTGCAGGTCCTGTTGGGTGAGTTGTGTACATTATGCTTGTTAAACAAGCAAAGTCATGTTGCTGTTTGAGAGCTTAAAGCTTAGCTCATATACTTCAAGTGGAAGCAAAGTAAACTTCATGACTTCCAAACTCATAGTTTCATCATGACATTCATCATTACATTAACAATTTGCTTTAATCTAAAATTGGGAAAATGAATGGACTAGCTTTAAAGCTACAGTCCATCATTTGTAATTTGTGCATTTTGTTCGTTTAAAGCAACAAAAGAGTTCAAAATCTAATGAAGGATACTGAGCAACTAACCTGATGAAGTTTCAGCTAAGCTTCAGCTGTACATTCCGAGAAAAACAGCATTCTAAGATCTCAATTTCAAATCAAAAGTTACTGAATCATGTTTGGAATTGTTTTGAATTGCAGCTATACGCGACGTCGCGCACTGATCCGACGAATTATAACAACCGCGCGCGCGTGTGCGTCGTTCCAATACTTGTGCGCGCTGCGCTGAATAACAAAACGAACTACTAATTTAAATTTTCCTACGGTGCTTCTTAAGAATCACCGTTGGAAATGCCTTCTTTCGTTGATTACTTCAAAATTACAGCTTCCCAGAAAGAATAATTTCACAGGGAGTTTAGTTCCCTTACTAACTTTCAACCAAGTTTGTTTTTCAACAATAATTACGCCAGTTACTTTTCGGATGGCTGCAAATGATGGACTCTAGCTTTAAGTCTCACTTCAAACTGTAGGCTAAATGCCAGTGTTTGCTAAACATTACTTATGTTTATCACAAGTGTGCTTCACCACAATAGCTTAAAGGGCAACAATTATGAACACTTGTCTTAAAATACAGATCAAATGTTTAATTTGCATTTTGAATGATACAGGGACCTGTTTAAATGACTGATTTAATAGAAACTGCTCTGCAATCAACAGTGTCAGCTAACCGCTCTGTGTGGATTCAGGCCGGTATCAAATCATGTACCTTTCTTAGGTTTGATGAGGATCGTCGGCACTTTCCTTGATTTCATCTCTGGCATTCCATCATCATCATCATCACATTCATCATCTTCCATCGCTACCTCTTCTTCTTGTGCCTCCTCATTGTCATCCTCATCATCTTGTCTTGAGGCCTGGTGGGTGGGAGCCTTGGATCGAGACAGTGTAGACCATTCCGTTGAGCTGCTACTCCTCCTGAAGAAAGTGGGTTGTAAGGACTCATGTTGTGATGCAGTCTTACTTTAGAACTTATGATCACTATGGCTTGCCCAATCAATATTAACAGTGATTGAAACATTCCAGGTCAAGGGCATTTTGGTGACTTTTTGGTTTTTATGCTATAAATTTCCATATTCATGAGCAAAAGTGTGATGTCATTTCAGGCAGAAACTACAATGTCACAGCTAGTTCAGCACCACAATTTGCCAGAATTTTGGATATTTTGCTGTTGTTAATTTTCTTTTCTTTGGTGATTCGTTGTTTCAGTACATGACAGTAAGCCAAAAAGCAAAGTTTTCTCACAATTGTTTTCAATAAGTAAATTTTGGGTTGGCAATTTGAACAGAAAACCCCTAAAGTGAAAAGTGTCTTCCTGAAATGACATCACAGCAACAGCGCCCTCATTTGTCAGGAAAAGCATGGAAAAATGCTTAATGTTTAAAACATATGGTTTTCCTACATTTAAGAGTAGAAAGGTGCACAAAATATGTCCCCAAGTAAGATTCATGTCTTGGGCCCTCTAATTTCTTCATTCTCTGATATGTCATGATTTCTATTCAACAAAGTTTCTACTGCTTTGAGTTCTGCACAAAATGAACTAAATCTTATTGCATTTTCACTGAAGAAAAGTAAAGAAATTAAAAGTAACTATGCTGAAAAGGACAACGTTTGAACTAGACTGCAACCAAACACACAAACTTCTGGCTGGACATCCTGAGCCATAAAGTTAAACATCCAAAAGTGATAACAGAGATCAACTTGGTCTTACTTTGTAGTGGTGGCATTCGAATAATACCCATCATGCTCCTCTTCTTCCTGCTCTGTTTCCATGGCAGCCATTTCTTCTTCCATCATTTGCTGCGCTAGCTGATTAAGTCGTTCAGCTAATGCCATTCTACGTGACCTACTGGCATATTTGATTGCCAAGGTAACCGCATGCTGTGATGTCATGAGTTGACAGATCTCAGAGGCTCGGTATTCTCTGTCAGTACGACATGCCAACTGATGGGAGCAATGAATTAGTACAAAAAGTAAGCAGAGAATCACCAGCTTCAGTTAAAAATATATTCAACATTGGAATTGTTGACCATCTTGTTCTATCCTATCTTAAAGCAGTAACTTTATGCAATGAAAAGAATGAAACTTTTCAATTTTGCATGAAATGGCCAACACTGTCAATGGCACATCAATAGACAGGTATTTGTTTGACAAGCAAAGTATTACAAATTGGTTGTCCTTTGTTCTTTGTACAATTTCCAGGGCAGAATTTAATGCCATTTTGAGGTATTCACTCATGCTACTTGGGTCATTCCATAAATTTGGGGTCCACTTTTTCCCTGCCCCTGTTACATCTGACATGTACGATGTTTGAAATTCTGGATGCACTCCTTAATACATTTCCCCTCTAAGAGTGATTATGTAAGGCAAACTACATACCAAACAAATGAGAATAGTGTGCACTCATTTTGAAGGATTCTTGAGCAGCAAATTACAAAGTTCAAAGGTAACAGGGACAGGAAATATGTCACACTTTGGGCCCCTAAGTTACAGAATGACTCACTTAGAATGAGAAAAGGGGTTAAGAGTGTAATTTTCTGGAGCTTATATCTTAGACATTACTTAGGCTTGAAGGCTCAAATATGACGCAAGTTCCACAGATAGAATAAACAAACATATTTTTGAATGTCATCATAGTTTGATCCTTATGCTTGGACTCTCACGTATCAATTTGATTCTAAGACCATTAAGAACTATCAGAACCAGGCTACATTGAAATTATCTGGCCATGGCTTGCAATTTCCAATGAGCCTCTTCCTACAGACCCATGTGTTACTGCTGGGCATAGCCGAGTAATTCGGATGTAGCCTAATGCCATAGCTAGGGCTCAATTCAATGGGAGACTTCTGAGACATTTGTGGAAGCAAACACACCTGTCCTTTTTGCATTGTTTGCATCATATTGAGCATGAGCGTTTAAACACGACGTAATCAATTGAAAAGGACCGGTATGTTTGCTGCCACCATCGTCTCAAAAGTCTCCCATTGTGTATTGTATTTAACCCTTACCCTAATTGTTGGGATTTTCTTAGTTTTGTTTCACATGAGTATCAAGTCCATTGTTTTCTTTATTGTCAATAGCAATCCTGCTTACCGCAAACAGTTTCATGATGTTCTCCTGTTTCTCTCTGTCGGTCTGTGCCTGACTCATCTCATCAATCTCATAGCCTTGTGATGCACCGTACTCGATGTGTTTACTCAAGGCATCGGCTCTCCAGTATGCTTCCTGAAAAGCAAGTCATTCAAATAATTATCACATATTCTTCAAGCACTTTAGAGTATGTAATACCCCTGATTGTCAGGCATATAATCTTTCTTGACTTCTTGGCAGTTTACAAAGGCAGGCAAGCGGAATTGGACTGGTGCATGAACTCAAGAGGGCAGTATACAACTAACTCAGAACAGAAATAGGAGGGCTCTTTATGTTAATGGCATGAACAAACCAATGGATCGATCCATTCAGCCCCGCCCCATGTTTTGCCCCATCACAGAGGTGATACATGTCTGATATGCGTGCACATGTATATGACATGTGCAGCTGGAACATGCAATGAGACACTGGAGAGGCTGTTCACATGTTGCTGCTCACGTGTGCAGTGGGTGGGGCTTACTGGATACGTCTATTTGCATCACGGTCAAACCCTGCTCCCATCAGTTGCAAATGCAGAAGATCAACTAAAAATCTAACAATCAAAACTTGATGAACAGGAGGAAGTTCAAAAGTTTTTTTCTCTAACTTCCCAACGGAGGCTAGAGTGTGTCCTTCAAATGTCAATAATATTCCCTGACCCTTAATCTTCCGAAATCCTCCAGGAGTTTTGCAGAACTGCAGAAGGTAGAGCCCATCCAATGCAACAGTACATGCAGTTTGATTCTCTTCAGGAATTCATTTATTTGCAACAATTTTCCGTTTTCCACCTACGTTTCCAACCGTTCATTATGCCTTTTTCTTTTCATTTCCATTTTTCGTTATGACGCCTCTATGTAAAACGGTCCTGTCATGTAAATCTCTACTGACCTCCATAATACCCTTCTCTGTATCCAGATCACATAGAGGTACTTGGAATGGTAGGACCATGATGGAAGGTCTAGGCAGAGTTGGTGGGAAGGCTGCTCCCTTACACTGGATGCATCGTAGCTGCTGTGGGCTCTCATTCAAACCAACCACCCAGAAATGGTCTGATCGACTCTTGCTCTGCAAACAGAACAAAATCATTTATTTATTACATGGAAATTGTGTTTTAGTATACATACTCCATAAAAAACCTGGACAGCTAACAGAAGTGGCCTGATCTAAATTGGAGTAAAATGGTTGGGAAAAAATTGCTAAAATTTTGTCAACTTTTCATTGCTTTTGATCGAAAAGGTATTTATGAATGGGGGATAATTGTGTGATTGAGCAGTTGTAAACATGATGCTTAAAACCAGGTAGAGGCCAATAATCTACAATTTGAAAACTCTCCACTCCTCAAACAATGAACAAGCAGTCAGACAATTCATACATGATCACTTACATGATTTTTAGTATTAGAAATCTGTATCCATGACAACAGAGATCGATTTAGAAGTCTAACTACTCCCTCTGAGTCCACCGTGCATGGTGTCCCTTCAGCTGAGAAACTGTTGTTAAGAAAAAAAAGGAGAAATAAAAGTTTACCAAGATTGACAGATGTATTAAGTTCTGGTCATTTTTTTGTACAATCTTCCCTTAAAATAATGCACCAATTACACCAAGTCTTATGAAGCATCTAGGGTCTAACATATATTATATATACTTTCCAAGTTTAAAACCTCCACAGTTCATTGCAATTTAGGGCAGGCTGTCTTATTCAACCAGCTCCTATAATACTTCAATTAATTTATTATTTCCAGAAGCCTACTACTCACCCCAGCCAGGCTAGCGTAGCCTTTGGACTCACTGGTAACCTATCACCTGAAACGACACAGCGTTTCCTCTTCCCACCAATGTGTAGTAATTGCACTCCTAGACACTGCTCGCCTGGTACACCTGAACAGGGAACCAGTCATATTATCGCATGATAACTGATGCAATACTGAAAATGCATTGGACTATTGATTGTGCACAAGTACATCCACAATGGTGAAATAGACAGATACGACAGATGCTTAAATACCATAGCAACTGTACTATGTGTGGCTGGCAACCACATGTAGAAGCTGAATATTAAACTGAAAATAAGTTCTGTATAATCGGGGAAATTTTTGTTTGGGAAAATTAGGTTTAACTTGAAGCGACTTCTAAATGTCCCTTCAAGGTTTTCTGCAAGTGTCTTCTGTACTCTGGAGCTCTTGTGTGTGGTCATGACAGAGTGTGCAATCTACTGTTACTGCTTTGTCTTCCTCCAATCCATTGCGTGACAACTTCTAAAATAAAAGTGGCTTTTCCATCCAGCACAATGGTGCAAGCTATTTAAGGTTTCAACAACTATCTGAAACCACTTGAGGTTTTTCCAACTCTTGCACAGAACAACGTGGATGTATTACCAGTTCCAGCATGGTACACAATGATGAGTTGGTTGCCGTGACCAGCTAAGCAGACTACCGGGCCAGGAATGGCAAGTATCTCTCTCTGCATACCACCGATGCTAAACAGACGAACTAAACGTTTGTCAGTTGCTACAGCTAGCCATCCACGACCAAGGGTTAGGCACTGAATAATTAAAGAAATAGAAAGAGCAAAAAATAATGTTTGCTTATAGACCTGAATGAATCAGGGCACTGTAATGAGGGGTTATAAACAGGCCTGAATGTTATTGACGCAAACGTTATTGACCTAAGTTCACTCATTGCTTCATTTAAAAAAACACTTGTACAATCTTTAATTTCATGAATGAAATAAAGTTACTTAATTACTTCAATAAATGGAATTTGTCTTGTGTTGGTACCCAGAAAATGGCATCAGAATAAGGCCAACTGAAGTCAGCAACAAATGTAAATTTGCAGTGACACCGTGTGAAAGAAAATACCTGTTTGTGAGTTTCTGTGGTTCTGACAAGAACCAATAGGAACTAAGCATTTTGGAGAGTAAGCTTTGCCCGTCATCTGGAGACTATCAGGGAGTGTGTCAAGGGCTAGACGTGATTAGCAAGTGTGCTATTTTCTAGCGCTTTTTACCCATTGTAGATTTGTTGTCAATTTTCTATGAATTGTTTGTGTGAATCCTATTTTGTTGCATCCCTTGGGTAATAAACCAAACCAAACCAAACTAGAAGTGAGGTTTATGACGGAGGATTGGAAGTGGTGAAGCATGTAGGTGTATATTGATCTTGAAGAATGAGGACAATTGCTGTGTGTAACTGCAACTTAGACACTTTGCTTCAAAACAGGTACAACAAAATCAAAGTAAAGAGATATTCCCCTTGTACTGAAGTGGCATCTGATGTCAAAAATCGATGTGAACAAGTGATGGAGTCGACAGATTAGTTCTAGATCAGATGTAACTGGTTTACCTTGATATTTTCTCCCTTTGGCAATGATGTCGTCCATTCCTTCTGATTGTCCCAGGAGGCGAAGTGATAACAAACTAATTGGCTGGTAAACAAAAATAAACAAGTCACTTTTAATACATCCTTGAAAATCATGAATTATTCTAAGACAGCGAGGCCAGTGGGTTTTTGCTCCAGGGCACCATACACACTCACCTCGCAATAACACCATACACACATATGAAAACAGTGAACCTGCAATACATATTTACATTCATGTAAAGCACTAGCATGGTGATCATGATGGAGCAGCCCATGCACAGTGATCCCACACTCACACCAGCTGTACACTTGGATTTTAAGCTATCATTCACCACACAATGTGATATGACTCAAATGAAAAGTGCCTTTGCGGTACATAGTGCTGTGGCCTCGTGGTTAAGGGCACTGGATTCGTGGTCTGCGGGTAAAGCTGCAGGTTGTGGGTTCGAGTCCAGCTTGGAGTCATGGTGCGTGTGCCCTTGGGCAAGGCACTTTGTCACTCATTGCTTCTCTCCACCCAGGAGTAAATGGGTACCTGTGAGGGCAGAGATGGTTATTGTGATTGAATTAGCTTCCTTGGGCCTAACAGGCTGCATGGAGCTGTATACTCCCCAGGGAGCTGAGATGGTATTTGGAATGTTTCATGGGCCCAATGAGCAGGGGTAATAATGATGGAGCGCCTTGAGCACCAGTCCTGGTGGATACGTGCACTTTATAAATACCCACTATTATTATTATTATTATAGACAACATGATTTCTACAAACTCTAAATGCAGTGGGTAAATTTCCAATATAAGTCAGTCTCAAGTTAAATAGCCAACTTCATTAAGTACTGGTAAATTTCACAGCTGATGCTAAATTCCCAAGCAAATGCTTTTTGTTTCAAAACATGACCCCTTAGATCATCTTACCTGGGTACATCTCCGTTGGTCTCACTTCCTAACAGTACAGCTTCAGCTGAGAGATCCGCCATTGTGCGATTCAGCTGGTTGTCAAAATGCATAGCATGATGAACGGACGTGTCATGAAATTCAACATCAATAGAAGATTCATCT
Organism: Patiria miniata; assembly: GCF_015706575.1. Classification (NCBI taxonomy): domain Eukaryota; kingdom Metazoa; phylum Echinodermata; class Asteroidea; order Valvatida; family Asterinidae; genus Patiria; species Patiria miniata. The sequence continues at coordinate 43,838,450 of NW_024037074.1, forward strand.
TCAGTGTCATAGCAACGGATGATTCCAATGGAATTCCACTTCTATAAATTAAAACAGAAAAAAAAATCTGCAAAATGTATTTGAACTTATGATCGCTACTTGTTTTGCCGAGTTCAATGCTTTTAGATACTGACCATTCCAGCAAACAAAAACACCAAACCATTACTGATTATAAACTTCACTCACGCTCAGTTTAAATGTGCACACTCACTTCACTTTCAACCAGTACATTAGGTCAGCTGTGTATGAAATGGCTATGTCAATGGCTATGTCAATGGCTATGTCTATAATGGTCAGCATGTTTCCATGTAGCTGTAACTGGTGGAGACCTAGACAATAGCTAGACAAGTGACTTAACAAAATGTGTGTGCACATCAGATTTAGGAGCTGCAAGTGTGGTATTACCCCAGGATAGTCTTCTAATTCTGGTTGCCAGATAAGTTTACAGGACTATTTGGGGTTTTTTTTATTTCAAGAAGTAGAGTACTCAAAATCTATTAGGTTTTATCTGATTATTACACTTTTGGAGAAAAAGTGACAGCCCACGCTTAATTCAACTCTACTTTCATCATTTGTGAGGATGAGACTGAACTCGGAGCAGGTTGTAGTGAAGAAAATTGAAGAAAAAAGGGAAAAAAACGCAAATTTATTGATATTTGTAACCTATGAGATGTCTGCTACACAAATTTTAAGAAATAGTATAAAAATTGAGGAATAAAAGTGTTTTTAAGGAAAATTATCAGGCATCTTTCATTTTCACGACTACAATAACTAGAAACTTTAAAAAACCCTTTTCTCAGTAGTTTACTTTTTTGACATGTTAGTAAATGCTTACTTTAAGCAGCCACAACTTATCAATGAAACGTCAGATTGAAGTGCAACAAACAGTATTGTAAGGAGATTTTGATTCTCTTTCCTAATACCTGCAAACCTCATCTCAATCTCTGCCCAGTTCTGTCTCACTTTGCCAGAATGCCTCATATTTGACAATCGACATTTATTCGACAAGACAGTACTATTTTCACATTCTCATACATTTAAAACTACAGCAGTGTTCTGGATTTAATTTGGAGCTAATATGCCTTGTTATTTGAGCTATTATTCAAAAATGTCCATTCTTTGATCATAAAAACATGCCAAATTGAGTAATTTCTTGAGTAACATCTTGAGACTAGTTATCACTCCAAGCAATGTGTTTTCAGGTAATTGCAAATAACATGTGTGCTTATAGTAGCAAGTGAAAATGATAAGACAGCCAAAAGCTATAAGCACTTACCATGAATCTACTGGCTAGGTGTACTGGGGTAGCAGCAGGAATAAATGGTTTCTGTAGGGGTGTGGGTTTAGGCCCTTCAGCAATAAGCACTTACCATGAATCTACTGGCTAGGTGTACTGGGGTAGCAGCAGGAATAAATGGTTTCTGTAGGGGTGTGGGTTTAGGCCCTTCAGCAATAAGCACTTACCATGAATCTACTGGCTAGGTGTACTGGGGTAGCAGCAGGAATAAATGGTTTCTGTAGGGGTGTGGGTTTAGGCCCTTCAGCAATAAGCACTTACCATGAATCTACTGGCTAGGTGGCCTGGGGTAGCAGCAGGAATAAATGGTTTCTGTAGGGGTGTGGGTTTAGGCCCTTCAGCAATAAGCACTTACCATGAATCTACTGGCTAGGTGTACTGGGGTAGCAGCTGGAATATATGGTTTCTGTAGGGGTGAGGGTTTAGGCCCTTCAGCAATAAGCACTTACCATGAATCTACTGGCTAGGTGTACTGGGGTAGCAGCAGGAATAAATGGTTTCTGTAGGGGTGTGGGTTTAGGCCCTTCAGCAATAAGCACTTACCATGAATCTACTGGCTAGGTGTACTGGGGTAGCAGCAGGAATAAATGGTTTCTGTAGGGGTGTGGGTTTAGGCCCTTCAGCAATAAGCACTTACCATGAATCTACTGGCTAGGTGTACTGGGGTAGCAGCAGGAATAAATGGTTTCTGTAGGGGTGTGGGTTTAGGCCCTTCATAAGTAGTTGGCTGTGGTACCATGGTATCCATGGTACCTGACATGACACTAGCACCATCATCACCAGCACGAGAACTGCCATCTAGTAAGGAAACACACAAATTCAGCAATACAAGGACATCAATATTAGGTTTTGCCCTTCACCAACGTATAAACACTGTATACTCAGTGTGTTACCTTCCGAGTGAAAGTTGGAAAAATCACTCGGGTGGGACTCGAACCAACGACCTCCTGCTTTCTAGTGCAGACGTCTTACAACTTGCCCACCGAGCTTACGGGATCGGTTGGCTGGTTCGAATCTGATGTACATAGCAGCGGGTACTGCATTTAACTATTCATGAAATGGAATTTTTGCGTCGGGGTGATGTAAATCAATATTAGGTTTTGCCCTTCACCGACGTATAAACACTGTATACTCAGTGTGTTACCTCCCGAGTGAAAGTTGGAAAAAATCACTCGGGTGGGACTCGAACCCACGACCTCCTGCTTTCTAGTGCAGACGTCTTACCACTCGACCACTGAGCTTACGGCATCAGTTGGCTGGTTCTTATGAATAGTTAAATGCAGTACCCGCTGCTATGTACATCAGATTCGAACCAGCCAGCCAATCCCGTAAGCTCGGTGGTCTTAACTTTTGTGTTTGAGCGGAGAAAGTTTATCCTCCAATTTGAAGTATTTCATGCTTCATGTTAGTAATTGTGGAGATTGAGTTGCTGTGCAAGACACCCAAACCACTGCTAGGAAGTGATGTACAAATACAATATTACAAATGACTCAACACAAACAGTGTGCATTTTCTAACCCATTGAATTGTCGTCATCTTGTATCTGCATGATACGTTTATGTTGCGTCGCTGGCATGACATCATCACCATCCTCTCCCTCATTGGTTGGTTTACCCGCAGCGTTCTCAACTTCTGCTTGAGTGACAGCATCAAGAAAATCTTCATCTACTGCATCGTCGTCAAACAAATCAGCAGACTGCTTGAAGACTTGAACCTGGTTGGAAAAAAAACCAAGAATATGAGCCTGAGTGATTTGTTTCTAACTTTCACCGGTAACACACTGAGTATACAGTGATTCAACGTCGGAGAAGGGCAATATCTAATACAGTGTATTGATTTACATCACACCGACGCAAATTCCATCTTATGAATAGTTTCACTGCAGTACCCGCTGCTACATCAGATTCGAACCAGCCAACTGATCTGCAAGCTCGTTGGTTGTAAGACGTCTGCACTAGAAAGCAGGAGGTTGTTGGTTCAAGTCCCACCCGTGTGAATTTTTCAATTTTTCACTCGGGAGGTAACACACTGAGTATACAGTGTTTTAACGTTGGAGAAGGGCAAAACCCAATATTGATTTACATCACCCCGATGCAAATTCCATCTTATGAATAAGAATACGAGCATCAAAGTACTCACATGAAGTTAGAATTCCAAATCAGTGTATGAGATTGGACTTTTGGACCTTACTGCACCGCCCACAAGGTACATCTTTCAAATCAGACATTCAGATAAATTGTGATACAGAAGATTACAGGTTTATATAATTACTAATATTACAGGCATGCAACTGGGAATTTAGAAAAAATACGAGGAAATTCCAAACCACACATGACTTTGTACAGTGTTTTTCAATTTGTAATGGCATTCACGATAGGTAAAAAACGAGGAAATCAGCAGATCCAAGGAAAAGTTGCATGCCTATAATAAGTGTTTCAATTTAATGGCCATCAAAAATGTTTAAGAATAGAGGAATCTGTTTTCTGCCAGACTAAGAACTTGTCAACATTGACGCATCTCCAGGTTTCAACATCTTGCTTGCATTGTTTTGTCCTTTTTGGCCTGAATTGATTTAATCCACTGACACATGATCATGACTGTTTTGGTGAGGTTACCGGTGAGGCATTTTTCCTGTCCACGTTTACATGATCTAGCACACCCACTTGTCCAAAGACAGCAGTACAAGCAATTTCATTATGAGTTTTGGTTAGGATACCTGTGTTGTAGTTTTTCTGTCTGGGGGTATCACATTATCTAGCACACCCACTTGTCCCATGACGTCAGTATACGCAATTTCGTTCCCGTTGGCAGGATGCCAAGCCATGCCGCATATGGCTAGACCTTTGTTGTGCTTGGTTCTGAAAGAGAGAAATAAAAATATCCGGAGTTCTTTAAAAAGATAAAACTCTTCACAGCCTTGTTTTCAGGTGTCTTAGAAGAAAAACACACTTCTTTCACCAAAGCTGACACTCAAATACTATCTGCCATCACTTAAACAAATGTTAAGTAATCAATTACGGCTTAAGAACACAAGCACACATCTCTGCCTGCTAGTACTAACAAAAAATATACCTATTCTTATCTCCTACTCATGAAAAAATGCCATATACTCAATTTTATATCAATCACTTATGAACTGACTTGTGATTTGACTTGTGATTGGCTACTTAGTACTTCTTGTGGGTATGCATGTGAATATTTAGTTTATTGGAAAATGGCAATTTCGCCTTGTGGTTTTCACGTCCAAGGTTTGAGACACACCACCAAATAGCCAATTTTAACGCTGTGAAACAAATACGGGTCAAGACTTCAGCCTACACCTACCTATCTATGCACTCTCTTGTATTGACGTCCCATATACAGATATGTCCATCAGTGTTAGCTGAAGCCATGAAGTGCCCACAAGGTGACCACGCAGTGACTGAGATGAAACCAGTAACGTCTTGAGGTGTCAGTGTGAAGGCCAAGTCCCAGGAATCTCGCTCATAGATGTGGATTTCTTTCTCTACAGGAACGGCCAGGAACTGACATAAAAAAGACACGGCAAGCCTAGTAAAGCTGGTCCCAGAGTGCACACAATTCTATTCAATTGATTGAGAATGTCTATTCACTGAGAGTTGTTCCATGCATTTGGCCTACACAAAGGGCCAGATTTAGCCCATTCATTGTGTTATAGGGTAGTAATATTTCTAATGTTTAGGCCAAGGTGAGACTGAAGTGAGGTACATAGAGGCCTATAGGCTTGCCCTTCTGGGACCAAACAAACATTGGTGTAAACACCCTGTGTTGGAATGTTAAATGTACTGAGTTCTTACTACGAGACTCCAATCCTGTCAACTCCCCAAACAACCAAAACACAACCATCAACACTCTCAATTTACTAATCTTCAACAGCATGCAAAAACTTGGCCATATGATGTATTTTCTAAGCTGTCATCTGTCTGCTCTCCTTTGTCTCTCGGATGCATCTATGACGTTCCAAATAGATCCAACTTAACAGTGAAACTCACCTTTCCAACCTGTGGTTTCCATGACAACCTACACAGTGTTTTTGATAGGCTGGAAAGAGACAAGGTACAAGATTGATGTTACTTTATATTGCCTCCAAAGTATAGATATTTAGCCATTCATTCTTGTGATATGAAAAACAAGTTCTTGCACTCTTTAATGAAAGCTTACTTAAAAACAAGATTTTGGTAAACGGTGTTCTCCTCAGAAAAGGTGTCACATTTCCCGGGTAAATACTTCATCTATGACGACAACAACTGCACAATACCATCTTTTGTATCCTGAAGTATTCATCTTTTTAACAATTTTGGAACAAGTACATCTTACACCTGGAACATTCGCGATTTACATGCCAACGGGTATTAATGCCCGTTATCACGCGTCTAACCAATTAAAGCAAGTCCACTCATACCATACCTGACATCACTGCATTTAGGAATGAGTGAGACTGATTTCTCCCAGGACTGGTCTGCAATGCTCCAAATCTTGAGCGTTCCATCACAACTTGAAGATGCCTGGACAGAACAAAATTTAAAAAAAACCCAGATTTTGATGCAATGCAACATTTCTGCAACATAACAGTCTCTGTTTTACAAACGGATGATTTTTTTTCAGATTTAGGGATGATGCTACTACAAAGAACAGTTCAGTGGAAAGTATTTGAGAAGGAACCAATCAACCATTATGCAATTGTTGCAATACTGGAAACACTTTGAAATAAACATGGCTGAATCCTAGACATCTCCAAAATAAAAGATAAAACCAAAAAACTTGCATATGAGACAGTGATGAATGTGCTACAAGAAACCAGTTCAAAAGTGAGCAGGATTTGGTCCTATGTTCATTTTTTCCTACCATTATGATAAGGCTATTAAATGAGCAAGTCACATTAAAGCACACTGAAAGTGTCATATTTATTTGTAATATTTTCCAAGCACAACTTGGACGAGTCCACGTCTATCCAAGTATTGAACAACAGGTCCATAATATCTCAAAGGACTAACTCGGCTCTTTTTCTATATTTTACACTACACAGTTAAAACCATGTCAGTTTGAACTATGTATTAAAAAAAAATCTTAAGGGCAATTCCATGGTTACTAACGTTACATTTTTGATGTACTTTTGTGTTTCCTTGGGCTGTAATTACCTTACTGACAAGGTTTAATAACTGTTATCCCCATGGTAGATAGAGTAGACCTAGACCTACCTAAGCACCAAAGATGACATCCAGAAAAATGTGTTACGTATGATAAACAAGACACACAAAATTGGTTACTCACGTTACGAAATGTAACGTGAGTAACCGTGGAATTGCCCTTAAATACAAATATTACATACAATGTACTCATGTTTGGGATCGATGGCCACACTGAGAACTGGTGCATTGTGACCATGAAAGGACTTCTGATTACTGCCTTCAATGTCAACATACTTCAAGGTGAAATCACTGCAACAAAATGGAGAAAAACAAGGTTGTAATAGCTGTTGATTCTCTACGAAACCCTAAACAAAACTTAGGAGTAATATTCTGCTATTTTAAGGGTAACTTTTAGTATTTTCATGCAAAATTGCAAATAAGTCAACAGACCTGCAGGCCAGGACATCAGATCGTCGGTTGCACCACGAAGTGACGTATTGTGTGCACAAAGGCCATAGAGGATACGTCACTTCGTGGTGCACTGAAATTGAGATAGGGTGTACAACCCGTTAATCAATTTATAATATTATATCCATACTTTTAGGTGTAAATCAAAACATTCCATTGGAATAGACAATTCCCTCTACAAGACCTGCCCAACACACACAAAAAATGTTTTTTTTCCTGAGTTTACCTGGCACCTGCGAGTAATTTCTCTCCATCCTCACTCAGACAGAAGTGAGTAACAGGAGCAGTGAATCGGGTCACAATCCCATCCGCGCTTCCCTCTGGAAATGTATGAGCCTGGATTGTGTTGGCTTCTGAGGCAGTGTACAGTCTGTTGTTCTGTAGACAAAATCAACAACAAAACAAAACAAAACAAACCAAAAATCTAAATGTTAGACTTTTATAAGATGGAATTTGCTTGCCAGGATCAGCGGGCTGGCAAGCTTGGTAGTGGAGTGGTAAGTCATCTGCACTATTAAGTAGGAGGTCATGGGTTCAAGTCCCACCCAAGTAAGCTTGTGAATTATTTTTCGCAAACCCTCAGACAACACTAAGTATACAGTGTTACATCAGCAAAGGTCAAAACCCAACATAAAATTTAAATGTAAATTTGTAAGACATCAAACAGCACAAGCCACAAATGGATTGTATCCTGAATTTGGTTCTCAATGCCTCTTGAAGCATTGGCACAAATTTGTTGATATTACCCCAGACTCACATGCTGCGATGATTCTTCACCAAACTAGAAACAAAGCCAATGTGATTTTGACTCAATATGTAAAGACAAAGAACTGAATTATGATTGGAATGAAAGGGTTTTCCAAATGTCACTGTCTCTTTGTGATTGTAGCTCCCTAGGTACTCCTGCTCAAAGATTTGGGTATTTTCATTTGGTTGAGAAATCTATGACTTCTTAATTACTCTAAAGCCATAGACCAAGCTCAAGTGGGAGCAGAAGTTCAAAAATCTCTTAAGAATGTCCTCCATCTCTTTGTATGTAGATACCTTCATTGCAATAGCATAAGCAGCATCACCGACGTTAATAGATTCAGGATCGTCATCATCCATACTCTTCCATATTCGGACGTCACCATCACTCCCACATGTCAAGATATGATTCCCCGTCTCTTCATAACAGACATCTGTTTGTCCCTCACTATGACCCATCCGCATCTCTTGTTTGTTCAGCGGCATCTTGACAAAAGGCTGGAGGAAAAACTAGCCTAAAAAAGAGAAGCAATTACAAAGTGAAAGTTTTCCTTTCTTGTCTGACAAGGACAGAAAAATGTAACACTGTGGAGAACAAATTGTAGGGGACAAAATCTGTTTGTTGTACCTTTATTGGTCGAGAATGCATACATGCATTGTTTACAATGGTTTACCTCGTATACAATGCGCATTGCACGCCCAATCTAGAGCCTCCACGTGGGCTCGTGACTGAGAACTGCATGCAACGCGCAACGGCTCAGTCTCATGTATCAGCAGGAAAGCCTGTAGTTATCAAGGGTTACCACACTAATTTCTTGGATGATAGTAGGCACGAGTTCCATTTATCGTTTTGATTTACATGTATTGGCACGACATAACAAAACAATTTTTGACTGCTGTGATGTGGGATTAGTCCGAAAATTTGGGACTCTCAATACTGTGTATGAGAGTCCCAAAACTTAAGGTATCCATATCGTGCAAAACTTTGTGCTGCATGATAAAACCAGTGTGAATCAAATTTGCAAGCTTCTTACTCACTACAGTTTCTTCAATAATCCCTGAAACTTCTGCCTAGCAAAGTTGCTGTTGTGAGCATTGCATCACCAAAATTTCAGCTTTTAATTCTAATTTTGCAGAGAGTTATCAAAATCCATACGTGAGACATCACATTGATGTGTACTGCAATGCATTGTGCAAAAAGACTCCTCAGCTATAACATTTTCATCTTGTAGATAAAACAGCGCCCTCTTGTTGATCTGAGTGAATGCAAAATGTTTATTTTTTAGCAGAGGGCGCTATGTTCATTTGGCCATTGATTAAAAATTAAGTAAGCTGCATGGCTCTTCCTACACCTACCCAGAATACATTGGGAATCACACACCCATTTCCAGAGCATGGAGATTGACGTGGGTGGTTTTTGAACTGCCAAAACCTTGCCTTAAAATTGGATTTAAGGTCTCAAATTTTGCAGGTGACATGCTTGCAACTATAGCATTTTGATGTATGTGTTGTGTGGGCATTAATTAGCCAAATGGTGAGTAAAAAAACGTCAGTAGTAATTTTGCACGTTTTTATGCACTCACAGTCCCAGTCTGATGTGGGATATGCCGTTTATATACCCCCTGGGGGGGGGGGGGAGGGCAAAGCACCCTCGGTTCATCTGTGCGTGCTGTGTGCTATGCACCCGTCGGGTGTTAAAAAATTACACATCCCACATCACAGCAGTCAACCATTATTAATCTCTGGTGAACGTATACTGTACTGTACAGTATACGTTCACCAGAGATTACATGTAGCTGTGTACAAAGTTTATACTAGGATTGTAAGGCCCCCAAAAAAGGGAAAGACATAGGCCTACACGTATGTCACTTTTCATCAATCGATATTCAAACGCCAAAAGTTACTTTCTATGACTATGGTTCTTTCATCTATTTTCCCTTCTCGACTCTCACTCTCTACCCATCTCCAATCCTCTTTTCTTTATTTACCAATTACCTACTTCACTGGGATTTGAACCCGCAATCTTGATATTTAACCACACCAGCCTTATCCGCTACACTAGTCAAATGATCGTTCCCAGTATCAGTAAGGGGCTAGCTGAAAAGGAATGCCATGTAAATCCGAAGCAGAACTAGACTAGGCCTAGTAGTATCCAAATCTAGTATAAGTAGTAAAGTAGTATCCAGAGGGCACTTAGTATTACATAATTAGTTATGCACAAGGCGTAGTTAGGCTGAATATTTTGTAACAATACTCGTTACAAAACAACTAGGGCCTATTTCTCAATCCCTAAAAAAAATCCCCGCGCATGCTACTTAGTACTACTACTAAGTACTAGTGCTAGTGCTAGTCAGTGCATTGACAATACATTGTCATGCCAGCGCCAGGCCCAGGCCCCCCTCCCTGTCATTCACGGTCATTGTCATGACTCAAGCTGTCATAATTACCTTAGTTGCTCCGAATTAATTAATGTCAATGAAATAGCCTGACATCTGCGACTCAGTACTGAATTTTACCGTTTCTTGAAGTGTACACCAAGAGTAGGCCTATAGATTCCGTCCAGATTTCCCGCGAAATCAAAACAATGGCGCGCCAAAGTTGTAAAAGCCTCAGCGATAGAGGGCGCGCTGTGCCATGATAGTCAAGATGTTCGATAGCGCATCCCAATCTACCTGGAACGGTTGCGGCAAAGTTCCTTAAGTCCCGGGTTAACAATCCCGGGACATACCGTTATTTCGTTTTACCGTTTTGGATTTCCTCAAAAACAAAGACAGTAAACGCACCGTTGACCGTTTTTTCGTTTGACAGTTTTGTAAAACGGTCAAACGGTATTAGGTCACAAAAAACAATGACCTTTTTGTTGTTTTTCTTAATTGTTGAAAGCGATAAATGGTTAGTTGCTTCATTTCAGAGTGTTGTTTTACAAGAACATGACAATGAAAAACGGTCAATAGTCCTGTCGACCATTTTTTGATTTAGGTTCGGCAATTAAGCAATACACCTTAATGTTAATGCGTCCTCATGGGATCGAGTCATTGCCTGGGACCCAAATTACCCTCCTCACATTTCGTTCTCACGACATAGTTTTCGAACTGGCTATTGAAGAGCCGCGCCGAACTCCAATTTCCTTCAAATATCTGCAACTTCTTCAAACGTATTACCATCCTGTATCCATTGTAAAAAGTAACGTCCTCCCTTGAAGTTTTCCAGCGCCATTTTTGCTTGCAACTCTTAAGCCCCACCAACTGAATCGCGTGAGAAAGGGGTCAGGGTCACGCCAGGAATCATCACACCACGCATTATGCCGAGGTAACACTTTTTCATGTAAAGCATGTTCCCCCCCCCCCACCCCCCTTGCCCAGCACCACAAAATGCACCACGGACTGTTCACTATGACACTGAAATAAAAAAAACAGTCTGTATTCAATACTGACCGTTTTGCTGTTTTTCAAAGTTATTTGTGTAAAACTGTAAAACAAAAATCATTGATCGTTATGCTGTAATGAATTTTATTAAACTTATAAAACAGAGAAACCGTATTTATCTTAATACCGTTTGACCGTTTTACAAAACTGTAAAACGATAAAACGGTCAATGGTTTGTTTACTGTTTTTGTTTTGAGGAAATGCAAAACGGTAAAACGAAATAACGGTATGTCCCGGGATTGTTAACCCCTTACAATCTAACATTTTCCGTAACATCTGACTTTGCCCTATTTTGCTAAAAAATGCAAGGTTAACCCCTAACAATTCGATTTTTTTCATAATCATCAAATTTTGCCCAATTTTACAAATAAAAGCAAGGATAACCCCTTACATCTGAAATTTTCCAGAAACATCTGATTTTGCCCTAATTTGGCAAGGTTAACCCTTTACAATTTTTGATTTTTCATTCAAATTTGATTTTGCCCAATTTTGCTAAAAATGCAAGGTTAACCCCTTACGATCTGAACTTTTCCAGAAACCTGTGATTTTGCCCTATTTTGCGTAAAAAAATGCAAAGTTAACCCCTTACAATATGAAATTTTCCATAAACACCTGATTTTGCCCTATTTTGCTATAAAAAAAAAAATTGGTGAACCTCTTACAATTTGAAATTTTTCATAAACTTCTAATTTTGCCGAATTTGAAATTTTTCATAAACATCTAATTTTGCCAAATTTCACTAAAAAAAAGTAAGGATTTTTTTCCCCCAGAAACATCTGGTTTTGCCTAATTTTGCTAAACTATGCAAGGTTCACCCCTTATAATTTGAAATTTGTTATAAAAATCTCATTTTGCCCAATTTTGCTAAAATGTTGCTTTTAATCGGCAATTTTCCTGAAACATAAGATTTTGCCCTAATTTGGCAAAGGTTAACCCCTAACAATTTTTGATTTTTCATACAAATCTGATTTTGCCCAATTTTGCTAAAAATGCAAGGTTAACCCCTTACAATCTAAAATTTTTCATAAACACCTGATTTTGCCCTATTTTGCTAAAAATGCAAGGTTAACCCCTAACAATTAGAAATTTTTCATAAACATTAAAATTTGCCCAATTTTACTACAAAAGCAAGGTTAGCCCCTTACAATTTGAAATATTTCATAAATATCTAATTTTGCCCAATGTTATTCAAAAAGCAAGGTTAACCCCTTACATCTGAAATTTTTCAGAAACATCTGATTTTGCCCAATTTTGCTAAAAATGCAAGGTTAACCCCTTACAATTTGATTTTTTTCATAAAAATCTGATATTGCCCAGTTTTGCTAAAACTGCCAAGTTAATTAATCCCTTACAATCTGCAATTTTCCAGAAACATCTGATTTTGCCCTATTTTGCTAAAAAAAAATGCAAGGTTAACCCCTGACAATTTAAAAATTTTCATACAAATCTGATTTTGCCCAATTTTGCTAAAAATGCAAAGTTAACCCCTCACAACCTGAAATTTTTCATAAACACCTGATTTTTCCCTATTTTGCTAAAAAAATGCAAGGTTAACCCCTGACAATTTGAAATTTTTCATAAACATTTAAATTTGTCCAATTTCACTAAAAAAGCAAGGTTAACCCCTTACTATTTGAAATTTTTCATTCACATCTTATTTTGCCAAATATCACTAAAAAAGCAAGGTTAACCCCTTACAATCTGAAATTTTCCAGAAAGATCTGATTTTGCCAAATTTCGCTAAAAATTCAAGGTTCACCCCTTACAATTTGAGATTGTTCATATAAATCTGATATTGCCCAGTTATGCAAAAAATGCCAAGTTAACCCCTTACAATCTGCAATTTTCAAGAAACATCTGATTTTTCCAAATTTCTCTTAACAAATGCAGGGTTCACCCCTTACAAATTGAATTTTTTTATCAACATCTAACTTTGCCAAATTTCACTAAAAAAGCAAGGTTAACCCCTTTCAATCTGCAATTTTCCAGAAACATCTGATTTTACCCTAATTTGGCAAGGTTAACCCCTTACAATGTTTGATTTTTCATACAAATCTGATTTTGCCCAATTTTGCTTTAAAAAATGCAAAGTTAACCCCTTACAATCTGAAATTTTCCATAAACACCTGATTTTGCCCAATTTCGCTAAAAAATGCAAGGTTAACCCCTGACAATTTGAAATTTTTCATAAACATTTAAATGTTTCCAATTTTACTAAAAAAGCAAGGTTAACCCCTTACATTCTGAAATTTTCCATAAACACCTGATTTTGCCTAATTTCGCTAAAAAATGCAAGGTTAACCCCTGACAATTTGAAATTTTTCATAAACATTTAAATTTTTCCAATTTTACTAAAAAAGCAAGGTTAACCCCTTACATTCTGAAATTTTCCAGAAAGATCTGATTTTGCCCAATTTCGCTAAAATATGCAAGGTTCACCCCTTACAATTTGAAATGTTTCATAAACATCTAACCCCATACAATCTGCAATTTTCCAGAAACATCTGATTTTTCCAAATTTTGCAAAAAAATGTAAGGTTAACCCCTTGCAAACTGTTAAATCAATACATGAAGTGTCCCATTTGACTTTTTAAAACAAATTATATTTACAGTTTTTAGGGTAAAGGAATTTTCTCTTTTTCCTTTCTCTTTTGTTGTTGCTATATTTTGCGAATTAACTCATTCGTATGGAATGCTCATAGTCAATCAAAGAATATTTCACACATAGGGGCCTAAATTATATTTTTTAATTTAATAGAGGCGCAATGATCGTGCTATCATATACCATTCTATTACTATTGCGAATTACTGTATTGTTTGGAATGCTCATAATTAAAGACACGTTATTTGAAAGATGTATAAATAATATTTATATTACAATGTACATCTTTATTTTTTTTCCCGGTAGAATTTATGGCGTTTCTTACGTCAATTGGCAATCGCGTCACTATATAATGATAGTCCAATTGATCAAACGAAACTCCGTTTCGATTATAGTCAATTATGAAATATTCATTGATTTATGACATACACCTTTGTTTCAATTTTGATACTACCCGTAGACCTGCCGAGCAGCTGTAGATATCAAACTAAACCAAAGTATAAAAGATAGAGGGTATAACAAAATCAAAAAGTTATGTGCTAGTCAAGCTTTCAGGGATCGGTCTGAGCCATAACAATGCCCCAGCCGATCCCTTAGTTCTCTTCCGGGGTCTCGGCGTCCCCGACCAATACACACTTCCTTCCCTATCCATCCATATAACCCCGGAGGGCCAGGCACCATGTAAAAGCAAAGAGCTAAGGGAGGAACAGGGCGGCCCCTAAGCCCTGATCCTCCGAGTGGACCACATGCCCTGAACCTGTACGAAGGCGCCAACCTGGAACTCGCGGACAGTACCAGCAGCAGTGCTTACCGATTAAGCTAAGGTACTGTTGGTACTTCACGACGGGAAATTAAATCTCTTATAGTAAATGATTGAACTCATACGTTAAAATCCAAAAAGACACCAGCGGGATTCGAACCCGGGACCCCGCTAACCGTGGACGACGAATCGTAACCACTCGGCCATTTCGTTACCTTAGAATTTTCCTTAAACTGAGAAAAGTTGTCTTTATAGGTGAGCAAACGCGCCAGGAAGATTACTGGGTCCATTTGCTTTACCTTAATGGGTAAAAACAAGTCGATATAATGAGCCCAGTGTGTTTGGTTTGTTAGGAAGCTGCATACCACAGCCTAATGTGCAAAACAGTTGTGTGCTAGGCGGATCATTACGCAACAATGAACACCGCAATTGTGTATTTTCAACAGGCAGAGGCGTAGATTTCTACTCTTTGTATCTGGGCACATATAGATTCGCACCTCCCACTTCAGCTATTTCGACTTTCTTAAAAAGAAAAATAGAGACTGTCAGCGAATCTCCGGGAGTTGAAATAAGGATCGTCCCCTCGATAGACCTCAGACTCAGTAAAGTTCAACATTGGGCTCTTTTTCAACAGCTGTTTTTGCGGAAACTTTACATTTGGATTTTTTTAGAAGCATCTGATTTTGCCTAATTTTAGTAAAATATACAAGGTTCACCCTTACAATCTGCAATTTTCCAGAAACATCTGATTGTGCCCTATTTTGCTAAAAAAGAAAATGCAAGGTTAACCCCTTACAATTTGATTTTTTTCATAAACATCTAATTTTTCCCAATCTTATTCAAAAAGAAAGTTAACCCCTTACAGTCTGCAACTTTCCAGAAACATCTGATTTTTCCCCCCAATTTCGCTTAAAAAATGCAAGGTCATCCCCTTATCATTTGAAATTTTTCATAAACATCTACCTTTGCCAAATTTCACTAAAAAAGCAAGGTTAATCCCTTACATCTGGACGAAACAGATTTTTGGGTTATTGCGTTTAAATGGTGAAATTCTTTTAACGGAGTAATTTCAGTATTTTTTTTTTCATCTAAAAAGTAACTTATGAAATTAGCTATCTAGTCATATTATTATGTTTGGTGCTACATATTTTTTTTTTAATATGATTTTTTTGGGGGGGGGGATGGGTTCCGCTTATTTCGACTCACCCTGTATAACCAAGCAATCGAACTGATAAAATGAGAGAGAACCTTAAGAAATATTAAAAGACATTAAAATACAGAACCAACAAAAAAGATCCTATGTAACATGACACGTGATGTTTCCCTTTACCGTCCCAATTAATGTCTACAAGATTATTTTGATAACTCTTAACCATCTCTTTTGCTCATGTGTTTACACAGTTTCATTATGGGGTTCAGTTGTTTCGTGGATCAAGGACAAAACCAAATTTACCATTACCCTAGATAATGAAATGTGTTTGATTGGCAAAGCTGACTTTGAGTACAAAGTTATCAACTTAATTTTATTAATTTGCCGTTTCCATATTTATAAAATGAAAATGATTGAGAAAGTGCCCTCTTTCCTAGTTCTAAAAAAGATTTGAAGAACTACTACTCCGTGGAAAAATATATGTATACTTGTAATGATAATGTTGGGAAATTTTACTGTAAATGGGATTCCTTTTCTGCACTTTTCCAAGAGTAATTGTTTGAATTGCCATGTTTTGGGTTTGTATGAACTCCTATTTAAATGTGCTTATGTTAAAATATGATTTGTTATTGTTGAAAAATAAAGAGTTATCCCCCGGGATAAAAAAAGAAAGAAATATTTTGATTGATTTTATTTTGGTAAGATTTATAACTTTTTAACATTTCATTTGCCAATTTCGAATAGGCCTTTGTGTATGTAAGAAAAATACATGAACGATCAGCTGCCTACAATATTGATTAATTAATGAATCAATCAAAACTGTATCCTTATTTGTATACTTTATCAAAATCGAATGTAGAATATGCGAATTTGAATTATAACAAATGAAAAAGAGTACAAAATCGATTTTCAACGAATTGGATTGCACATTCGTAACAATCGGCAACGCATCCGTCAAACCGAAAACCTAATCATGTATTTGTATTCCCTTAAATGAAACGTTATGCACATTCATTCATTTGATTGATGCAAAATGAAATCGAATGCTAGTTATTGCGAAAATGAAACCCGGATATACGTCGTTCTCAAACTCGGCGCCAAATTGAATTTATGTTTTACAAATTCAAACGCACATTTGCCAAAATTGTCCCGGAAAACCTATAGTTACCGACCCCTCCAAAAAAGAGAGGAGAGGATCCAGGGCGTGTGTTTGGGGGAACCATCTCTGTCAAATTTTTTTTTTAAACAAATCATAGAACTTCATTAAAAAATAATGCAAACCCCCCTCTCTCTGACACCCCAAAAAGTGTACTAAAATACCGACTGAGCCAGCTTGGTTATGGGGTATTTGTACACTATTCTGCATAGTGTTAATCACTAATCGTAGGATTTGAACAGCGCCCCCTTTGAAAGTATAGTACGAGCCCAGCCCCCCCCCCCACCCCACCTATTGATTTCACGAGGCCAAGTGTCCGGACCAAAAAAAAAACTGTCTACATGCAAAGATTCCTGGACCGCCGCCCCCACCCCCCCCCCCCCCCCCCCCCACAAAAAAAACCCTGTTGCGAACGAAACAAATTAATTTGTTTTCTCATGAATTAATATTACACTTTTTGCCCCCCCCCCCCCACACCCGCCACAAATCGTGGATACTTGAGTGTTCACGGGCCGGGGAATTCCCTTTTTTTCCGGAGGCGGGCGAGGAGTTGAAGGGGCCAGGAGCTCGGGCGGTGGTCGGTTATGGTGGAAGAGCCGAATGGAAACGCCTCTTATATATTCTGAGTCCTCACAATGTGGCAATAAAATAAAAACAAACTGTTTATAAGAACAAGACTGAGTTTTCGAATTACGAGTGAATTCACGTGCGATAGATTGTCATTCTGTCATCCTTCTTTTCTTTTGATCAACATATACCTGGTTAAATCAGCCGTTCCATTTACACAATTACAACCATGTCTTCGTGTATAATCATTTTTTTGGGGGTAATGTAATTAATTGTTAATTAATAGTATACATAAGACGTACATTATGTAGCATGATCAGCGCTCCTAGTGTACTGTGGTGTCCAGCAACCCCTTCCCCTAGCTTGGAATTTCC
Organism: Patiria miniata; assembly: GCF_015706575.1. Lineage (NCBI taxonomy): Eukaryota > Metazoa > Echinodermata > Asteroidea > Valvatida > Asterinidae > Patiria > Patiria miniata. Next base: position 43,856,143 of record NW_024037074.1, read on the forward strand.
ACGGCCGGGTAATTTGTGGATTTTGGTCATCCCTACCCCCCCCCCCCTCCCTGGCATAGATTTACGCCAATGCACACATCCCCAGCGAACACAGTTTAACAAACAAACAACCCAAGAGAGACCTAATATTAATTCTAACTATCTTCCCTGTTCGAATGAAATAATCCAGTGTATTGCAATACTTTAATTTTACATAACGATTTCATAGTGCGCCCGAAGTGAACCGAAACTGTGAAGATTATAGCTCCATGATGTAGTGAAAGGCCAGGTGGTACCGCCGTTTTGTAGAGCTTCACAGTCATCATACATAGCAGCCTTGAAATTGAAAATAAATAGTACAGGATGCACAACAAAATGTCCCAACATACATGTAAACAATCGATAGATCAGACCACTGTAATATCAAGACAAACTTTAATTGCCATTTGCAAATTAAGCAAAGTAAACGGTACAGATAATTATCAATACCATCAGGCCTAGTCTCTGTGTATACAGTTAGGAAAAGGAAAGAAAAACCCTTACTGGAAAAATAACAGCGCTTTCATTGTGTTATGTACGCAGCGCACACACAACGCTTCGGTGTCATTTGGGTTAATTATTTATGTGACGTCATTACTTCCGATTTCTCAACGGCAGTGACCGCATGCAATAAACTTTGCATAGGTCGATATCTCGTACAAGTACACAGTACATGCAGTACACGCAGTCTATGTTACAGGTTAAGCTCGGATCGTACATGTACATGTACGCACACGTAGCATAATGTGGCTGCGCTCTTTAAACTGCTTGTTTTAAAATCAGCTGGTGGAGACTAATTCCATCATTTGATGGATCTTTCAGCGATGGTGGAAGGTAGAGCCATGTCTCTAGTCCTGTATTCATGAGTTTGGATTCATCCAGGCGACTGTGAGTAGACGGAAATTCAACTTGTTTTGCGTGGAGTTTTCGTTTGGAAAAGCCACTTGAGTACACATTGGTAAGTGTACGTACAGTCAGTCACGTCAGTAGAGACCTGTGGTTTGTGTGTGTTGGGTGATGTCTGAGGTTCTGTGGTCTTGTGTTAATAATGAGGTAATGTGGTTTTGTTGGTCCATGGGTTGATCCTCCATGGTCCTACAGGTGTGATGGTACCGGTTAGTGCCAGCTCCATGGTGCCAGTGATACCATGGAGTAAGGTACTGCCTACTGGACTCTGCATAAAAAGCGTTACCAAAAAAAGTATGAATGATTTGTTGTGTGATGGTGATAGGTACCAACACTAAGGATGTGACGATTACACATTTAAACGTTCATACAAAAACAACTCTAATTTCTAAATTCATTTTACAAATTTTCCAGAAGCGTTTAAACAAAACCTGAATTATGATTATAAAGAAGGGACCTCTGTTTACCCTTCACATAGTTTTCCTTTGAGTAAAAGTAAGATCTAGGCTAGTCCGAGTAACTTGGACCCAACTTATCGCCTTTTTTAACATTTGGACATGGTCTGGCGATAGTGGGGTCCAAGCTAATACCGTGTCCTGGACAACATCATCATGTCACTGTCCCAAAAACCAACATTTTCCAAAAAAACCCATCAGATTTCACCTTCAAAACGGCCTCCAAATGACTAGATATGCCACCTGAGGTACAAGTAGACATCGATAATTAAGATGGTTGTACTGAAGTTTACTTACGATCCGGAAAAAAGTGAAATTTTCCGTTCATTTCGAAGAGCTCCCCTCGCGATCTTGAACACGTTAAATTTCCGATCGTGTTTAATGTTTGAACGACGCGATTTCTTCTACATGCCCAGCGTACATTCGATGGTCCCCGTATCCCGAGTGCGATTCCGTTACCGTTACAATTTTATGACTTGCCATAGACTTTGCACAGCACACAATCACCAAAGTGGCATGATGTCCAGTAGTGACATACAATGTGTGTAAATTGTCCTCGATAAGCCCCATAAATGTGGCTCATACATGTATTACTGGACATGCAAAGTTTTGTAAAAAAGTCTGTTGTATTTCCTGTATTTGAAATCTAAACTTTGTTTTTTTCACTTGATAATGATATCCGATTTGGCTACTTACGTGGGAATAGCCTGAGAAAATTGAATGTTATTCCTCTAGATATCTAGTTATCCTGCAATAATACTGCAGTATTTTTCACGAGGTCATTGGTCATGGACCTTTGACCAATTTTTCCTGGTTGTTAACCAGGAAAGTAGCTTCAGTAGTGAAAATCAAGTGAAAAACAAGGGTAGATTTCAAAGTCGGGAAACACAGCTTTTCAGGAAATTAAACATGCATTGGTGTGTGACTGTGGCTCACAATACGGAGGAAGTCCAGTCAAATTTGAGCCACATACATGTAAAGGGGCCACCTATCCAAACAAGTCGAGGTACATGTATGTAATCGGATAATTTGCCAACTGTACAACTATTCAGATTCTTTTAATGTAATGTTGTCTGCGGGTAGAACTTGGGCATGAATAAAAGTGTCTGTACATCATTGTACGGTACCTGGGTATCATGTAAGGGTTAATTCTTCATGGAAAGGACATTAAGCTGGAGGTTCTCATAAGAAATCTTCACAAACAGAAAAAGACTTGGTGTGTTGCTTTGAGTTTCAGATTTAAATTCGAAGAAACTGTGACTTGTTTTGCATAATTTTAATTCTTATGTTTATGTACAAAAATGTACATTGTAAATTGTCTGCATCAATGTTTGTCTACGTCATGCCCTATTTTAATAATAATTTGTGTTTTCGTCAGATACATGTATTGGCAAGCCAACAACTTTTGCCAATTCCCAACTGGCCAAGGTGAATGATGTTTTATAATGAAAGTCTCAAGTAAAGGGTATTGATGTACAGTAGGCTAATTATAGGCAGAACTTGGTCCATGGAGTCTATGGAGAGACTTAAAATTTGCAAATTTCTAAGCATAGCCTACCTTTTACTTTGTGTATTGCTCACAAATGACACTCTCTTTGATTCGATCAACAATCATTGTAAAAAGTTTAGTTGTGTACAAAGTGTATCGTACAGCATCATAACCCAGGAAGTTCACTCACAGGGTGATCCAGGAAATGTGTGGTTTGTTTTCAAAAGAATTTTCTTGTCTCCTTCATTTTCAGCTTGCTGACGTTGACTTTATTACTTTGTCATCATGGCGACCAAGAAGAAGGGTTTACACGGTGCCAAGCGACGATCCAACTCATCTCCTGAGTTACACCTTCAAGTTGATGATAGAGCAGCATTGGAAGATGGACTTGGTCAAATTAGGAAAAAAGTGGACAGTGTCTGCAGTGGTGAAGAAGGTGCTAAATCTTTGCAGGGGACATTGAGGAGATCTGAGTGTGATAGCTCAGTAACTTGTGCAGATGCCTCTGAACTAGTCTGCAAAATGTCTGGTTTAGCAGCTGCTGCAACTGAGCGTGATGTTGAACAACCATGCAGTACATGTGGGCAGACAGCATCTGGGAGGGTAGCCAAGACCATGGAACCAGCAGTAAGGCCCAAAATTCGTAACTTTAAGTCAAGAATGGGAAAAGTCAAGAATTCACAGGAAGAGAGACGGCCTCCAGCAGATCGGGTCATTATGACAGTTGATGACAACATGGACAGTGTACACTCATCTAGCTCAGAGATGGAAGAAACGGGAGGACTGGCCCCAAAACAATCCAAGAGGCAAGGCTTTGGTCGTGTTGCCAGTGCACTTGTTGCGAAGTTCCGCCTCAAAACACACAGACATCAACGTAGAGGTTCCACAAGTGACTCTGACTCCTCATCAAGTGCCAATGAGATTAAGATTGAATCTCCTCGTCCTCGGTCTAAATCATTCAGTGGTCGTATTATGCGCAAGTTTGGCTCAAAGGATAAGGCAGGCATTGGGAGAGACTCACCTCGCCGTGATATGACGAGGAGAAAAGCACAATCCCACGCTAGTCGCATCCAGTCTTGTATTGGAGTTGTCTTCACAGGAAAGGCAGCAGCAAAACAGAAGGGAAAGGCCTCAAAGAATGAGAATGATGCTCAGAGACCACGGCGATATACTCCAGTCATCAATCTAGATGAGTTCAACCCTGATGATTATCCCATAGAAAGTGAGGATGACATTCAGAGAGTCTTACGAGAACAAGAGATCCGTGACGGTGTGGATCCACCCCCAGGATATCAGCCACATTTCTTTGCTGAGGCTGAAACCCATCCTGAACCATCTACAAAAGTTACTGATGCAGAGAAACCCTATCATCATACGAGTAAACTAACAGAAACGCCATCTTGGAATGGGTGTAGTGCCGTGGCCGCAGCAGCAACTCCTGTAGTACAAGGACCCAGTCACACCACAGCAAACATCTACGATCAGTATGGTTCCCTGACACCAGAAGGGAACTACATCCCCAGGACAGTACATACACAGATTGACTACATGCACTGTCTGGTACCAGACCAGAAGAGTATAATGGGAAGCTCTTTCTACTGGGGTAAAATTGACCGCTTTGAAGCAGATCTACTCTTAGAGAACAAACCAGAGGGGACATTCTTGTTACGTGACAGTGCACATGATGAGTTTGTTTTCTCTGTGAGTTTCCGTCGTTACGGACGCACCCTCCATGCTAGAATCGAACAATGGAAACACAAATTTAGTTTTGATGCTCATGACCCGGGAGTATATTCCTCACACACAATCTGTGGTCTACTCAAACACTACAAGGACCCTAACTTCTGCATGTTCTTTGAACCAATGCTGACTATCCCACTACCAAGACCGAATCCACCTTCACTACAAGAACTTGCAAGAGCAACAATCTGTTCGCACACAACATACGATGGCATCACCCACATGGCATTACCGCGTACCCTGAAGGAGTATGCGAGAGAGTACCATTATAAGCAGAGGGTTCGTATGAGAAGGTTTGAGGTGCCTGAAATGCCAGTAGTGGCTGAACAGAGAGTGGGGGTTATTACCAAGACCTGTATATCCCGGTAAATAGGAAAGTCTGTCATTTTAAAACAAGACTACAAAGTACAATCCCAGCAAACTCATTCTATTACACAGAAACTGGTACCGGTAAACAACTCAATGTTTCAAGCAGAAGTAACGTTATCTTTTCTTATAATATTAATCTTGTCCTGTGTGTATGGATAAAATTTGTCAAATTTGTTATGCCTCTCAATTCTCGAAAAAGTGTCGGCCCAATTGGGGATTTTAGAGGTTTGATTTCTAATTAAAAATATTAAATGTACTGAAACATTAACATGATCTTACAGCACCACTGGACTTTTGTTTTGGTTTGTAATGAAGTAAGAGGTATACTCGGATTAAACAGTGTGTGCACAACAACTTGTTTGTAGAAAAATACAATAAAGGCTGTCGGCAACAGTTCCATTGATTTTGTTTTTGACAAAATAACTGGCGTTTGACTCAAGTGCCAATATTGCTTATAAATGTTAGCACACATCTCTATCCCTGTCTTTGGTATACATACCGGTTCATTGGGATACAGTTTCAAAGTCATGGTTCAGTGAACATTGTGGCACATACGACACAGCACAATAATGCCATTGGCGACTGTTCTTTTCAATGCTGAATATTTTGTACTGTAGGTATTTAACAATACAAGTGAATCATTGTGGAAAGCAGTGTAAATGAAATGAACGGGTATAAATTGCAACATTTACTGTGGTGGAAATACATGCATCCATGAATTAAAGTTGAAATTCTGAAAAGAGAAGACAGTTGGTTTTACTTTTGAATAGCCCTGTTCATGGGTGATATAGACTTGCATTCAAATACATGTAAACAGTGGGTAAGAACATACAAGTCCACACAAGGTGTATTTGAAAGAAACCATATCAATTATTGCAACTACCGGTACATATTATGTACGCCTGAAATAAAATTTGTATACTAGTACATGTCTTTTAAAATACATGTAATCTTGCATTTCTGTAATACAAGAAAATAATCAACATGTGTGTTGTAAATATATGAACATGTACATGTACAGTGTCATGCTGTGTACATTTTACTTTATCTTCAAGCAAACTTGAATCCTCGATCCTGATTGGTCGATCCATGGCAACAAGCTGTGCTACATATAACCATACCGCACGGCCACGGACCATACCGCACTCCGCGTATTGCGCTATTCTAAGCCTACGTGACGCGATTAGTGCTGCACAATTCACTGTGAATTCAAAAGTTGCGCGTAGGTTACAGCATGCGTGTTCCAACTTTACTGTGCGTCAAGTTTGCTTGAAGATAAATTCGTTATCGCACTTGCGCTTGTGGAACACGGAAAATGAAGTGCGTCTGTGTCCCACATACTTCAGCCTCGTGGTATGTGGGACACAGACGCACTACATTATTTCGTGTTCCACTCGTGCTCGCAAGATAACTAAAAGTGTCCATATGGACAGCACAACTACAGTATGTCATACATGTACATGTACATGTATACCTACAATCAATGATGCCCTTGCCTTGATGCATGTATTCAGGATTACCTTCATGCGGATCAATTGGCATCTACATTGTATATGTAGACTTCATGGACACACAATTCTGAAGCATACACATGACATGTACACGTACATGTACATGTCCTGTAGACCTGTACTGTTTTGGGACACCTGGCAGACTTATTCAAGTTTATGGCCTTGTAGTTTTGTGGCTGGCCTAGAGTTCCCAAAGCACTTTGGTCCAAGACACAGACTATTCTGTAGCATTCTTGTTGTAATGTTTGCAACCTCTATAGATGTGATATACAAAGTACATGGACTTGCACAAGTCTATGGCCTTGGTGTAGGAAAGTGTCTGGCCCAGGCAGTTGACCATGGCCTGAACAAAGGCACAGACCGTGTATAGACTATAGTACATGTACATGTTGGCTGTTGGTTATTTTGCCCTTCATTTAAGTACATGTATGGGTGCATCTAACAACTACTGCTACATGTGTATATTTGTTGCAGATTATTTTGTCCCTTTACCAGAGTTTCTATTATACACGTACAAAGTGTTATTTGTAATCTATAGGTACATGTACATAATTAAAGAGGATATTTTGTGAACCTCATGGCAAACAATGTCAGAAATTTAACTTCATTCATGTACAAATGTGTGCGAACACAGAACATTCATGTGCCTATATGCAATGATTTAAATTTCCATGAATTCTAGCATATAGTCGGAAATGACTGCTAGTTGAAAAAATAACTACTGATTTAAAGAATTAGAGAATATTTTATTTGTAATTCATATTTGACTTATTCTGACTAGTTTTGCACATGTACGGCAACCGGGTCTGTATCCTCCATGGTTTGGCAGTGTTTGGGATGCATCTGTGCGTTAAAGTGTTGAGAGTTTCCACCAAATTGCACTAAGTCACGAGCAAAGTTTGAACCATTTTGAGTAGGTCAGGCATGTATAATGTGCTGCCTTCTTAGTAGCCTGTGACACTGTGAATAGACATCTTGTTGTTTAACTTGTACGTACACCTTGCTTGTTTCATTCGCAATGAACAAGGGCATTATATTGTGAGATAAACATTATCGTCAGTTTAACAGACCACACTTTGTCAAGCCAGCTGCATACCATTATACAGAGGCCAAGGCATGACTAAGGCCAAATTTTGCAGTTTGAATCGTACATGATTTTCAGTTTGTTTCCTGCTCTTTACCAAAGGTTGAGGAAATCGACCCCGGCAAGTTAACCAGACTTGCTGTACAAATTTCTTCACGTACTGTACTTTCCTCTTCTGCAGTCAGCGTTTCCGTTTGAATAACCTACACCAAAACATGTCCAGACTTGCCCAGATTTGGGGGACGCGGTGCCAACTGGCGTTTTGTCATTTTGTTTGCATTTTCATTTTTGGGGTGTTTAGCTGATCGCTCAGTGTGATTTTTGGTGTTCCAGACTAGAAGTAGAACACATGGGCCATCATCAACCTTTGGTCAGATAAAGAGAGCAGAGATAGGATATTTGTATTGGGGGTTTATGTCCACACCAACGTGGCAAGCTAAAACCCGCCCCTATTCATACAGTGGGAAAAACCCAAATTGCACAACCATTTCCTATTCCATTATCTTTATTGTTGGACTATAAATAGATATACACTTTGAATTGTTATTGGCACTGGGTCTGTGCCTAGTAGGCTGTGTAAATTCCAGGGGGGATTTGAGGAATTCATTTATAAGAAAATGGATTGTTAGGGCTATCTTTTGTGGTGGCTTGTAATTTGTATATATTGTACAATTATATAAATATTAATTTATATATAATGTTTCAGTTATAAATTTCAGAATCTTGCATGCATGCTTTTACTGAAAATATCTGAATTTATTTGTGAAAAATTGTTTGCATCAAATTGCATGTGCTTATATGGCAGGTATGCTCTGAAATTATATGTAGTTGAAGCGAAGTTTTTCTTTGTTTTACATAAAGTCCATGCTTTTATACAACTTGATTTGCTTACTTATAATTCCATTATGTGACTCTAACTTTTTAAAATTCTTTCTCTATGCTCATGTAGCTGTGTTCTTTTTATTTTGAATTCATGACTACTCTAGGATGAAGACAACTCATTTTTGTAAGGAAATAACACTCATATGAGACTGGCATTCCAGAGTGGCGTCAAACCAAAAAGCATTAGGAGTTACCGGTACTCGTCAATCCAAATATATTCGGTTTTAGATGGGCAGACCTTATGTCCACTAGACCCCAAGAGTCGCTCCTAGTGAATGCAGCAGTCACAATGTGGATGACACGTGCATGTACGTGTAGTTGTTTTGCTGAAATGTCAAACTTCTAGTTTTGCGCAGATGTACCGGTAGCTGTGGAACACAAGTCTGAACCTTGCCTTGTAACACACATTTGGCACAGGTCCAGTAGCAGGTGCATTAGTGCAATAATACTGGAACTTTAGATTTGGTTGAAAGTTGGTTCATGTCTAACATTCTTCCTGTTGACATCAGTATCATGTGTTGGAATATTAACTGCACAATAATGGCATGGAACAAGCTTAACCTGAGACTCAATCCAACAAAGTGCTGCTTCTGAGTTCAGAAGATCTTAAACAAATCTACGAATATATGTAATTGGAATCAAAAGGGACTGCCAATATTTTCATTCTATTCATAGGATGCCAAACTGAGTGAAAGAACAAATGAACAGCTGAGAACGACATTTTTCATGCAATTGAAAAATAAAATTCAATCTCTTGAAACTAATTTTGTGAGAATTGATGTTGTTTAAGAAGCACAGCATCTGAAGCCTGTTGTAAAGTCAGATTTGCATCAACAATTTCATTCTTTACTTTTGCAAACAACCCAAACCTGAAGGTGCAAAATGTTCTTATCTTAAATGCTATTGCATACAGCAGGAAGTAATATAGATATGCCAAGTTCAATTGTACATGTACATGTAGGTTATCTGTAACCATGAATTGGTTTTGGAATGCGGATGGGTTTGATATCGTTTGTGTGGTTTTCAAAGAAATCATCCTCATGAACTGGCCGTTCATTCAGCAATTGGCATTTATTATATTTTCGCAATATATTTAGAAAATTATTTTTTTTTCTTTTCACAGCTATTAATTTCAATGTGTATTGTGCCTAAACCTATGCAAAAAGTCACATATTGAAATTTGCACCATTTATGTATACTTCAGCAATTCAAAGTGCTTTGATGTTTTTTGTTTATGAGGACGCATACATGTAGTTGAGAAATCCATGCAATTTGAATAAACTGTCACTAATCTGAAACTGAAAGACAAATTGTTTCCTGTGGACTTATTCCATGTCTATATTTAATTATGGAACAGTTCCTAGTTAATTGCATCTATGATGTCATACTGTAGCATGATTGACAAATTAGCACTAAAAAAGGAACAATATTATAGGGGCCTAAACCAATCAATCCCCAATCATGTCGGACAGGAAGTGGTCAGTCAGTTTTATTTCATTTCTATCTGTATAAACCTTGGTTGCTCTCGTTTTCACAATATAAGTACCAAGTCACTCTCATTACTCATGATGTTTTTGTTCCAAATATAGGTCTTTAATTCTACATATCATGATTCAATCATTTATATTGCTGACTACATGCAAGACGTATATTCAAGAAATGATTATACAAAAAACATGTTTACTAAATTAAAATAATGTGTCGCCAAAGATTCACGAAACGTCAACTTGAGATGAAAATGATTCCTATAGCCTAAAACAAGCGTTACATTCAAGCCTTTCATGAACAAAACAAAAAGAATTTGGAGGAAAAAACCATGTCACGTATATAATCCTGATCAAACATGTTGAATTTACCCAGTTGTCAAAGGAAATTTCTTAAAATTTCACATTTGTTTTTCTTTTTTGAAGACACGTTCACACAGGTACAATTGCCAAACAGATGGAATTCACTGAAGGTTTTGCACACCGAATTCCCTACCATGTTTCTTCCTTGGAATGCAATCATGCCAAATTCCATTGAGTGGTGACAAATTCAACAGGTTTCTCCCTCCGTGGGGAATTAAATTGTTCAAACAGTGCCAAATATGTGCAGACTGCCTCCTAGGTGTTGCCAAGCAATCTGTCAACTTAATTCCCAGTACATTGTACATGTATTCTGTCTTTTCTTTTTGTTCTCTTTCTTTTAAGGGGGAGGGGGATTCTCGGAGGTTGTATCTTGAGTAGTCTATTTATGGACTCTCTGTGTTTTATTGAAGTTTATTTGTTTTCTGTACATACATTTGCATGCTAGGCTGGGGTTAAAAACACCTGCAAACAAACAAAAACAACCAGGAAAAGTAGGGTTTGAATACAAATGTGATCATTATTACAGTCCTTCACACTTAATGATTTTAATCCATAAATTCCTGCAATGTCTCAGGAAATTTTGATGGCAGATTTTGTTTTACCCAAATGGAAATTGTTTTAGCTCCATTCCATTTATAAAATAAAAAGTGAGGTCTAAGTAAGGAGTTGACCACAACATGCAGCATCTCATGCGACAATACATGTAGGTTAGTGCTAAAAAGGTTGGTGTGTGACACAAAAACCAAGGTAATTTCTAAGAATGTCCCAATCAAATAAAGCCATCTCAATGACAACCCAGCCATCTACAAGAATCAATTGCCTGCAATGTCCACCTAATTGTCTTTCAATGCATTTTTACTAATTTAGTGCAAAAATCAATTGAACCTGGCATTCATTTCCCAGAAAATGTGACAAATTGAAGCTTGCTTCTCTAGATTAACACATTTTCAGACCGTCTCTATTACATACCCTGCGGATTCGGGGCGGAAATTGAAAAAAAGTACTTCAAGCGTGAATCTCCATGGAGAGATGAAGTTTCCAAATTGGAGGTTTGAGATGTAGAGCAACAGATGGGTTTGATTCTGTTCTGAGAAGAAAAACTCATTCCCTAATCAACAAAAGGCACAAGTGTACCACAGACTGTAGGTCATAGGTCAATCAAGAAATGTCACATTTCACCTTTCATATTTCCTTTCATTTTATTGGAAAAAGTCCAAAGAATTGTCCACTTAAAAAGTTTTGTTATGCAAATCATGATTCTGATGTGTTACAATAATCAACACATTTTTAACAGATAACTGAATGTTATGTGTATAAATACAACATTGTTGGTTCAATATTGAGGCACCTGCACTATTACAGTATAGTGAAAGGGTGTTCAAGATTTCCAATGTGAACTGAGTGACATTTTGAAGTAAAAAGTCTTTTTAAATGTTATTTTTCTTATGCTGTTTTAAGGACACTGATAATTTTGTATTTAGTACTTTATCACAACACAAATTAACCCAACCTCCCTGAATGCCTTCATAATCATTAAAGAAATTGAAAATACATGTACATGTACAAGAACATGCACATAAGCGATTCATTCTGAAAAATAAGAAATGTATCTAAATGGTACAGGATGGTATTTTAGATTTTACAGATTATCACTACATTGTGAGGGTTAGGATAGGTACGTTGCATCATGAAATGACTAATCATTCATAGACTTTGTATTTACTGCCATGTTTGGCAACTACACATGAAATGTGAGTCTGTGGTGTGACCCTTAATGTAAGCGTCCTTGGTGTGTCCTGGGTGTATCAAGGGTGTGGCAGATACAAGAGGTTTGGTGGGGCCACACCCTTCACTCAGTCTACTTACATCCCGGCTTTACTTTACAAAACACAGCTGCATTCAGAAATATATCTCCAGGGTATTTCTATTGACGTACATCAGAGATCTTGAATCTGCATAACAGAAAAGAAACAATACAGATTAAATAAAAATAAACAAAAACAATTATTGCTTTCTTGTCTCACACAGCAAATCCGACACTTAAGCCCTGGTATTATGCAACTGCTGGAACAAAGAAATAAATAAAGTCTTTTCCACATATGGAATTTAGAGTAGTCTAAGCTTGTCTGAGACAGGTATCATAACCTTGGAATCCAGCTACACATCGAAGTGCTTTGAATGTCAGACTTGGGCAGACAAATACCAAACAAAACATGCATGAATACACCAGAGTATTCAGTATGAAATGGCCAAACCAGACATTGTTTGATTTGCTAGCAAGAATGCCAGGTGGAAATGTCTGAACTTCAACCCTGAAAAGGGCCTGAGGGAGAAAATAGCAATTCCTGAGATTAGTGCATTTACAGCTTGCTGTTATGGTTGAAAGAAATTGGTTTAAAGTGGTGAAGAAATATCTGCCCCAAGAAATGTTTCCAATCTAGGCCTACTTCAGAAAAAAACCAAAAGAAATATAACTGATTTTATTAGCAAGGGTTGATTATTTTTGAAACAAGCAAAGAATCTGATATCAAAATGTTAAACCTGTGACTCCCAAAAGGCTGTCTAATGGCAAACTATTGCCTATATATTTGAGATATTAATTGTTGAACTTGCTACATCAGATTGGAACCAGCCAGCCAACCTCAGCAAGCTTGGAGGTTGAGTGGTAAGACATGCGCTTGTACTAAAGCAGGGAGTTGCACGTGGGTTCTAGTCCCACCTGAGCAAGCATGTGATTTCCTTTTCTATAGTAAGCTCTTGGACGGCACTGAATATACATGACAGACATTATCATAACATCAGTGAAGGGCAAAACGTAATACAGGGATGAAAATGCTGTCTAGACTTTTTACATATATCCATAGAAGCCCATACTATATAAATTGACCCTTAAAACTGCCAAAGCTGACATAATCTTACAGTACAGAATTGTCCTGACACAGTGGAATAGCCCCTTGAATTACCAGTCATATTTTTGACCAACCAGGTGCTACAGATATCTCTGTTACTTCTCCTACTAGATCTGATGCACTCAGAAGCAAGGAAACAAATTGAATTGATAAACAGCCTGCTGTCGGGGAGGAAACACAAGGGTCTTACAGAAAATTGATTCCATCCTTTGGTTCTAAAGTTAGACTTCCTGAACCCAGCGTGCTAGTCTACATGACGTGAGGGCTATATCCTTTTCTTTTTCCCGCTTTGGGGGTTCTAGACGTTCACTGTTCCTCTTTTGGCTCACAGTCGGTGCCACATCTGCACAGTGTTGATAACATACCAATGATCCTTACTCCACCCTGGTCCTCTCCCGCCCAGTTTTAATTTAATGATAGGGGGCAAGAGGTTGTCTTTGACTGAAAGAGTTGAAAAAGAAAAGTGTTTGCCGTTCAGATTCAATGGCTGATATTGTTTATGAAATGTGTCTTGGTTGACACCTGTCCAATTTTATCATCTGCTTAAAGGGGGTCCGTCTTAATGACAATGTCTTAGGTTGAGGTCATACAAAACGGATTGCACTTTATTGGATGGAGTTACAGTAAACACCTGCCCCTCACCCCTAGAAAGTTGCCCCATTCATTCCCTCGACTCACAAGAACAGGAAAAATCATGAGAAACTAACCCCGGCCCACCTCCACAAATGTATGCAAGTTATTGTTTATAAAATAGGCTTCTTACTGAAACACATTTTGAGCAGCTCACTGGACCCCACTTCACCATGGAACTCTCTAGACATTTTCATATGTTGTTTTGCCTGCATCTCTCAGTACTCCAAATGGAAATTCATCAAACACTTCACTCAAATTCAACAGCTGACACTCAACTGTGATTGTCCCAAAGGGAAAAAAGAAAAGAAAAGAACAGGAGTAATTTGAAATGAAACCTGTCAAGCTTAGAGATAAGTAGGCAGGTTTAGTAGCATTTTTTGCTCCCAGTTTTCCTGACCAGGGGTAGGGTAGGCATGCTGAATTAAATTAACTGTTGACTTGAAATTCAGGTTTTGTCAGAGAAAATTGGAAACTTTGCTTTGGGGAATTTCAAGGAATTTTACAGGATTCCTATGTCATGTACCAAAGCAAAAACCTCAGTTTTAGAACTTTTTTAGGGGGTTGGGGTGGGGGTGTCATAGGAGGTGTGTAGAGGTAGGGGCTCCCCAAAAACAAAGACATATGACAGCATTTGACATTATGTTTAAAGACTTAAAGGAGTGTCTAATTTCTCACATCAATTTAGAAGTGAATAATGGAGCCATTTATAGGCTAGTCATTTCCTGTGGAATTCTGTTTTGTTATCATTTCCTGTTCTATTGATAAGTTCTATGAAAATGACGGACTGGGACTGTACAAGCATGACTCGATCATTGGTTTGGCACAGTTTCATAGAACATGGAATACAGATATTTAGTTGTGGTTAAAGAGAGAAACTCTAATGTAGTTGGGGTTAAAGGGGGAAACTTAAATTAATTTTCTCCAAATATATGGGATCGGAAACAGGAAGAGAAGTCACAGCTAAATTAATGATTTACAAAGAGTTTTCTAGCTAACAAGGAAGGACATTTAACATTTCTGATGATACTGTAATCGTGACCCTCTGAGAAATGTACAACGTCATACTTGGTATTTAAATATCCCATTTCCTGTTATCTAAGCTCCTTTCTTCCTATCTACATATTCTGGTTATTTTCTTGCTCCTATATTTGCTTTTGTTCTTCATAAACCTTTTCGTCTGAAGAACAAACAACAAAAGAGCCATTTGAATCCTCTATTCACAAAATTAATAAATAAAAAATATGAGCTTAAATATTTTGACTGAGATTGAGATTTTTGTGAGTGTTTTTGGAAGCAGCGCTTTTGCAACCAAAGTCTTGCAAGAAATGTTTAGGAGGAATTTCTGCATCAGGAAGATGTTAATTTTAATACTGGATTTTGACTTTCACTAACCATAATTTTATAAAAACGCCTACGCTGTGCTGCCCAAGAGGCAAAAACAGAATCACAAGCTTGATGTCATAAATTCACCAGCAACTTTATAGCCTCTCAGCACATGTTTCAGGTTCATTAACCCCCCACTCCCATTTCCTGTTCCTCAACAACTGTTCTCCATCATTCTTAACAAACGTGATCTTCCTCTGAAAAATCCGATCATAAAAACCGGCACAGGAGCAGCCAGGCACTCAATCACAATAAATTAAAAGAAAAAAATCTGTGAGTGTATACATGTATCCCTCAGAAATATCAGCGGCAGCCTGTTGTCCCTTTAATGGCAGCTTCCTGCTTGGTGACTTTCTAATTTTAATGGATAGCCTTGGGATACCTCAAAGCATGCTCTCCTAGCCCTGACCCGATATTAAATGCCGGAGACCTTGATTTTTTTATCGCTTGATTTATCAAGCCAGGATCGTGCTTGAATGCAGGATTGCAGACTTGCGTGAAGCCATAAAATGTACTTGTGAATGGACTTTGAGGAAAGGGTCTGGAAGAGGAAACAGGAGATTGAACAGATGGGAGAACAGAGGTAGGGCATCTTAGGAGAACTGAAGGAAAGCATCTAGAGAGGGGAGATGGTGGGATGAGATTGAGGATGGTAACAGGAGGACATGTTGGGGAAATAGACTTAGCAGCAATTGGGACAACAAGGGACAACACATCAATGTCTTGATATTGGTTGTTTATTCCAAGGTCTACCAACGGCCAATAAAAGCAATGCTCACAGGGAGCTAGCTCTACTTTCTTGCAAGGTTTGAATGCAATTTGAAATACAGGTGTGTATGCTGACCTTCAAATGCAGACAGAGTTTCATATTGACCCTATCGTGTACTTTTCTGAGATAGTGTGAGGGTAAACAACTTCGCATTTGTAAAAGAAATCGTGTAGACTTGAGCCACATACAATCAGGGAAAAATGAGAATGAAAATACATGTACATACACTTTGTCACAAAATGGAATACACCAAATTTTTTAATCATCTGTACAAATGCATGCAGAATTACAAATTGAGTGATCTCTAAGTGCTATTTGATTAAAAAAGAAAACTGATCATGAATACTTCTACACTTGTGTGTTTTATTTGTTAAGAATTTGATTGATTAAATAGTGACTCATTCAATGTGGTATCTCATTAACTTCTTTAATCAAGTAACCTCCATGACTCCAAATAAACTACATTTTTTCCTACTGTCATGAACGAATGTTGCAATTAGTTATTGATTTGTAAATGTTAAAATTAGCAACCAGTTCTGCAATGCTGTTATAGTCACTGAAAAGACAAAAAAAAAAAGGAAAATATAAAAAACTTTATGCTTTGAGTTTTCAAGATAATGCTTAAACACTAAAAACAACTTTAAAATCCTGAAAATGATTCCTCTCCCATCACATAGGCACATTTATGACATACATTAAATATTTGTAAATTTCATGGTAGTGTACATGTATTGCCAATATTTCTTGGGTAAATTTATGTTGATGACAAAAGTAAAAGGAGCACTTTTAAACGGAATGCTCCCTTTTGAGCTTTAAAACATATTTTTCCACAAAAGTGATAATAGTTGGAAAGTTCATTAATTTAAATGTGAAATATAAAAATCCACACAACTATACCTTGAAAATTAGTTCAATATCAATTGGTCAAATCAGATTTTCTATTGTTCCGACTGCATTGGCCAAATTTGCCCGAGTATCAAGTTGGGTTTGTTTCAATGGAATGTTTCCACTGCGAAGGTATTGGAACTCTAACATAAATACCGGTACCTCCCTTCCTGAATGGAGGGTTGTGTACATGTAGATACCGGTTTACAGAGGGGTGGGTCTATGACAGGCCTGTCAGTCACTAAGGAAGGGTGGGGGGGGGGGGGGCAAGCACGCGGGAACGGGGGGTGCTGTGGGTGCTGCAGCACCCCCAACTTTTTGGATTGGGGTGCTGGAATATGCTTCAGCACCCCCTACTCCCGGAAAAAATGTGTTCCAGCCAGTAGTGTTCTACGACGATGAAATTGCGCCGCTACGCTATACATTATGCTTGCTCTACAAATATCTCCTTCGTTTTGTTCGTTTCTAGTTTGCCGCGGCTAAGCACGGCCGCTTCGAACGTCTAGCACAAACACTGTAAAATATCAAAAGGAGGTATTTTCTAAATTTTCAGGCAGTGCAGAATCGATGTTTCTCTCAAGGTATCTAAAATCATGCATGTCTATGATATTTCCGCCATAATGGAAGCTTTGACCCGAAAGCAATAACCTCGGCCATGACAATGGTGGCAAAGTTGATTTATGTTTGCCCGGATTTTTTTCATTCGATCTTTCAATAGGGGCAAATGTTCATACATGTACCTTTCCCCTGAAGGTTTTTCTTTACATTTAAAAGTTGTATTGACGTTGCTAACATTCTGTACACAGCATTAACAAATAGCAAGGTTCACACACATCTCCAACATAATGGTAGTGGAATTGGCTTTCATTGAAACTAGTCATGCTTTACGCCAATTCCAGTGTAGTTTCGTTTTAATAAAAAAAGCTATTCATGTTTTACCATCTGCAGGTTTGTCCTCATAAAAACTCAGTAGACCGATAAATCCTTGCCCAGCCCCAAACTTGCCATCTACCGATCATAAACATAAAGATGCATTTGGTCTTTCAGTCTTTTATATTTGCCATTCCCTGTAACAAACAAATAACACTGCAAATATATCGAGAGCCAAGGGATGGACCCCCTCCCCCGCAAGCAATCCCCCAGCAAATATTCTTGTGGTGTGACCCCCTCCCCCCAAGCTACTGGTCTCCCTGTCTTTGTCTTGACCGGCCATGTTTTTTCTCATTCTTCTATCCACCTAAATCTTTGTTTTCACAGTTCTCAATACATATACCATACACACAAGGTGCACTCCTAAAGAATTCTACTGGCAAACTCTAACTACATGACATATATAACACCTCCAACAAAAGATTGGATTGTCTTCTGCATGATTTCTTCTCCTGTGTCCATACGCATGACGTTTTCCATCTAAGACATCTATTGCCGGCAAGTAACATGCATGATGGAGGATGACTCATACAACGCACTTGTCATTTCATTGACTGTATCTCGTCTCCTTTCATTACTATCCATTAGCTTCATGCTCAATTGATCGACAAGTTGGACCGCAGTTGGTCGGAGGAAACATAATGAAGTAAGAATATCTGAGCTTGATCTTCCAAGTGGTGTGCATTTCATGAGCATGATGCATTTCACAGATGCGGATAGCTTTGAGATTAAGCGGGAATTATATATGCAGCATTTTTATAATATGAAAGAGGTAATAGTTGCGGACATTTGAGGAGAGGACTTTAAGGAAAATTCTCAGAGAAATATGCAGACCCAACCTTTTAAATCAAAATGGGATTTTGTTTCTTTAACATCCTTCTAAAAAGAAACTGATTGCAGATAATAGGACCTCGAGACCATATGCCAAGGGCTTCATGGCAAAACTCACACAGATAAGAATAATAAAACCAATAAAACTGACATTATTAGAAACATTCCAGTGAAGAAAGTTGCAAAATTCTGAAGAAACCCATAAGTAATGTGAAGCAAAACAATGTAAAACAGCAAAGATTTGATGATGATCTTAGACCCAGTTTTGTCCTTATATAGCTGCTGTTTAACAATCAATGCCATTATAGAGGTTAGTTTGGTTGCATGCCAGTGTTGTTATTTAAACAGTCATGTTATTATATGAATTCATTTCGATGAAGTGAGCCTGCAGGATTTACTGCTTGTTATTTTCTAACTGCAAAAAGCTGTCACAGCAACAACCACAACAATTTACTTTTGATCCAATTAGGTTTTGCCCTTTTTGCCAAAATTTACTTTTGCTTGAAAACTTGCACTAAGGGTACAGTCATTTTCATGGACAATGACTAGAGCAGGCTAGTCGAAAAGTTGAGACCGAAAGACAAGTTCTTTAAGAACTTAAAGCAGGACAAGTTCTTTTCAGAACTAAATATCTTCTAAGCAGTAGAAGGTGTTGCCGCAAACCGAAACGATACCGATACTCCACCATGCAAAGCCTCAAATCTTATATTCTCATATTTCCCTTTAAAAAAATTGTATGTGGCAAGGATATGGGCTATTGAATCTTGCAAAGTTAGTGAAGTAAACCCTACCATCAAAAGTTAGACAGAATATTTTAAATTAATATATCCATTACAGACCTAAAAGCCTTTGGACATAAGCCAGCCCCATCAGCCACATGATTGATATTAGATTTCATTGCCTCCGGACTCCTTATGATTTGATTGTGCACTCCATAAACACGTTTTTCTACTCCTCCTTAAATTCAGAATCAAATTTCCGTGCTGCGGCCCATATGGTCCGGTATTTTCAGCCCATCTTTCTTCCTCAAGGCGGTGTGAGTTATTTCTCCTCAACATCTGCCGGGTGCTGTGAATTGCAGTTTGCTCAGCCACTTGACATTTTGATTTCTCTGGAGGATTCTGCTTTGTTGACGATGATAAAATGCCGCCAGTTTTAACTCAAGGAAGATAAATATGAAGAAAGGACTGACGAAAACTGCAAGAAGGATCATATATATAGTTTTTATTTTCACATATCCTAAAATATTAATTTCTTCCATTTGGAGGGTTTTTGTTTTTACTCAAAACTGATTTAACTGTAAAAATTCAAAACGTTCAAAGGCAATTTAGTCTTATTATTTATACAGTAGAACAGTATTGAATTAACTTTAAGTTACATGTAATATTCTATAAAAAAATCAGTGTTCTTAAAATCTTTGAGAATATTAACCTATTAGGGGGAGGGTCTATGGAGAGCAGTATATTTTCCTCACAAATCCCACAAATAAAACTGTTTAATCTAATCAAACCCGATGATGTCAATATTTGCCAAAATGCAAAACTCTCCTTATGGACCTCTACTGAGTACATCTACTGGAAAACAAACTGGTCTATTTTAGTTTTTTTTTATTGTGGCCAATCTTGTGTATTTCATCTTAAGAAAAACCCAAAATTAAAAATTTCCTCAACAAGACACTGAATGACTTTACAAAATGTCAGATTGGTAACTGACTTATTAGGAAATTAGTTATATTACAAAAAATCATGTTTACATTTGGAAACTATCATCTTGATAGTTACTAAATTGGTTATGATGAAACATTTCTCAACTGTTATGAGCTGTTTAATGAGAACCTATGAATTATTGGATATTTGTTACATTGAATGACAGTAAAAGACATTTTCCAGCATTATATTTCTCAAGTTAACCATGCAGTATAATAAAAGGAAATAAGGATGGGTACGGAAGATGGTCAAGCATCATTGTAAATTGTCTGTCATCATGTTCTGTTATCTTCTAGTACAATTTTCCTCCATGGGATTGGAGCTTCCTGTGTTTGTGTAAGGCGATCCCAGATTTCCTCTGGAATTCAGACATTGGTTAAGGTCACGGTCAGAGAGTGCGCTTGAAACTGTCTCATATTACACAGATAAATCAGGTGACTTGCCGCAAGATTCAAGGTGGAATAACTGAGTAGTGGAGATGTGATGTGTTATATTCAAGTGCATGAAATGTTCCATTTGGCAACCCCAATCGTGATATTGGATTGGCTCCAATTTGACAGTGATGGTGAATAGTGTAAATGGTGTTTCAATCCAATTCATGTAATTATTTTACCTGCTTATTGTGTGGTTTATTCATTTTCAGATTGTGATTATAGATCTTTCATGGGACATTATGACACAGACTAACTGCAATATGGACTACCGTACATCCAAAATGATGTGTTACGGGAAAGTCTTAAACCATCAATATAAATTAAAGGTTCACATAATTCGTCTCGAGATTGCTGAACTTTACTGTGTTTGATAGTTTACCAATTGTATTGCATGTATTTGGTGTGGGGTGGGGGGGGGGGTTGATGAGGGAGTGACTTAAAGAGGGAGGGCGATAGCGGAAGGGGATCTTTTTTTTTTTTTAATGTTATTATAAAATAATGTTTTTAATAATTTTTTTTTTCTATTTCACTATTTTCTGAGCAAAATTTTATCATAAAGTAATTTATGCATTTATTTTATATATTTTAATTTCTATTCTATGTGTAACCTATTCAAGTTAGGATCGGCAGGCTTTCGAGTCAAAGTGTTGTTTTTGTCTCTAATTTTAGTGGTTTTTTGGAATTGTATGTTGTTCATGTATGTTGTACTTTGTACCTGTTGTTGAAGGCCGAATAAATAATAATATAATAATAATAATAATAATCAAATTTAGCAGGTCTGTCTGATGCAGTTTTTGTTTGTTCATTTTTTTTTTTTTCTTTTTTTGTTCTTTTTTACTTATAATAATACATTTGTATTTCCAGCAGTGAATGGTCTTTAAATTAGTAGCCAAAGGTGTTAACATCAGACTGGGGCTGAATAATCGTTGTTACACAAAAAGTAAGTTGCAATTCACTGTGGAAAGTCAGGTCCCACTACAAGTTGAAAATAAACATCTGTGTCTGGAACAAGAAGAAATGTGACTGCAATGTTGACTAGCACTCCAACATCTTGTACAAATATTTGCAGTCTGAAATTCCTCTGCAACCAAATTACACAATAAACAGCAGTTTCACTTAAATTTCATTATTCCATTTGGTTAGCAGGAGATGACAGTATGCTTGCAGGATCAGAGACCTTTTTAAGGCAAGTTGATGCAAAAACATGGCTGTATATCCTAGCTACATCTACATACATGTATATAAGGCTACTTGGGAGAAGAATTCCCAATTCAAAAAAGGGGGCACGCCTCACTACTTCTTAAAGAAAAAAGTTCCAGTTGTTTGCTTGCAATAGTCATCAGCTCCCCTCCCAAGCCCACTGACACATCATTTATCATCCACAGGTTGCATGTCCATGCTTTCCTCACTGGCTTCACAAAGTAATCCAAAGAGTCAAAAAATGCAGAAGGAGCATCATATATGAGATTGAAGCATTACAGCTATGCCTATAATTTGTCATTCATTCACTGGTTACCAGTGACTCATCCAATGCTTTGCTCCCAGTATGAGAGAGCAGAGCACCAACTACCGCAAGGATTTACTGACTAAATTGTGTTAGTTCTAGATGAGATCATCAATATGTTGCTCATCCTAAAGGATGAGCAGAAATGACCAAGCAGATGTGAGTAACTAGAAAGTTCCATCACTGATTTCCTGATTCTCCATAATAAAGGCAGAAAACATGGGAAAATGGACAGAAGTGAGGAAGAGGTTTTTTTTGTATAGATAATTAAACCATATCATGGAAAAAAGTCACTTTTGGGTTTTAGAGGAATCAGAAACTACAACTTGCTGTTTTAGTCTTTGATGGGCAGAATGTGACACAAAATCCAAGATTTTTATACTATTTTAATAAAATTCTAACTAAACCCAATTATGATGGTATTTGTAATTAAAACAATGACATTTTAACCTAATACTATTATCCTAAAAAGATTATTACTAGCATCACTCTTAACATACATGTAAACAAACATGGCATCACAATTAATGTGGACTTTTCATCATAACCTTAAACAATGCTGACTGATTCTTAATATGCAAGGTAAGTCTCTTCTCACTGGATATAAATGATTGACAATACTTCAACAAGACTCTCTGGCCATTCTTACAATAATATTTGTTCCCCGGAAGTTCAAGCAATTATTCAATAATTCCATGCATGTTTGATCATCAAGTGTTGAAAACTATTGGGTTGATTATTGATAAGTCAACCTATGGAATACATTTTCAACGCCCCCACACACACTCACACAAATAACAACTTCCTGTGGGGTTTTTATTTATTTATTTTTCTCTATATACAAGCTATAATGTTCTACATCATTTAGTGAAGAGCGGAAGCATCAAATGGGTGTGGAAAAATGAAGACAATTAATTTCTTGATGGCTTAATTTTCAACGTGTCATCGTTTTTGTTCAAAATGAAATACCGGTATGCTTCTATTGAACAGCTGTGTAATAAGGGCTTGACAAGGTTGCAACAGGATGGGTAAAAAATGAGGTATTGCTACACTTCACAGCACCTAGAAACATTTTCATTAATTTAAAACCTATACTTCAGGCCTAAAGCTAGACTGGGTCTCCTTTTTATTTCATTTAAAGGTGGACCTTTTTTTGTGCTAGAATTTTTGTATGCTTAAAGGGCATATTTGCTTTTGCTGTAATATTCAGATATGGATGAATTTTTGGGTTATTTAATTGATTGCCAACAAAATGCTAAATAAATATGACAAATTGGGAGTAGTGTTTGAAAAAAAAAACCAACTTTATTTTGCTATGCTGGTTGGTGACCAGCGTTGGAATTTGTTACAAAATACCACTTTTCTTGAAAAGGTCAGCACACACCAGGTGCCGTGATTTTACAGGATGCTTTAGACTGTCATTCACTAACAGTCCAGTAAGGTATTTAATGATACCGGTAATTTGGTAGTTTGTTTTTTGATGTTCGCAAATGTTGTATATTCCCTTTAAAACCAAGTCTAAATTTTGAACTTTCAATGACAGAGAAAGATAAAGTTAGAGGGCCTGTTTTGATCCTATCGCAATTTTGCCAGTATCCTCGGGGTGCAAGTGGGCACTGACATTATTGCCTGAAATTTGAGGGAACAGGTACTATTACACAATTGCAGATGGATGTACATGTACATCCCTGCATCCTACCAATACTTGGATTGAAATGTCAGGCTGTCTTACTTTCAGGTAAATCAAGACAATAATTTAGCAGCAGCTCCTTTTTCTCAATATTGTTACATCTCATTAATCAAACAGGAGGAGTTGATGCAATCAACCAATCAGACTAAGAATACAATGTACCTCCCCCTCCTCCCCTAATGAGATTTCATTGTAATTCTCCATAAACCTTTAACAAGACATCCTTAGAAGAATACAGTGTGAAAGCCTACAAGATGAAATGCAGCATGACTCATACAACAGTCACTCAGCGAGCAAATTAAAGCTATACTATTGCGTGCCTGTTGTCATGGAAACACCTTTTCCACCACTGTAATTGGTAACAATTTACAGTAAACATCCGGATATCCGGACAATAATCCATAATGTCCTGCTGTTTATTTGATGTTTTGCTCACTCTAGTTTTTTTTATTTTCTGGCTTTATAATTTAAAGTAAAGGGTATCAATTAAAACACTTAGAATTAAAACATTCTCCATTGTAAAATTTATGGTCCAAAGTATGACATTTCCTGTTCCTTGGTACTTTGTAATTCGCCACTCAAATATCATTAAGAATAACTTCAAACAATTTATTTGGTGGGCAGGTAGTTTGCTATTGTAATCAGTGTTGCAGGACCATATTATGGAGTGCATCCATAAAATGTTATATGTCAGATGTAACAGGGACATGAAAACAATTGGACCACAATTTTGTAGAATGACCCATTTATCTATTCTCTTGCATCTCAGAGGAATTAATTAATGTTGGAGTAATGTGGTTATGCCATCATTGACTGTTTAACTGGAGAAACCTTAGATCTGTGCTTTGTTTAAGGATGCCAGCAGATGTTAAATTTGGGGAGGATGTTTCCCCACCCCCCTCCACCCGTCCAACCCATAACGTTAAAACAACACACAATAATTGTAAATGACAATTAACACTGAATTAACAAAAACATCTTGACAGATAGGGACTATATACCGGTACTTAGAAACCTGTCACAAAATAGTGTTAAGAAAGATTGCATATTATTGTTAGACTACAATTTCCGGATTACTTGTTATAATGGAATGGTCACCTTTTACATAATTTACAAAAATGTAGAAAGGCTCCTGGATGCACTATATATGGTGGGACAAAAAATCCAATCAACTGATATCAACTTCCTATTTTACATATCTGCAGGTACCACTACCCTCTAATCTTAAACCTTCATTTACAATGAATGAAACAGTATGCAACCTCAAAAATGTATGGTGGATCTGAATAATATAATTATCAAGGTTGCTACTTAGACCCCCCCAAAAAAAAACTATTAGGATTGGGGGAGGCCTTTGTCTGGTGGAGTGGTCATTTTCAGGCCACAGAGGTCAATAGGGTCAGTTGGATCAAGCAAACAACTTTGGTATCAATAAAAAGGGTCTTAATGAAGAGTTCTGTGAACAAGTTTGTGAAAGAGGGTTCACCATGAGCATTTGAGTCATAGTTTCAGAAGATTTAAATAATTTAAAATCATTTTTACTTTGTTTATTTTTTTTGGGGAGGGGGGGGGGGTTTGCAAATAAAAAAATAAAATAGTGCAAGCTGTGTGCTTGCCAATTTTTCACATTATGTGGGATTCAATGCCCTCTATAGCTATTGATGAAAACGAATGTTCTTCCCTAATATACATGTAGGTTTATGCTAAATCCAGAAACATGGATCATACAAAGTACTTTATAAATAATATTAATATGAACAATATCTCTATATAAGATACATATATATTAATATAATTATTACTAACAATTGTAACTCGAAGATATTTTAATGACGAATAGGTCTACTATGACTCAAATATCAATATAATAAATATGCTTATAATTCTTATTGTCTTAGCATTTTTCTGGTCAAGAGGAAGGTAGCATGTTGGATACAAATGTCCACATTATTAATCAGAAGTGCATTCGATATTTCTTTACTGATAATCCTAGCTCACTGAATGCATTGTACATGTAAATCAGTAAATGGTCATGTTTGCCAAGAAAAATTGTTGCAGTTATTACAAATAAATTGTTCCACAAAAAAGTTTCACATCAAAAACAGATTTATTTTTCTATTCTAAAATTAGCTATTAAGAAATGACTTCTTTCCCGCAGTTCAATCACTGACTTGACATGAAATGAACAGTAGATGATAAATAATAACTGAGTGCATTTAATCCATTATTTGCTGGCCTGACATGTACTCACAAATCATTTGACATGCAGTTTACACCGAAGTGTAAATGTTGAGATGAGGAAGTGGACTCCTTCATAAATATACCACACAAGTATTATACAGAGTAGCTGAACTAATCCCTCAAATACCACAAATACCACAGATACTTACTTGAATTATGGCTAAAATGATAACAATTTCAGTCTAATATTTCAGCTGAGGAGAGCTCACTATGCAGCTAACAGATCAAAAGTGGTGAGACCACATGATGCCTTATTACTTTAATTTAATAAAAATCGCACTCAAAAATCAAGTGAGGTCTTGTGCTATTCAAACAAATGGACAATTACTAATAATGGTTTGCTATATTAGCTTTAAATAGCAGGTACTTTTCTCATGTAGAGCAGGTTAAGTGGTAAGAATGTGACCAAAAGTGCCTTATTTACAATCATTTATGGACTTCTATTATGGTCAGTCCTACTTCATAATAAATTTGATTTAACTGCCCAAACATGACCTCATCTGAACTTCTTTTCAGTAAATTGAGGTCAATGGGTTCATGAAAAAGGCTCTGTTCTAACTTTCGCCCCCGTTTATGCCTCAAAACAATAATATTTTTGAAGGATTTTTCAGGATTAAGGTTTTGGAAGCAATTATCTTGGCAAAACAATTTTCCATTTTTCAGACTGCTAAATTTTGGCAATTTCCTGAATATATATATAGAAACAACTTGTAACTTGCATGGTGAAGATACTAATAATGAAAGGTTTGCGGAAACACCATGTGCGAATAATTTCTCAACTAAGAGAATGGTTCTGAAAAGAACCAGAGGTATAAACTCGACGTTCCGGTCAGTATGCTCTGACCGTCTTCAGGAGAGTGCCTAAACTGAAGACGGTCATAGCATACTGACCGGAACGTCGAGTTTATACCTCTGGTTCTTTTCAGAACCATTCTCTTAGTTGAGAAATTATTCGCACATGGTGTTTCCGCAAACCTTTCATTATTAACTTGAAAATACGTGGTGTAGCACGACAGTTTATTTCAGTCAGGAAACTGATTTGATTTTTTCCTCTAAATAAGGTAATTTTCTATAAGATGGTTACAAGCAAAATGATTCCCTCAAGGAACACAGTAACTATACATGTACAATGTATACACAATATCTGGGATTATCTTACACTCTATGGCTGATTTCCAAAGAACCGTCGGACAGACTGAATGTTCTTGGCAAGCACTTTACGCACAGAGTTACGAAAAGATCGATTCATCAATCCATAGATGGCAAAATTCCACCAACTGTTGGACATGGCCACCCAAGCTGAAGTGTACTGTAACCAAACTGGGTATTTTTTGCCAGAGTTAGTAAGGATAAGAAACAACTCTACAAAATATAACAACCAGCTGATGGCAAAGGCAAATGTGATGACACTGAAGACGAATACTGCTTTGCCGCGTACTGCAACCATCCAGGATACATGTACTCGCTGATGGTTAGGCTCTCTGGAGGGTCCTGTGGCTGGGGCAGCACCAATAAGTCTGAGTCTCCGAGACTGGCTGAAGCTGATCATGAGAAGTCTTACATTGCATATTATGAGCACCACTAGCGGAATAAAATATCCAAACAAGCTGATGTATATAGCTGTTGGTGCATCATAGTGTTCCAATCGAGAAAGTACAGTGCTTCTCTCGAAGGACACTTTGTTCACGCAACACAGGACAATTCCTGATGCGACAAAACTAAGACATATGACAACTGACATGATGACAGTTCTTCTTTTGGTGATGAGAGTAGTGTGACGGAGAGGTCTTGTGACTAAAATATAACGATCCACATTCAAACAAAGCAGAATGACTGCTGAAATTTGTGTCAATGTGTGAAGGAGAAAGTAATGTGCATATTGGAGCCAATTGGGGAACGGCCAATGTCCCATGACCTCACAGATGAATGATAGAAGCACAACAGGAGCCACTCCGAGATCCGACAGAGCCAGAGTAGTCATCAGTACTGTCGTACTCTCTGAGAAATCCTCTACGTTGTGAGTCACAAACACAGTTAGTGTGTTGAAAAGCAAAGTGGCCAAGAGATCTAAGAAAATGTAGGAGGCTCGCAGAGTGGTTGACACAGGGTCTACTTGGAAGTAGTCTCCAGACTCGAAAGTGCTGTTGCTAGATAAATCCATGATGTCTCAGATGAGGAATCTACTCTTCACTTTGTGGAGTCAATTCAACGAGAAAAATATCTGTGCTTTTAACACTTACGTTACCTCTAATGACATCAAGTCCGTATTGACCAAAATCTTGTGTCTCCTTTCTAGTCCTGGATATCAGCCTCCTGGTTGTTATTCTGATCACGTTGCTGCTCAACAAGCACGATTTATATAATTCAATCTTGATCTTGTGCACGACTCTTGATTAATGTTACTTAAAGCTGCTGTTATTTTTAAGAAACAAGTGCATTAATCAGTAACTGAAGAGGCTATTTTGATCCGCTGGTGGTTACAGACTTCTGTCTCTATTTTGTTGTAAAGCTCGATTGCAAATGATGGATAGGCCCAATAGGCAGCCAAAATTTTATCAGGGTAAACACAGGTTGCTGTCTGGCTTTAATCATGCACTCTTTGAACTTAAAGAGGGCTGAACAGAGAATAGTCATACTTTCTTAGTTAAGTCTTGGTCCATTTCGGTGATCTTGACGTGGGCGTGAATATGCAGTCGTGAATGTGCCACCAGTCTTGTATACTCACATCCCAATAGGTACATGTACATGTGCAAGTTTAAATTACCTCAGTTGTTCCAATTTCGACGATCTCTTGATATTGAAGAATTCTGTCATTTTCACCCCGTTAAAGTTGTCTTTACAATTTGTCGACTGCATAAAGTTGAAATGAAGAGTTGACACAGTTTACTCAATATCAGCTGTGGGAAGGAGATCCTAATTAATGATCCTAATTCAAGATAGATGAAAAGTCTGCCAGTTTGAAGTTATCCAGATCAGTTTGGTGCCATTCTGCTGACTTGTCTGGCATTATATTCATCCTTCTAGCTCATGCTCCTGCATCATTATGGCAGTTCAACTTACTTCATCCACACACTATAGTTCCTCACATAGTTGTTTATCCAGATCAATAAACAGGGCAGGTCCAATTCAATGTGCAACATTCCTCTCTATCATCATTCATCCGACTACTTTATTAGAGCGTTCTATTAACTGATTAAAAGCAGGCTCTAGCTTTCTGAAGTATATTTTCCACAAAACCGTTGAACCAGTATAAATATTGACAGAAGCATCCATTAGATAAAATTGGCTGTACATGCACGTTGGAAATTTGGCACAGGGTAGTGGCATATTCTCCTACTGCAACTGTATCCAGAAGTTAATGACAATTTACTGCAGTCCCAAAAATGATTAACTGCTTCAGAGTCCAATTAGGGCTTGCAGCTCCTTGAACTGACCGGTAGATCAGGCGATAAATGTCGAGTAAACAGAACGTTAACGTCTTAGGAGACATCTTGAATCTCTAGCTTCTGATTTTCAAAAAGTTGCTTGCCAAAGTCCTTGAGTTCCATTTTACATTACAGAACACTATTCTGGCAATTCACAAAAGAAGTATAGGGTCAAATGTTGTCAGGCTGCCATACCAACCAAGCTCCATGGTAACCAAGTTATTTAATCAGCCGATGCCAGATTTATAATGCTTCGCAAACCACACTGGACTGTAAAAAAAAAAGACTGGAACATATCCAGTCCTTGTGCTCCAAGAAGAAGAAGAAAAAAATGTCATTCCAGAAGGTAATGGGAATACTACACGCCAGTTAATAACATAATCTAATCTTGGTAGAAACAACCTCTTGGAGGTTTTGAATGAAGACTGTTTGTTCTGGGTAAACTGTGAATTTGGCGTCTTTGCTTCCAATTGTCAACTCTTAGCAACAAGGAATATCAGGTTACAACTTACATGTATATGGAGTGACATTGGTATTTATTGCCAGGGAAAGCAATAAAAATGCTTCAAGAATTGACTGAAAGAAAATAGGTCTTGAGTGAAATTGGCAGTAGTCTAATTAACATTGATTGTACATTTGAAGTTAATGACATACATTTGTAAAAGCCAATTTAAGTCAACCAATAACAGCCTATTTGATAAAAAAAATACAACTGTCAAATTGTCTATTCTAAATTTAAAGCCAACGTTCATTAACAAAATAGACAACCTCCTCATCATTGCATGCTGATTTCCACATGCAAGATTTGTATCATCAACTATTTAGTCACTCTGTTTAAGCTGCTGATTTAATTTGAGCCAATAGTAAGCTTTAAGCTCTCAAACTACTCTCAATCATACCCCCACACAGCCCAAGGTGATATGCCTGCGGGAACAATTTACACATTTAGAATTTTTATATGGCAGTTGGTTTCCAGAATTCTACACATTTAGAAAAAAAAAAGAAATGAGAAAAGAGTGTAGGAAGCACACAATGCATCTTTGATTTTTGTATTTTATTTAGCATACATGCAGTACTGGAAAGGGGATCAAAATGCTTCTCAACTTATATAATTTCCCTGGCGTGAAATAAGGTTGAGGACATTCCTCCAAACCTTTTAGGGCCAATTTAAAAGACAAATCTGTAACTTCTAAGAAGAATAATCTCATGAGATATATTACACCTTGGAGTTTGACCCCAGTAGTGATTTAGCAATGGTCATGCAATGTCTTTTCAAACAGACAACGTCTCAATGAACCAATGATGATAATAATATTGATTTCTTTAAAAACTACTTTCCACATCTCAAAGCGCAGTACAATTACATTACATTTAAACAGTGAACATTAAAAATTGGCAGAATTTGAAGACTCAATTACATTATTTAAATCTTAAATATTAAACACTAAATGAGAGGAACTGGTTTCATTAAAAGATTAAATATTCTCAATAAAAATAGTTTTGAAAAAGGTGTGTTTAGAGACAGGTCTCAAAAGGCTTATATGAGACCTGCTCCCACAAAACCCAGACAAAGTTGACAATTATTTGTTTTTAGGTTTTGACAAAAAAACAGGTACTGAGACTCGATCATGCACGTCTGGGAGAAAGGATAAAAGTGATAAAACCCTGAAAACCCAATTTTGAGATACATGTACATGTAATCACGCAGATTAAAATGCTTTTTGTATAATTTTCTGTACAATTCTTTCCCACTAAATAAAAAAAAACCAACACTTTGAGTTGATGTATGATTTTCGAGGAGATTGTAGACTTCCAGTTGCTGTTTCAGAAGATTTCCGAACGTCGAAATGGTCAGTTCCACCCCAAAAGACTTTGCATGCATTTTGTACAAAACAACAGCTGTAACTTTGTCCGTGTTTCATGAAAGCAGGTCTCAATGTATTTACAGAGCACTGTGCAGTTTATAGTTTTGTACAATTACATGTAATATGGTAGCTAGGTCTAGAGTTTGTCCACTGAACTCTGGTATCTTGGGACATCCATCCAGCTCGCAAGCCAATCCAAAACAACCACAACAACTCAGGACCAATGACCATGGCCTGACATCAAGAGTTTGACCGGGAATGATACAGCCACTGAACCCTATCAAGCAGGGAGTTAACAGCCAATACATCATCGACCCAATGGCCTTGACATTCAATTTAACCTGTGCCAGCAAAAGTACATACCGTGTACCGGTAGCTTAACTACTGAACCCTAGTAGGGTGACAGTACTCCAATCAAAGCAATAGTGTCCTTTCAAACAGCCAAAATTGAACCAATCATGGCCTTGACATTCAACCCAGTACTAAGGATAGCTCAGAGTGATCCTTGAAATCAAATGGGCAAGGCCTCCATATCTCACAACAAAACTGTTTCGATATGATATGTCTTTTAAAATCAGGCTGATTTTTAAGGCAACAATTTGCCTCTCACCTTCACCATTATGCTTTTCTGCACTGGATTTGTATCACCTACTGTAGCTTATAAGATTGTACTAGTCAGTGGGAAGTCAAGGTCGCGCTTAGTAAGCTTTGTATTTATTTCCTTTGATAGGTTGCGTAGAAATGTTTAACCTCAATAAGAGTGTTGGAAGAGCTTGACATTTCAATCGTTGTAAACTACAGTAAGGCTGAGGTAGAAATATCCTGCTTGATCAAGTTGGATAAAATGTTCTGGCCCACATCATTCTTTTTTTTTCTGTAGGTTCTCAGAAAAGACTGAACACACACAGCATTCTGAAGTAAAGCACTTGTTCCCATTAATTTTTTTCCCAATGTTAAATTGATATCTTTAACATATTTTTTCTTTTCTTTTTTACTTCACAGAACACAGACTTTGCGGTAAATTTCAGCAAAATAATGGATTGGTGCCAGCCACAATCATAAATTATAGACGCAATAAAAACCATATTATGTAGATGATAATATAAATACCAAGGATAAAGTCAGGGCAATTGGTCAGGGTAATTCCAGCCACTGACCTGAAAGATTCTTCTTATAAAAGAACAATTATGAATTATTTACAAGTAACTGATATTCTCGCTGTCACATATTGCCAACAGTTTACCAATAGGGTAAGGTCAGGGCAAATGCAGTCAACTGGCAAAAGTGCCAGCATAAAAAGATGAAGTGATTATAAATATTTATTTCTTTTAACAGGCACTCAGGTAAAGGCCACATTTGTTGCCTGTGCTTTTGATACATGTATGTGTACACACATGTGGATCAACACGACAAAATCCTGGATCAGGATGTGTCACATTATCATTAGGCTAAATACAGGTCAATTAAAAATGTTGCACCTGCGAACATACGCACAAGGAAACTCTTAGGCTTTATTTATGTTTTATGACATCATTATATCTTTAAATGTATACACCCCTTAGGACAATATTCCCTATAGAACAAGAATGAGTTTCAAAGAATTATAAGGATTATACTCGGAGGTAAAATAGACACATTTC
Source organism: Patiria miniata (assembly GCF_015706575.1). Classification (NCBI taxonomy): domain Eukaryota; kingdom Metazoa; phylum Echinodermata; class Asteroidea; order Valvatida; family Asterinidae; genus Patiria; species Patiria miniata. The sequence goes on from NW_024037074.1 coordinate 43,889,289, forward strand.
ATATAAATCTTAGAGTTCACCTTAAAAATAAGAATGCATGCGAGTGTTCAACAGCAGTTTCAAAAGTGTTCTGAGTATCAACAGTCAACACCCTGCAACATGCACAGTATACACCCTACAGTGGTCCTAATACAACAGTCAATATCTATGCCTGTGGCACTTTCAATGGTTTCTTTTTCAGATCAAGGAACAAGACATAACAACAAAAGACCACCAGAGTTCCACAGTTCAAAGAAATGAGAAAAAAAAACCTTTGGAAGAGGAAATTGCCCAGCACTATAAATTGTTCCTTTGGGGTTTCCTTTCAAGATTCTGTTTCCTTTCTGTTGGTCTTTTGACATCAAATGAAGATTGTGGAGTGCCGCCTTTTCATCTGGTATTCTTTTTTGTTGTGGTTTTTCTTTTGTGTATGATTCTTTTGAGACTGTAAGCAGAATAAAGAAATATACATTAGTGAGTATATTGATCACTTTCCTAATGCAATACTTAATGACACAGAAATTGCCACACTTACCATAGCAAGCGACAAATTTGATCCACTTTTCACCCCCACATATAAACTGCATTTAGGCCCCCCCAAAAAAAATATTCGGTCTCTGGTCAGACCAAAGTTCCGGAATTGACGTGGGGACGTGGCTTTTTTTTTCTTTTCTTCAAGCTTGGATTGTACAGACAAGGTGGGGGGGGGGGGGGTACTATTTTGCTTTTTTGGTGTCCTCATGTACATGTACATTGGTGTCCTCCATAATTTGCCTTGGTGCTCTCGATCATTTGCCTTGGTGCAATTTCCCATTTCTTGGTGCTCTTTGGTAAAAAAAATTGAGGAGGTGCGGCAATAGAGGGTTGGAGCTACCGCGGAACATTTTGGAAAAAAAAAAGATTGATGTGCATGATTAAAATCGACGCGCGCTGACCAGAGACCAACTTATTAATTTTTTTGGCCTTATGTTCAGTACATACCAGTTACTTTTCTTGATGTAATTAGCATATATTTCAGTTTGTAGTTTGTATAATTTATATTGTGCTAACTCAATTTAGCATTCATGCAGTTTTAAAGGTTTTTGCGATCTGAAAATCTACTCATTTTGAGAGTCAAACAATTCATTTGTTCAAAAGCAATTCAGTAAATATTAATAAATTTCCTAAATTAAAGACAAGTTTCAGATAAAACACTGGTTGACCCACCTACATGTACCTCCATGGTTGAACTCTGAACTGATGTAATTGACTGTAAACTTGGTCTGGATTACTGAATCTTGGCTGGTAAGTTAAAAAGAATATGACTTAAATCTTTCCAGTGGTCTAAAAAGTGGCTCAATTTGCACCTTTTATAGACCAGCATGTACATGTAAGTCCACACAAAGGCATTCAATTTCATGCCTCCGCAAATTGTTCTTTCCTATTATAGCCAAACCATACTTCCTATCCTTACCAGACAGAAGACAAGTAGGCCAGAAAACCATATTTTTACCCCACAGACAATTATGATTTGACCACAGATAGACAAAACCAAGCCAACTTATAACACACTGAGAACCACACACTAGCCATGGTCAATGGATGACCTGACCAGACTGACCAGCTTATCAATAGACCCAAGGGCCATGCACTGACCACATAGTGCCTGGCCAGACTAACCAGATTATCAATAGCTGACTGACCACTGACAATACCAACAATGCCATATAATACCCTTGTCCTCAAACGCCCATTCTATAATTGCCTGTATGATCTCATACACAAACATTACTGAGTAGGGTGTTAACCTAATTAGAGTGAATGGTCAACCCTAGACAAACCAAGCAGTGAAGCACCACCCAGATACCCATGGAGGAATTAACCCAACCTCTTTAGTCTTCCAAAGATGGTTTTGACAGTCTTTCCTTGTTCCATGTCACATCAGATTAAAAACAGGTTACAGACCTAGTAATACTGGAATTCCCAATATTTTAGTAAGCCTTCATCCAATCTTAACGTTTTGCTTGTTTTAAACAAATTGTTTTTGCAGATTCACTTGCATACAAATACACCCATATTAAAGTTTGCAATCTATCTTTATCTCCAAAAATAAAATTGCTGCCTCCTCTTAAAGGCTTACAACTTCAATGAATTGCAGTTTGTGGATAAAGGTCATAGCCACAACGCACATTTGATGAGGAAACAGCAACCTGCAAACAAAATGACCTCCTCTAGGGCTATTCCTCCCTCCATGCTCTAGGCAAGCTTAGTTGTAATGGATTGATCCTAGTACTTTCACCCTTGACCTTGGCTGCAAACAACCTGCCGGCCACTTTACCACCTAATCCTACCAGCACCTAGCGTGATGGTGGATTTCAACTTCCAATAATACCATAATCCTCTCCTAATCTGACCAGTGATTATTCCCCTGCCCATTTCTCTGAATCATAACAGCAACTGGCTGTGTCAAGCTCGTCTCTTTTATGGAGACTTGTTAAATGTCCATCAGCAGGCTGGTGTGGTCAGATCACATGCAGAGCCTGTGGCCTGAAGCAAAGTGGGATTTCAGTAGCCACTCCAACAAACTTAATGGTTTTAATTACTCAGAGAATTCACACTCTTGCTGTAGGCACAAACAATCGCTTCACAGGATGAGATCTGAAGAAGATCAATGACTAACTTTCTTTAGAGTAAAGGTTCTGTTATATCACACTGTTGTATTGTGTCCGTTGTAAATTCTCACAAGTTTGAATTGAACCCACATTTATAAGGTTTAAAGTATTTTAAGAGTTTTGACTAAACAGCAAAAATCATACATTTATATAATGGGATTTGGGCTCGAAAAATTAAAAACAAAAGTGAAGAAGATTAAATAAAACATAATTTTGTTTAAGGTGTGGCTTATTTTAATTCCAAGTACTGTAGAGAAATCAGACGAAGTCTTGGCCACTTTAAAAAAAAAATTCCGATTCCTCAAACACAATTTTAAAACAATAAACCAGTTACTCATCCCCACCCTCTTCCTCTACCCTACCCGCCTCTTTAAAAAAATTGTTTTAGTGTTATTAATTCATACATTTGCAATCTATTTTGCGAATGTATTGTCAGTGCCAATATAGTGTCTTGTTATTTGTTTCCAACAAAATTGTACCTATATGTAGAAAGGATTACACCTCCTTTGGACACAATTTTGTATCAGCAATAGAGTAAAAAAAAATGGAAGAATCTGTCCGCCATCTTGGGGAAAAAAATCGAGAAAAAAAAAACACCCAAAAAGCCTGCCTCCTTCATTTCTTCAAAAAGCCCAGATGAAAAAATCCTTTTGTTTTTACTCGGCCTTATATCATGGCAATATCAGTTACAACAAGATTCATCAAACTAGATAATACTAGACCAGATGGCAATCACGGGGAAAACAAGTTGCCTGTTTTTATTTCTTGCTTCAGATGGGCTTGTTTTCAGCATAAGATATTTTTTTCATTCTTTTGACCGAGTGTCTGTGTTTTTGATCTGGGTCACAACTCCACGGAGGTATGCCTCTGCTCATTCAGAAATGCTCAAACTAGAATTGCTTTTTCAAGTATACCCACAGAGTCATTACACATGCACGCAATTTCCTATGGGATCTACAAGCTGAACCTACTACTAGTCATTCACTGCACTATCCTTGAAGCACATTCTCCTGTAACCATTTCTGGATCGTACAAGTCTTTTTCTGAAATCCGCTGAGATCTCCCCCACTCCACTGTTGTAATCCATAGCCAGAGGGTAATTAGGATGCCCCCTCTTGGTATTATCTTGATCCCCTAGATCCCCAAGGTACTCAAGTGGAACTCCCGCCTTCCTGCCACAAAGGACCCCCCAAATCGGAAGTTGAGGTCTCATGAGAACTACATCAACAAAACAAACCATTGACCATATCCTGTTGGCTATTGATCTTGTAGGAATGAATGGGGGAATGCTGCATTATAGCACGACAGTGTCAAACCAAACCTACAGCTGACACTATACGAGTCTGTCAGGAAAGAGCAAGGGTTCAGGGAGGAGAGAAATTTCTTCAGACAATAACAACTCTCTTTGGTGTGAAGTTGCTTGGATTCAAAGCACTTGTATTTGCTACATTATGGGCCTGAGATATTTCTGTAAAGCTGTTATGTGAATGAGCCTTTGCAAGCTCTGTTTTCCGTCGTGGGGGATATTACCTGTTTGCAAGCATGACCAACAACAAAAGCTTGGGTTGGTTGGCTTTCATTACTTGAGCCATTAACAGTTTCCGGTATTGATCCTCTGGAGTACAATACTGAAGTGTAATGAGATTATGCATGAGTGGTCCCACCTTTCACTGGATTAACGTCACTAGCTACAATTCATACTAAACAGCTTTTTTTTCTTTCCTGTAAAGCTTTCAATTTGTATCAGCTCTTTAATTAAGGTAGAATATTCATGAAATTTACTATAGCTTTGCTATGCAGCTTAGTGAATGGCCCTTATGACTGGATCAAGAATAGGTGGGAAATGAGTCAGAAATCTATGTCCAACCTCCGCATCCCATTTGATAACGACTCAAATCAGTTTTCAATTGGGTGGAATTTAAAATCACATTTTGAACAACAATTTAAATGAACTTAATTGTTAAAAATGATATCAAGTTAGAAAATTGCCTGTTCAGTATCTAAGAATACATTGTACATGTAAATGTAATCATGTAATTAAAAAATGCAACTACAGAGGGCAGACCAATGGCTGACTGGCTGTCATGGTGTTTCAGACACTGCAATGTCCTATAGTAATATTATATCAGTGCGCACTGATAACATGCTATAGGACTGCTTGTAAGTTTAATCTTACAACCTTTACACACAAGAATTATACACATGGCAGTAATATAATTGTTCTTTGTTTTAAGTTCAATGAAAAATTTCAATACAATGAATCCAATAATATAAAAAAGAGTGATTATTCAGAAAAACAGTCATTCATGTGTATCACAATGACATGTGTATCACACTCTGGGATGTGACATATCATTGATGCAGTAATGTAGCCAGTTGTGCAAACACAAATTACTGGGCTATTTGATTCTGTATACGTGACTTTCCTTGACGGTTCACCATTGCTGCCATGCATTCATCAGGAATCTGACTCACACGACTAAAAATAGACAAAGAGGAACGGCACTGGCTATATTGAGCTCTGCACAGGATGTTAGTGGCAGTTCGGATGTATGCATCTGTGAGAGACGTTGCTCATGTGATGTATATTGGAGGAAACATGACGACTTCAGAGTGAGAGGGAAAAGATCCTGTAGAGTGATAGGGTATAGGACTAGGCATTGATGGTGGAGTGAAACACAGAAAAACAGTCTGGTTTAATTAATGAGGTCTAAATCTTCTGTGATGGATGTAGGTGCTCCTAGCAAATGTAATCACTCCTACAAGTATGGCAGAGTTGTTTAGGTTGCGACTAACTTGATAATAATTTGTCTAGATTTGTGATTACTGGTCTGGCTTTCCACCATTTCTGGTACGCGTCAACAAAGCTCCCTGTGACGTGTTCAGAGCTGAACAAAACACATATGTGATGGGCGTTCAGGCATGGAAGCGTCCTATTTATGGCTTTCAGAACTGTAACCACCGTACGGTGATATTAAAATCGGATTGGTATTTGTTTAAAGCTAAAAAAATTCTTAAAACATTAAAACATTTCGTATAACGTTAGGTAAAGGTGCTATGTAAATTAAAAAAAACATTCAATTCAATTCAATATTTCTTTTTATCACAATTAAAAGACTTAAAAAGTGAATTCTCCTTCGGCTTCCCAATGTGCATATTATACATATATTTAGACCCGTAAAAATTTACATGTAAAAAACTATGATTTATGAAAAAGTAGTAAGTATAAAACCACCAGCAAAAACCCAAAAAGCTTATTGTAAAAAAAAATAAAAAAATCAAATCTGCATGCTGATATGCTAGGTTAGTTATTTAAAAAGGTCTAACCTGGTTGTAGACTGCACTAGAATTTAGGATATTTTGGGAAAATTGTATGCCAGATGAACTAGTCTGGTTCCCAGACCAAAAGATTCCGACTATTCCTGATGAATCTTAGGTCAGGTAGCCTCCGGTAATACAATGTAATACAATTTACGTCACGTGACTAAAACGGGAGGAATTCCTCCTTTTTCCGAAGTTTTCCGAAGTTTGCCGAAGTCGTTTCGTCGACAATCGGATAGCGCCCGAGTATTTCCGAGTATATAATATAGGTTTAATTAACTGCTAATTGCTTATTAATTTTATTTTAAATGAGTTGATAATTAATATTCATTGTCTTCATTTAGAAAACTTGAAATTCAACAACGATTTTGTGCATCAAATATACTCGGATCGTACGGGCGAACTTTTTGCTGCGTCATGTACAATTTTGAATTTGACAACCGATTTTCCAAAACTCGGTCTTCATTCGGCTCCGCCTGCTAACAGTGCTATTTGGTTCCGTAATTTTGAATATTCCAGATCAACATTACTCAATGTTATCTTACAAAAACATCAAACTGTATTATCATAACTGTATGATATTACGAAGCAAGTGATTTATTTAAAGATTTGATCAGAACATTAAAAGCTACAAGTGATAAAGCGAAATCGGAAACGAAGCCGCGCTTTGAAAAAGGGCCATTAATGTCGTCATGTTTATTTTTAGCCACGGAGGCTGCCTGACCTACAATTTAAGACGTGAGCGTTGGGAATAATTGTCAGGTCTGGGAACCAGACTACCAGATGAACTTGCTTTGTAAAACTCATTTACCCTGACAGAACTCTACCCATCAAACCCCAACAGCATGTTTTGTTGGAATCTGTCAGGAAGGGTACTTTACTCCTAAACTGACAGTCTGTTACATTGGGTTGGCACACCTCCAGAAACAAAGTCAGAAATATGTGTGTGCAGTTTCCCATATGGTGTTGGAATTTGCCAGGATGGGTATAGTTCCTAGTAAATCATGCTAGGGAGTTAGGGTTAAAAATGATTTGATCTAAAAATATTTTCTGAACGGAAATGAAAAAGATAAATATATTTTTCGATCGATGTGATGCAAGTAAATCAATGTGAAATCCTTAAAAAAGGTTTTCCAATAATTTGTCATTCGTGAATTAGACAGTACATGATAATAAATACCAGCTGTTGTCATTGCAAACCAAACACAACTGAAATATATTGAATATCTGAAAATGGAATACAGGAAATGAAGGAATTGAACGATACAATTCACTTACAACGTCAATGTACATGTACCTTTAAAAAAAGGTTGACGTAAGAGATACGGTATGAGAAGATCTAATAACATCCTAGTAATTTCCTGTGCTGATGACGTATATAAACAAGAAATATTCTAAGTCGTGCGCGAAGAATTCACATTAAGGACAATATGCTTGACATCAAAATAAAAATATTAAATTACCTTTACTGACGTCATTGGTGAATAGAAATAATAACAATGATTGAAACTTTATCAAGAAGATAAACTGTACATGTAAGCGACGTACATGTAGGTTGATTGTTCAATATGAAATCTTATGCCTGTAACAGGAAAAATGCGTTAAAACAGCAGTCTTTCGTTATTTATTCATTTTGTTAATTTAAACAAAAATGTGTATTCATTTGGTTGGACTACATGTTGGGCGTCTGCCCAGTGGTAGATCCAGGATTTTTTAAAGGCATCATGGGCCGACACTTGAGAGGTTTACAAGTGGAGGACAGGAGGGGGTGGGGGTGGGGGTGGGGTAATATTCAAGGCGGGGGAAGAGAGTCTGGGGTTTAGTGATGTCAATCAGAAGTCCTCAAATAGCCTCAAAAGTCCATCACAAGTCCTTCAGTCTCAATTTAAGTTACAAGTTAACTGAATTATAACAAAGATATTCTTTTGTTCTTGTTCACCCACAGTTACTAGTTGTAACCAGACTTGTGATTTACTTATGAAAGGACTTGTGGTGAACTTGACTACAACAATGGGGGGGGGGGGGGGGGGTCAATGAGGCGTTTCAGGCAATGCAGCAAAAGACTACCGTAAATGCCTGATGAAATAAATCAAGATATAAAATATTGAATTTTTCAGGGAACGTACGAAAATTCAAGATCTGCCTTTGCTGCCGCAATTGATGCCAATCACCTACGTTAAGTCTGAGTTCTTTAGACTTTAATACAGCTATGGTGTTTCTTATCTCTAGGACCGCACGGACATGTCAATTTTGTCAAGGGTAACCTCTGAAATGAGCTCAGTAAATGTTATGGTGTCACAATAAGCAAATGATATGAAATGTACGTATACCAAAAAAACTCGCCCACAAACCACAACCTTACAAACTATATGGTTTTGTACCAGAGATCCACTCACAAACAGATGTTATGAAACATATGGTATACCAAATCTCACATACAACGCCCACACAAGCAATGTAGCAGTTACCCTGCCATGCAGACCTGTTCCTTTTCATTTCTGCCTTCCTGTGAAAACAAAATCCAATAAGATACAATGATGCCACAGAACTTGATTTCCAATTTTCCCTTGGCTATAAATAAACTTCCTTTCCTTCAAAGCTCATCAACAACCTCAATGCATTTAATCCTCTCTTCCTTTTGGTCATGCAATTTCATTTTCCATTTTATTTCCCTCGAGTCATGTGTTTCATTTGCAGGGCATTGAACTCCCTTCTCCAATCTTCCTTAGTCCAAACCATTGCTAGCCATTTATACGCATCTTAAATCATGATTAATGAAGACTGCTGTAAGACTTAGTGCCCCTAAGACCCCTTTAATTCCAATCACGTGCATTTGCTTCTTGGCAATTAATGCCCCTCCCAGCAGGGAATACATTACAGTGGTTGTTGACATCATCATGGATCCCTATTGATTTCAGCCACAATGAAGGACTGATCAACTCTTAAAGTACCGGTAGGCAGAGTCTGAATTACATGTGCCGACTCACAGGCTTGTGTGTTACACTACCAGCCACAGCCCAATGTCATGGGGCTATGGCTGGCAGTGCAATCACACAGTGCCTAACTAGGAAGTGGCTTCAGACCTTTCCATAGGCTTGTGTGTTTACTGCCAGCCACAGCCCAATGTCATGGGGCTATGGCTGGCAGTGCAATCACACAGTGCCTAAATAGGAAGTGGCTTCAGACCTTTCCATAGGCTTGTGTGTTATACTACCAGCCACAGCCCAATGTCATGGGGCTATGGCTGGCAGTGCAATCACACAGTGCCTAAATAGGAAGTGGCTTCAGACCTTTCCATAGGCTTGTGTGTAATACTGCCAGCCACAGCCCAACGTCATGGGGCTATGGCTGGCAGTGCAATCACACAGTGCCTAACTAGGAAGTGGCTTCAGAACTTTCCATAGGCTTGTGTGTTTACTGCCAGCCACAGCCCAATGTCATGGGGCTATGGCTGGCAGAGCAATCACACAGTGCCTAAATAGGAAGTGGCTTCAGACCTTTCCATAGGCTTGTGTGTTATACTGCCAGCCACAGCCCAATGTCATGGGGCTGCTAATCAGAAATGCTGCTTAGCAAGATTAAACGCAATGCAGCAATCATCTGAGAACCAGTCGCAAGCAAAATATGCATATTCATGAGGTCCTATCTTCAGTATTTAATCTAAATTCTTTGTCTGCTTAGTATGTTTAAAATCAAGTTCAGTGGTGGAGCCATGGGCATCGCCAGGATTGGGCAAGGAGGGGGGGGGGGGGGGCACTTCCCCCTCTGGAAAAGGGGGGAAAAAGAGGTGTGAAGTCATATTTGCTATTAATTAATACACTTACATGTAGCAAAATGGGCATCTGCAGGGGTGTCATGGGGGTGGGGTGGGTAAAGGTCCCCCGCCCACCCTCAAGAAATGATAAATTGATAATATGCCGGAGAAACTATCCTCGAGTCACCATAATTGACGCAGATAACGCTTGCAATGCGCGCACGTTGTCCAACGCAAATTGAATGGAGTGCGTCAAAACATATCCTCGTCATTTTAGGGGGTCTGACGATACAAGAATTTGCCCCCCCCCCCCAAATCCTGGCGACGCCCATGGGTGCAGCTTTCATATTTTGTACCTGCCAACTACATGTACAAGTGTTAACAAGTAGTGATGAAGGTTTTTTTGCAGGCTTGGCGCGTTCATGAGCACAAGAAATATAAAGTGACTGGAAAGCCTTCCTCCGCCTTGATTAATGATGTTTTGCTTCAAAATATCCAGAAGTCTTAAATCTTGCTGGTCACACTAGGCACTTCCATTTTATTTGCACTTTAGGATTCTGAGCTGTCAGCAACCACAATCTGTGCTCTCAAATATTTCCATGTTAAAAAAACAGAAAATACAACCAAACTACCAAAATTCTTACAAAAGGCACTTTGAAAATATCTCCAAGGGTTAAAATGCAAAGGGTATAAAAGACAATATTGTTAGCTTTCAATCCTTTAAAAATGACTTGGGGTTCTCTGCCCTTAGGAGAGCCAAAACAGACACTAATTGCTGAAAGAGAGGAGGAGACAGAAGTCTTGAAGACTTGAAACCACCCAGGGCAGTCAGATATGCTTCACCCTGTCAATGACCACAATGTCATTGACCCTGACCCCATGATAGGAGTGTTTTAGTTGATCAATACTGAATTATAACAAACCCTGTGCATGGGACTGATACATGTACATAGTGTTAAAGTTGCAAATTGTCATTTATTTAACATAATGTTTTATCAATTGATACTTAGAAGCACGTCATCAAAAGTTCTTTTTTTTGGGTCAATCAAATTGCACAGCTTTTTTTGTCTTAAATAAGTGAACTTTTTAAGTTATTGAGTTTAACATCTTGATTTTGGTGTCATTCCATATGCAAAAGGCTCTTTGAATGGACAATGAGGAATTCAATACTTTCTTTGTGTATCGATACAACTACAAACAGTTGATAATAGATGACTTGACAAAGTTCATTTTATAGTTAAGCATCTGAATAACAGTTATACTTTTAAATTGATTTACTAAATATTACTTTTTACTATGGTTAAAAAAATATTACCTTTTACCCTTGAGCCTGACCTGTTTTTCAAGATGCATTGCCATTTTTCAATTTTAAATGTTATCTATAACATTATCTGTTTCAAATATCTACAGAGCAAGTTTCCTATATTTACTACTTACATGACGAGAAACGTTTTTGACTTATTTTCTTGGCAAACAGCTGCCTGCAACTGGAACAGGCCTAATCATTTATGAAATCATTCACCAAAGAAGATGATTTGTGTCACATCGCTGCCTGCTTTAATGTTTAGAATGGAAGAATTATAAAGGATTGTCCTGAAATAGCTCAGCAACTCACAACTGCCAAGCACTCTCTCACTATTCAACAGTGTAGCTGCTGAAATTCTTCGATCATATTTATGCATGTACTGTCAGATGAAATCTTACCCTTGAGTCTTGATAATTTTAAGTCTTTCTGACAGGTCTTCATGACTTCTTCCACACAAATTCTTCAACATTAATGCTTCGAACAGACAAACTGCAAAGAAGAATTTCCTTAATATCCACAACAATTACAATTGCAGCTGCTGAATTTCTAAGATCATATTCATGCACCCCTAGTCAGATAAAATCTTATTTTTCATGAGTCTGGATAAATGTAAGTCTTTCTGACAGATGCCCATGCATGGCAATGTAGGCATTGCCAGGCCATTCTGCCTAGACTGATTTCAAGTAGAAAGGTTACATCAAGAGAAATGCTTTGACAGCAGGCATGCTCGGTGGGGGTTTTCATGAGTGAAATCTGAATTCATGGATTGCCTGTAGCGCATAGGTGATCTAGACAGATAGATGTGTATCCATTACAGGCCCCCAACAGCTGCATGCGGTGTGACATTTCAGAAAGTAAGGGTTAAGGGTCTCTATCTGGTACCAAGGAAAAGTGCATAGCAAGAGCCAGAGAATATATGTAGATCCAAAAGGAAGAACCTTTTCTCTTCTCATTCAGATATTAGGCTTTTGTAAAAGAGCCTTTAATTTGCTATTCCTACTCATGTTCTGACAGTGGTACCGTACCAGTGGAATTACTACTTGAGAAAGCAAATGAGCAGACTTTTCATTGCAAAACACATTAACCAATTAGCCCTCAAAGTACCCACAACCTCCCTGTCATTTACTTCTCAAACTGCCTCAGACTGCCCCAGCACTCTATTACTGTTTGCACACTATGCTGGTACCCGGGTTATCTCGGGGTTAACAAAAATTTTAACCCCGAGAGTACCCGGGTAATTTGGAGTGTTCACACTTCACTTCCCGGGGTTAGAAATTCTCCGGGTTAACTGCCTCAACAAAGTTAATTGACTAATCTAGAACATTCTTGGGGTACAATCTGTTGAGTATTAACAGATAAACTAATACACGAGCATAAAAACTGAAGGACTTTCAAGCACAGAGCTCAGGTTTTCAAAGTAAATCCTCTGTGAATCCAAGCAGTTTTTTATTTTCAACTCCATATGCTGCACAGTGAATGCACTCTGCAAATTTAAAGGCAAGTACAGTGTAGTCACTTATTAGACCAACCTGGCAATGTGGGTTATGAATGAAGCTCAACATTACTTCAAATAACCACAGCGCAATCCATTACAGAAGAGCCCATGAATTTGTAGTTTGATCAGGATCAGGATGGAGTACGAAACTACGGATGAAATTTATTTCAAGTCATCTCAGGACTGTTTTCCTTCAGGCCATAGGTGAATGACATGTAATACAGATGAAATGTAAGGAACAGTCTGATATCGATAATGTACCCCCCCCCCCCAACCCCCCCAAAAAATACACACAGACACACACTGTGCTTTATGGGTCCTTCTAGCAATTTGGGTTCCTCACTTTGGATCAAATATATTTATAATGACAATATAGTTAGCTAGAATTCATATAGCACATACCCACAACACATACCGGTACCTGATGGTAAATGCTCTTGATTTTGTTAGAAGGCAATTCTTCACTATAGTATCAGGATCCTTGTCCAAAACAAAGTATAATTCATGTACAGCTACTTGTCTTGGCATGAAATATATTGTTTTTAAAAATTATTTTAAAATTAACCAAGTGACAACACATACCAAAGACTTTTTATCAAGGATCTTCAACGAGAGATTTATCTCCTGAAAACGTTGGCCCTTTATTGTTTTTATTTGTATACTTCAGGTCAATGCAGTCAATGAGCAGTTTTTGCAGTAGTTTTATTAAGTTTTCTTTTTCTGTATCCTAGTCCTGGCCTTCTATACTTCCAACAAATTATACCGTTCAGTTTTTAATATAAATCAAAGTGGTGATTATTTGTTTTAATGGAAACAATAACTCCCAACACGAAACACGAGCTTTACAGTAGCTATGGCAGGATTCCATGGCCAGGCTTGGCATTGACAACAAATCACTTTGAACAGGACAGTGTCAAGTGTTCCTGACCTGATTCTCATTTCTCACTGTCAAGCCGTGTCATGTTCAACAATCAAAGGGGGTAGATTCTGGCCACCTCAAAGAACAGGCAACCGACTTGGAAGTAACTAAAATAAAATGTCTAAAGGAAACAAGCTGAATCGATGAAAACCTGCATGCATGTAAGAGGTTGTGTGTTTACTGGTAGATACTGAATGTAACGTCAACATAAAATATCGTGACATCCAAACAAATAAATGAAAAAAAAATTTTTTTTGTTACATTCAACAAAGCTAGCGATAACCGAGAAAATTCAGAGCACTGAGAAATCAACAAAAGAACAGATAAATCCAAGACAGCCTTCAACGATGCATGGACACAGATGGATATCACTGTGAGATTTATGCTCAGTGGAATCTACCTAACAGAAAAATCAGACAATTTGCATGACTGACCTGTGAATGTTGAGAACAAAACATCCGGACTATGTCATCGATTTTGGTATTAAATAAGAGGAATTTGATCATGTCAGGAAGGGTTCTCTTACACTGGATGTCCTGATCGACAGTGGTTTAACCACGCCAGGGGGATGTAAAATCATCAGATCTCATTTAGGCGGACTCCGGAACACGGCGATCAAATTACGGTCAGAATCAAAGCAGGGACATTTTCACCGGAAATGTTAACACTTCCACTGATCCCTTGTTTTTGTGGTGAGCCATTTCCAAGTAACTGTTGTTTTGATTTTTGGGTCCACCTACGCACTAAAAAAAAAAAAGAAACCAGATACAACTGACCAAGCATCTTACCCAAATCCACATGTGGAAAAGTATGCGAGAACATTCACTAAAATTTACAAAGAAGTTGCAAACAAGATCTTATCTTTTCCAAAATTCACTAAAACAAGATGTCAATACCATACTTAGGTATTTTAGATCTCAGATTGAATAATCACTTCACAGCTTCCCTAAGTATTCATAGTCAACAACACTAACACTGGTACAGGTACTTGAGTGGTTTATTTGTTCCTGAATTGGAACTCGTACTCAACATATTAAACTCAACCACAATCCAAGGACGCAATACTCATTAGACTTGAGTATATCAGACTCAAGTCCTTAGAATGGGACATCAAGCTTCCAATTGAGAGCGGAAGCTTCATCAGATGGACTTCATCTACAAGGTACAGGTACTCATCCACATTAGTCAATGTAAATTGTGAATTAACTAGATTATGAAAAATGCAACAGCTGGGGGTGATATCAACGTCTTTGAAGCATCTCCATCGTTAGGCCTAATGCTTGTCTTCCCTTAACATTAATACTGACGACGGTATAAACTCAAATCTTAACAAGATTTGGGTTTCATTTTTGTTGTTGAGAAGGTAAAAAAAATCCTCACTCTATCAATATCAACCTGAAATTATTAGCATTAACACTACAATGATGAAAAAAAGTAACAAAATAGATAACAAAATAAAATCAACACAATGCAGAGGTCAGAGGATTCTGTGAAGAATATATAAATTTATTCTGTTCTCTTTGGTACTTGATTAGAAATCACATACATTATTAATGTGTTACTGTGTTTCACAAAATTTTAGGATTTAAAACAGCATTATTTTTAAACGACAGCATACTTATTGTATATATCTCAAACTATTTTATATAGTATTCTGAAGCAAAATGACAAATCGTAAACTAAGGTATAGTTAATTTTTAATTGGTAATGTACATGTACATGTAAGACCAAAATAAATTTTGCAAAAGCTTAATTTTGTGCTTCAATGGTGGATACTCAATATATTTGAAATGCGGCAATGCATACATGTACATGGTACCGGTACATTGTAATTTCATCATGAAAAGGATATCCTAGAATGAAAGGTTATAGTGTTGTCTCAAAGACTAAGAGTATTAGCCAAGTAATGATTTGAAATATTACATGAAAGCAAGATAATTGTAGTTCTGCAAACATTCCAAAACCACTCATACAAAAGGCACTACCAAATGTTTCACGGAAGCTGGGCCTATTAAACACCTGTCGTCACAGTGATAAACTAATTGTTACCACTAGCCAATCAGTATGGATTTTGGTCACCTGTTGTTATGACAATAGCATGGCCACATTTGTTGCAGGGCCGGAAACTCACTGAATTCATAGAAGACAAGATCAGTACATACTGGTATGTATTTCCGATGAAGAAAACACCCCAACTGGACCATCACATATCAATCAAGTCAGTATCACTCATGAGCTACTGTTAGTACATGTATCATTTGTAACTACATGTATTCACAAAAATAGCAATATTGTTCCAGGAATCAATATCGTCAAAATTCAGGGATGTTACCATATCTGTGAAGGTGATGAAAGAGACATTCCTTTCACAAAAGCTAGCGGGAAATGTGAATGTTAAATTAAAAACCATTTGAGACAATTTTAAAATGTACTTATCTGCTAACTCCTTCCATGCCAAAACCAGTATTAAAATGATATTTTCCAATTTCCATGATTTTGGAAGAATAAAAATCTCCATGAACATTCTAGTTATTGTTTAAGACTTTACACAAAAGATGAAACAAACGATGAACTTCAACCCTCTAAATAAACGTACTTCCAGGAAAAAAAAGAAATCTGCAACAAAATAACAAACGTTGGTAGACAGGGAACTGATATGTTAAAAAAGTAGTGAAATCTACTTTTACTTAGAGACACAACCAAATGTAACTGAAAGCAAATATGTTATTATCTTAATGTACACAAAACAACTTTGAAATGTTTGTCAAAAACAAAAGCCCCTTTGTTATATCTAGCTGATGAAATGCATCAAAATATTTCTCAGTACAAATCTGAATATACTGAAAATAAAAGCTTCGTTCTGTTTGTGACTGCAAACAATTGTTATTTGATCTTTTATAACAAGAAAAATATCTTCATTCTCAAAATTCATATCAACCGTCCATGAGTTTCACACAGGAAAGAAACTACTCTTTTTTTCCAATGTCTAATTGTTCAAACAAAACGATATAAATATTCTTCATATTGCTTGTCAGGTTTGTGGTTGAGTTTGTTACATCATAGCCAATCATACAGTCACATTAATGTGCTTTAATTCAAAACAGTGATAATTTGATTATCAATAATTAGAATTGTTCTCACCTCAATCTTTCCGAATCTTTAGGACGTCCACTCATCAAGCCGACTTTACTTCATGACAGGCATGGCTACAGCCGCTTTAGTGTGAGATACATCCTCTGCCTTCCACAGTTGGGTCACTGTCTTCAATTGGGTATAGAACTGAATACCCTGCTTGCCGTAGAAGTTGGTATCTCCTCGGAAGGAGCCACGGGAACCGGTGAAGGAGAACATGGGCAGTGGGACTGGGATAGGCACATTGACACCAATCTGTGATGGACATGGTCAAAAGTCAAACATTAATATTATTCAAAATTGGGAGACAAAAAGCAGAAAGATGCACTATTGAGAGTAATATTTGTGACTTTCGGTTCAAAAGTGTCAATTCATTTTCGCCATTCCAACTCATTCCTCTCCAGTCAACAATAACATACCGTGGTAAACATGAGGTAAATCACACTTTTATTACCAAATGAACAAGAAATGTTTGCATTTGCTTTCTATGATCTGTACATTTAACACCTTTGTGGTGTTATTGTTCCTTGCAAGTATAGTTTGATGATTAAATATTTGGACTTATACCAAACAACTATGTCTACAATTTACCCTGACACTCCCAAATCCTTCAAAATCCATGAAAAGGATTAGAGGATTTTGAAGGATTAGTTCACATGGAGACTGGAGGCCCTTGACAGTGGAAGTGCACAGAATGCTATTGATTTCTTACAGAGTGGAGTAACATGTATGTTCTGCATGTACTTGTATATGAAAAGCTCCTGAACTTTCCGAAATCAATGAATGTCAATTGAAATGGATAGGGTGGGGTGGAGTAAGGATGTGACTTTGCGTTTAATTTTGTAAACGTTTAGCAAGTATTTTGTAAGACCATTTAAATGTTTAAACTTTTAGCCATTCACAAAGGCTGATGCCTGCCTATTATGTCTGCAGACCGGTGTGATTGACATGATAAATCAACAATGATTGAAACAGTAAAATAGTAGGCAGTCAATAAAGAGTAAAAGCTTAACTACCGGTACATGTACCCCTAGTGTAATCAGGCACCGTGGTGCTTCTAAGGTTTTGTAAATTAAATAGGTTTGAAAACAGTGTAAATTATTTGTGCTGTATATATTCAACTCAAAGGAAAATCTTGTATAATTTGTTATAAGATGGAAATCTGTATAATTTGGGTTTCGTATGTTCGGTTATGAATATTTGAAAATGGATTTAGTATTGCTTTTGTATCAGAGTATAGGGTAAACAGACAGAACAGAGTATACTGAGTCCCAACTTAGACCCCCAGAGTTTCTCTTACACATCTGAACAGTGTGCCAATTCCTTCCGTGTCCTCTCTAGACCAACCAGTCTATGTCTGGTCACTTTCTATAGTCATTGGTTCACTGCCAGAATGAACAATAATAACAAGGAAATCACATTTCAGCCCCTAAGAGAAAAAGCCAAGTTGCCTGGACTCATCCATCACTCCATCAGGACAGAGGCGCCTGATTTCCCTCTCCGCAAATCAAAATCAAAACAAGCCTGCTATTGGTCTGTGGAATTAGGCAAACGTCCAGCAAAGTACGTCCTGTGCACAGAGGGATGCAGACCCACTTAGGAAAATAAATCACAAAATAAACACTGTCCCAAGAAGAAATAACAGGTCTGGACAACTGAATGCTGGATTGATGTTAAGAGAAAACATGTTGATCTGACTATAATCCATTCCCTGCTTTACTCCATCAACACTTGGTCAACTGCAAGCTTCAGTGGAATTCACCTAAACTTCTGCATAGATTAATTAAACTGGGTTAATGTGCTGGTTTCACTTAGACCCAATGACTTGCTGTTCTAAAATGTCTACTTTCGCTTTGAGTTTGTCTCAAACACAAAATTATCTGTTTCACACTTCCTTGTGTGTGCCATGCAAACAATATTTGTGAAAATTTAAAAAAATGTGAAAAAATTGCCACAATTTGGCCATTTGTTTAAAAAGATTTCCATGTGCTTTATAACCCTAACGTACCTGAATCCATCAAAATCCACACCCCTGTTTTAAAATGTCTATTTCACACTTCCTTACGTGTGCCATGGAAACAATATTTGTGAAAATAAAAAAAAACCAATTGTGAAAACAACTGCCACAATTAGGATTAATTTTTTTTTAAGATTTCAATTCAAATTTAGGTTTTGCCCTTCACCGACGTTGAAAAATCCGGTGCAAAAAATTCCATCTTATAATAAGATTTCAATGTTGTGTGCTTCAAGGAATTTATCATGGATGTGTTTCTTTGTAGTTTTCTTAGTATAAAAACTTCAGGAACTATAGTTCAGATATTTCTTTTAATTGACTGCTCTGAAATTTGTCAAAATAATATTGATAAATATATCAGTAATATGAATGGATGCAGATTTTTTTTTTCCATGTGTAATGTGTGTGTTGGGGGGGGGATTTTTTTTAAATAAACAAGGAGAAACTTGGATGTCTAGAACCTTGCTGGAGAGATTTTCCTTCAGCTCTGTGCACGCCAGAATGTTTATTTTCATGAGATCTCCCTCCCACATCTTGCCATCAATCAATCCTTAGCAGGAAGTAGGTTGACGTTTTATAAACACAGTCCGTGTGTACTGTTGATATTAACATACAGATCCATTTATAAATGCTATTAAAGACACTTTCACTTCAGTGAAGCTTTTTACAGAAGAAACCATATAAGTTGAAGTCTTCCACAGCTTCTAAAGACATTTTCCAAAGTGAAAATTGATACAGATTGAGAAAAAAACCCTGACAGGCAACATCTCATAAGAGTCACAGAAGATACATGTATAAGTAACTGATTCAGTCTAACAATTGTTGACACAATTGAAAACAAAAGTCATAATAAACAGTGCCCTTAGTGTACATGTACCAGTACTCATGAAAAATAAGGACAAAAATGGAAATGCCCGAGGGAAAGCTAATGAAAAGTGTTTGTGCCAATGCAAAATATCTAAGACAGAAAGATATCCATTTCATTTCCTGTGATAATATGATATGGTACTGATACCATGTCGCTATTACGCTAAGACATGTAGAATACATGTAGCTCCACAGCCCAAGTACATTGTAACTTCGTCATAATGGATTTTTATATAGTGAGGTCTGAACACAGCCTACAAAGATTTCATGGTCAGATCTGCCAAAGTCCGGCTAAAATAGGCCGGAATGTTATTGTGGGATTGACTAATGAAGGGGCCAAACAATTTACAGACATGTAAATGCACGCATACATGTACAAATAAAGCACTGCATTAGCATGACATGTATTAAAGAAAGGCAGCATCTTTGAAGCTCAAGAGGGAGCTGTGAAGATGAAAGTCAACTTTCTATTTCTGAAATATGCATATACCGGTATCCCGTCCTTATGACATAACATACATGTACCGGTATGCTAAATGCTATCCCAACATGACATTTCCAGATTCTGACTCTGGATGTCATGAATCTGTTCAAACAATTTGGGCAATTCTCAATGCAGTTCCCCACCAAGAGTTTGCCGTGGAGAGTCCTTTTTTTCAAATTTCTGGAGGATGTGAGCATGTTGAGAGGCGAGAGAGGGAGAAGTAGGGAGTGTGGGGTTGTGATATCACTCAGTTGACCTAGGCTGCATCCGAATCAGTTGTCTAGAGCTAGGTCTAGGTCTACATAAATGAAATTAAAAACTTGAGCAACATTTACTGAGCATATTGTACTTAATTTAAAAGCTACATTAGATTAAATTCTTGCAGATTATCAATCTCTACCTGACAACTGAGAAACCCAGACTGGACGAGTCTGTATTCCATGTCGTCTTACCTGTCCAACTTCAATCCTTTCTGTATACTGCCTGGCAGTGGCCCCATTGGTAGTAAAGATGGCAGTACCATTGCCATACATGTTCTTATTGATCAGATCTATAGCTTCATAATGTCTTACCTGTCCAACTTCAATCCTTTCTGTATACTGCATGGCAGTGGCCCCATTGGTAGTAAAGATGGCGGTACCATTGCCATACATGTTCTTATTGATCAGATCTATAGCTTCATAATGTCTTACCTGCCCAACATCAATCCTTTCTGTTTACTGCCTGGCAGTGGCCCCATTGGTAGTAAAGATGGCGGTACCATTGCCATACATGTTCTTATTGATCAGATCTATAGCTTCATGATGTCTTACCTGCCCAACATCAATCCTTTCTGTTTACTGCCTGGCAGTGGCCCCATTGGTAGTAAAGATGGCGGTACCATTGCCATACATGTTCTTATTGATCAGATCTATAGCTTCATGATGTCTTACCTGCCCAACATCAATCCTTTCTGTTTACTGCCTGGCAGTGGCCCCATTGGTAGTAAAGATGGTGGTACCATTGCCATACATGTTCTTATTGATCAGATCTATAGCTTCATGATGTCTTACCTGCCCAACATCAATCCTTTCTGTTTACTGCCTGGCAGTGGCCCCATTGGTAGTAAAGATGGCAGTACCATTGCCATACATGTTCTTATTGATCAGATCTATAGCTTCATGATGTCTTACCTGCCCAACATCAATCCTTTCTGTTTACTGCCTGGCAGTGGCCCCATTGGTAGTAAAGATGGCGGTACCGTTGCCATACATGTTCTAATTGATCAGATCTATAGCTTTATAATGTCTTACCTGCCCAACATCAATCCTTTCTGTTTACTGCCTGGCACTGGCCCCATTGGTAGTAAAGATGGCGGTACCATTGCCATACATGTTCTTATTGATCAGATCTATAGCTTCATGATGTCTTACCTGCCCAACATCAATCCTTTCTGTTTACTGCCTGGCAGTGGCCCCATTGGTAGTAAAGATGGCGGTACCATTGCCATACATGTTCTTATTGATCAGATCTATAGCTTCATGATGTCTTACCTGCCCAACATCAATCCTTTCTGTTTACTGCCTGGCAGTGGCCCCATTGGTAGTAAAGATGGCGGTACCGTTGCCATACATGTTCTAATTGATCAGATCTATAGCTTTATAATGTCTTACCTGCCCAACATCAATCCTTTCTGTTTACTGCCTGGCAGTGGCCCCATTGGTAGTAAAGATGGCAGTACCATTGCCATACATGTTCTTATTGATCAGATCTATAGCTTCATAATGTCTTACCTGCCCAACATCAATCCTTTCTGTTTACTGCCTGGCAGTGGCCCCATTGGTAGTAAAGATGGCGGTACCGTTGCCATACATGTTCTTATTGATCATATCTATAGCTTCATAATGTCTTACCTGCCCAACATCAATCCTTTCTGTATACTGCCTGGCAGTGGCCCCATTGGTAGTAAAGATGGCGGTACCATTGCCGTACATGTTCTCATTTATCAAATTGATAGCTTCATCCATGGTATCCACGGTGATGACAAGGAGAACTGGACCAAAAATCTCCTCCTTATAGCATTTCATGTCAGTCTTGGTTGAAAGAGGGATAAAAGTGAAGAAAAAAAATGGTTTATCCTATCAAATGTCAAGAAATAACTTTAGCATAAGGTATACATAAAGGGAAGACTATGCCAACCAATGGATTCATAACAGATTGACAGATAAAAAAAACCGTGGTGAGAAGGCAGATAAGAAACAAGATGTAAGATACGAAAACAAGTGATGAAAAAATTGGGGAGGCCTGTATGAAGTGTGAATGAGTGGAACGAGTGGAGATAGATCAAACATTCAGGGGAGGCAGATCATTGCTTCCTTGATTCACGCACAGCATTTGGTTTTCATTCCCTACCGGATTCCATAGGTTTCCCCAGAATATTTGTCTGGGGTTTTCCTTCCACCTCTTAGACTGAACATTTCTTCATTACCTTTTTCTCCATTTAAAGGTCTCATCGGGCATGGCAGCTACAGTGCCATGGGCGCTTTTGAAAAATCCTTGGTTTCACTACCAGAAATAGATTAATAATAATCAAATTTGATCTAACCTCAACCTCCAATGAATTTACTCAAGGCATAGGGGTTTATCTAATCCTATCCAACCTACATACCTTGACATCAGACAGGAGTGTTGGTCCAACAAAGTTTCCCTGTTCATAGCCAGGTACTTTGATATCTCGTCCATCCAGCAGCATAGTTGCTCCTTCATCCACTCCTGATTGGACCAAGTCACATACTCTAGTCTTGGATGCTGGTGATATCAGTGGGCCAAGATCAGCCCCCGGTTGATCACCTTGATGAAAGAATACACATTTGAACATGAGTTATTTACATAGGTCCAATCGTATGAAGTCAATGCACCATGTGACCATCCGTTTACCCTGTGATTGGCCACCATTGCAGTAGGCATAATGGTCACTACCTGTGCCGTTGAAGTTGTCATAATTGTGCCTATCCAGCACTGGGTGTTGGCTCCATGTTTGTACTCACAGTTTTTGCCATCCATCAAAGCTTTGAAGGCTTGCCTACTACCGGTTCCTACTGCGTATGGTGCTATACCATATTTGCCTACTACAATGGTGACGCTGACTTTCAGGTACCCGGACGTGGCCGGGTTACGTGGGTCAGTGAGAGAGCCTAATTAGTTCCTACCATAAAATTAAGTGATATATTTTGTAAAAAGATTTTGTACAGCAAACAGCTAAATTTTTTTAAATAACAAAATACTTTTTTGAACGACAACTTGTAAATTTTAGGGGGCAACTTTCCGAATTGCCTTGCATTTTGTAATTCGAATCAAGATGATTTACTCACTGAAATTACAAGTCATCAAATAATCGATAAGGGGAAACTGTCTGTAGTCAACGTAAGGGTGAATACAGAAATTTGAAGTGCACATCTGAGGGAGAATCTCAAAATGGAGTGTTCAGATTTCATTATGAATGAGCCCTTTGAGAATATGCCAAAGTCTTTGTGTGTGTTCTAAACTGAGGTCTACCATCAAGCTAGGGCTGAAATCAACTCTGCACCTGTGCCCATGTTTATTAGTTTTGGATTAAGACAAAGTCCTCCTTGGTTTGGTTTTGCTCTTGGATTTGGGTCTGTTTTTCTATAGAGCTGCTAAGCGCAAAAGTTTGCTAAGCATAGAAAATATTAACTTAGCAGAAACTGATTACCAGCCAAAAGCCACACAATGGCGTGTGACTGGTTCTTAGCTGAATGTAATCTCCATGAACTTGACTACAACATTGCTGTAATCATACTATGCCAAGATTCAGGATTTCCTGAGTGTTATCTGGTATGTCTCCCATACCTGCATTGACCTTGAGATTCTTAGCTCTTTCTACCAAATCTGGGATCCATTCCTTGGATTCGCCAACGAATACAGCCGTCGTGAGTGCCATACATCGCTGGCCAGCTGCACCAAAGGCTGCACCACACAGCTGTAAAGAGATGCACAATACAATGTCAGGAAGAGCATGATAGTCAATGTGAATTGAGAAGCTAGACATTCTCTGGATTAATTGACAATGAGAAATCTATAAATGGAAATGGAACTGGAAATGAGAAAATCAATCCACAATGTCAAGAATTTAAGAGCAAGATATCTGCAGCAAATTGTATAGAGAAATACAAGCTACATTAAAGGAGTTGACATTTCAAAGGAAGAAAGGTCACCCAGTACAGAGCTTGCGTGTTAGTAATCAGATGTTATAATTGTTAAATTTTGACACTCTGGACTTTGCAATCACAAAGTTGGAGTGATGTAGTAAAGATGCTTTCAGTTATGTTGAAGAGGTTCCAAGGGAAAACTTTGCCAAACTTATTTGCCGAAATAATCTCCATCATGTTGAGGTCATTTAGACAAATAAGTTACCAGGCTTGGTGGAGATTACTTTAGAAAAGAAACCTGATGTAAGACTTCAACCATTCAATTCAATTAAAATCAACTCAATATCAGTATTTATTTCCACAATGCTGTTTGTTCTGTAAAACAATGTCACTATAGTGTTAAGGCACTTACCTGGTTGAGAGTGTTTTCCTTGTTAGCATCTGGCATGATGACACCGTGATTCTTGGCACCCATGTTAGCCTGGACTCTCTTACCATTCTTACTACCACGCTCATGGATATAGATCCCAGCCTGATCAGAACCCACGAAGGAGATAGCCTTGATGGCGGGACTGTCACAGATGAAATTCACAGCTGGAATGGCAAAAAAATCCATATGTATTAATTTAAAAAATATGTATTAATAACTGTTCTCCATCTTTATGCCAGCTCTCTTTATTTTGCTTTCCAAACTAGGATTTAATTTCTACTCAACTTCCACTGATTGTTTGTGGCGTTTGTGTATCTAATTTTCACAATTTGTAAAATGGTTGCTATTGCTTGTTATTCTACCTATATTTTTTCAAAGGACAAATCTGTGATGGCCCTATAGCAAAATTTCTTTCTCAAGACATACTCTGACTGTGTGGCAAATACCATGTTTTTATCATCAAACGAACATTCCCATCACCTATCTGCCGTACTATGTGGCATTGGACAGGCGCACTTGTTCCCCTCATGTGCCGTGAGCTGGGCTTTATGGATCGGTGTACAGTCAATCGACTCTATGACGATAACTCACCATCATGTTGGCCATGGATGACATTGACTACACCAGCAGGCAACCCAGCTTGTTTAGCCATCTCTACCAGCATCATACATGCTCCTGGATCACGCTCAGATGGCTTGATGACATAGGTGTTACCGCATACAGCCGCTACGGGGAACATCTAATTTGTAGATGATTCCAAGAAAGACATTGTTACTGCATACAGTGTCTACTGGCAAAATCTAACATGTAGATGGTGTCAAAAATTAACCTTTACCGCACACAGTGGCTACAGGGAAGATCTAACGTGTACATGTAGATGGTGTCAAACAATGTATTGTCACGGCATAAAGTGGCTACTGTGAACATACAACAGGTAGATGGTGTCAAGAAAGGAACCAGTTTATGACAGCAATCACTTCAATGAATTGCACTAGTACACGTACCCTTTAACTTGTGAAGTTTCTTACACTTACATAACTGGAAGTTTTGTACTGTGCAATATTGAATTAAATCTCTTTTGTCAGTTTGTGTTGGTTTGCAAGACCTGGTAGAAACTCTACGTTTCAGACAGATGTTCAGGAGATTTGCTTTTACATGGTGCAACCACCAACTTACACTTTTGAGTCCACATGAATACAAATATGAGAAATTTGCTCTTACCCACAGAGGAATCATGGCTGGGAAGTTGAACCTACGATAAAAAAACAAAAACATTTCACATAATTTCTCATCAATATTATTTCTCAGGGAAACCTTGGATGTTCCCTGATCTTCAAAACCAGGATTTTGCAGATTGACGTACTGAATAGCCAAGCTAACAATACTCTATGTGAGGTTTCATGAATCAATATTAACCCTAACCATCCCAAATCCTCCAAAATCCTTTTTGCAAATTGGAGGAATTTGCAGGATTGAGGTTACATGGCAAAAGTGCATCGCTGATTTCGGAGGACACACTATGTCAAGGTCTTGGGCCGAACCTTGTGTTGTTTACGCCCAGCCTAGCATAAATTTAGTCCTTGATAATACTTGAAATCCTCCGCACTGCTCCAGGATGTCACTGCCTCTGCCTCAGCCTATTGACAGTCATAGCCGGAGGATTTTGCAGCATTCAGGCAGTGGTCACCCCTCCATGGACCATATTCAAGAAATAACGGAGGAATTTGCAGGATTGAGGCTATATGCTATTTTTCCATGAGGCCAATTGGAGGATCTTGCAGGATTGAGGCTACATCCTAGCAAAAGGCCAAGGGAGTTAGGGTTAAAGTTTAATGGGCCAAGTAGAGGTAATATTTTTGGCAGAATCACGGAGGTTCTTTGCAAACATGCAATGTTGATATTGTGAATGCCCTGAAAATGAACAAAACTGATTGTGGAAACATTAAATCTAACAGGCCTTTAAGAATCACACACAACTGATGATGGTACAGTGGGCTACCATAATGCTCCTCTTCACTCAATCTATTTAGCAGCATGAGACATACCTCTTAAGTGTGAGGTGAAATAAATGGATTTATAAATCAACCAAAACCTTTTTTTTGGGGGGGGGGGGTTAAATTTATGGATCAATTGCTGAGTCTTGTTTACGAGAAGAATGCAGAATTAAGCAAGCGGTAAATCAGTTTAACCCTGTAAAACCTCGAGGTAAACCTCCAGGTAGTGCCTGTTTAAGTTTGTATTATCCCCGAAGAACATTTTGAATAACAAAACTATAACAAAGTCATGAATTTCAATACTACAGCCTTGCCTCTGGTAGACGGAACCAAATCATCAATGGATATATTATAGCAATCTTACGGTGTAATTCCAGCGCAGACACCCAGGGGAACTCTCATTGTGTATGTATCCATGTCCTTAGCAATGGACGGCAGTGTTTCACCCAACTGAAGGGAAGTAATGTTACATGTGTGCTCGACAACCTCTATGAAAATGAAACAAATAAAAAACATTCAGTTGTGCAATTTTTTTTTCATTATCATTATTCTTGCAAGTCTTTCAATTGATTTCCAGTGAGGTCCCTTAGTAGAAGTTGAAGCAGGTAAGGACAATTGTAAGAGGTGGGAGGAAAACCCCAGAATGACATTCAAGGTAAAAAAAACCCACAGAATCAGGTACAGACTGAAAACATACCAGTATGTTGATACCAGAGGGATTTGAACCTGGGCCTAGAGGGGAAAGGCAAGGCAAGTACCACTTCCCCAAGCTGAACCCCTGTTAATATTTTGCGACGTTTGGGAGAATATTTTTCAGTGGGGGGGGGGGGGGGGGGGGTTAGTAAAGGCAGATTTGTCAGTTATAGGACATAAAATAAGGCTAAAACTTGAAAACAAGAAACTATTCTATTTGTCACTTCATGGTGCACCAAACAATAATGTACCATGATTTTAAGACCCTTGGCGTTGACAATTGACACAAAGAAGATACTTACGTAAGCCTCTCATGACATCACCCTCAGCATCAACTAATGTCTTGCCCTGCTCCAACGTGATACTCTTAGCAATCTCACTCTGAAATGAAAACAAATTAATAAGGGAATAAATGTGTGTTTAGGAGGTATTAAACACTCTGTTTAAGACAGGCTGGAGTCTGGATGGGTGATAATTACCCGAGGTGAACAAGGGGTAATTATCAGCACTCCAGACTCCAACCGGTCTAAAACCGAATGTTTAATACCGACCAAGCACATAGTTATTCCCATTCATAAATACCTTTCCGATGAAAAAACGGATCTTTTTGGTCCAAAAAACAAACAAGTCAAAACCTAGATATTGCCAACCTTTTTGTTCAACAATTTTACTTCACTATAGTTAAGTCAAAATGTGTACTATTGAAAGAACTTATTTTAAGGGCAGGGATGGGAAGGGGAAAAGTCTGGAGCGTTTCTGTATCATTTATCACTGTGACCTGTCTCGTCAGGATGGATGTCTCAGGCCATGGTGGACATTCCACCAGGCATAAATACATTTTTCCTGGATAAATTTTGACCCCTTGACCTCTGTGACCTCTGACCTCACATATTACCTACCAGGTTCTCTTTGATGAGATGCTGATATCTGAACATGATCTGTTGTCTGGTCATGATGGATGTCTCAGACCATGATGGGAATGCTGCTACAGCTGCATCCACTGCTGACTGCATTTCATCTTGGGTACACTTTGGAACACGGGTTACCACTTCATTGGTTGCCTGCAGGTTATGAAGGAAAGCAGCTCAATTGTACCATTTATGTAGACGGGGATACCAGGTAAATAGCCCATATGGCCTCTGCTTATATATCCCGTGATGGAGTACATGAAGAGTTCACCCAGGAGAACAGACCCCTGGGCTAGGCTAAAGATAGACTTTGCACGTCACTGCTTCACAGGGCGAGCTAGTACTTCACCACGAGATAAAGCATTCAATATTTTTATAACACTTCACCCACAGTTTCTGCTTGTTTTGAATATTTTTAATTATTTAAACCTGAACACAGTTAAAACAAGTCAGGTGTGTTTACAAACACAAATGCCCCGCAACCGTGACTGTTCCCATGACATAACACCACTCTTTTAACATCAACTTACATGTACCTTGGTGACTTGGAACATTCATTGACAGCATTAGTGTCTTCTGTAGGTTTTATATGAATTAATCCCTAATCCCAATAATCTCAGAATAAAGTATTTCTCAAGTTATCGCGCTGACAAGATTTCTATTGTTTTAGCCACTGTGAACTTGACCTTTGGCCCCAAATGCAAAAGGCTTCTTAAGATTACCAAGAACAATCCACAAACCAAATTGGAAGTTCATATGTTAAGTATTTCTCAAGTTATCGCGCTGACAAGATTTCTATTGTTTTAGCCACTGTGAACTTGACCCTTGACCTTTTGGCCCCAAATGCAATAGGCTTCTTAGGATTGCCAAGAACAATCCACAAACCAAATTGGAAGTTCATATGTTAAGTATTTCTCAAGTTATCGCGCTGACAAGATTTCTATTGTTTTAGCCACTGTGAACTTGACCCTTGACCTTTTGGCCCCAAATGCAATAGGCTTCTTAGGATTACCAAGAACAATCTACAAACCAAATTTGAAGTTCACATGTAAAGTATTTCTCAAGTTATCGCGCTGACAAGATTTCTATTGTTTTAGCCACTGTGAACTTGACCCTTGACCTTTTGGCCCCAAATGCAATAGGCTTCTTAGGATTACCAAGAACAATCCACAAACCAAATTTGAAGTTCATATGTTAAGTATTTCTCAAGTTATCGCGCTGACAAGATTTCTATTGTTTTAGCCACTGTGAACTTGACCCTTGACCTTTTGGCCCCAAATGCAATAGGCTTCTTAGGATTACCAAGAACAATCCACAAACCAAATTGGAAGTTCATATGTTAAGTATTTCTCAAGTTATCGCGCTGACAAGATTTCTATTGTTTTAGCCACTGTGAACTTGACCCTTGACCTTTTGGCCCCAAATGCAATAGGCTTCTTAGGATTACCAAGAACAATCCACAAACCAAATTTGAAGTTCATATGTTAAGTATTTCTCAAGTTATCGCGCTGACACGATTTATCCGGACACACACACCCACACACCCACCCACCCACACACACACCCACACACCCACCCACCCACGGAAGGACAAGGCGGAAACAGTATGCCCCTTCGGCTTCGCCGCGGGGCATAATAAAATTCTTTTTTATTACAAAGATGGTGGAAAATGTATTTCTCTCTTTCAAACCACCCCTTCACGAAATGTTTGAACCCAACTCTGTGGCGCGCGCTCTCTTGGGAACAATACGCGCCACGGACAATGCTCAACATGCACACCAGCATGCATTTGCACACAAATGTTACAAAATATACGGTCGATAGCTTACCGGATTGTGGAGATCAATCCATTCTGTTGTTTTAGATTCCACAAACTCTCCATTGATGAACATCTTTGTTGTGGGCTGAGGAAAAAGTGAATTAACATTTAAGTACTTGTATCATTTATGTCAATAATCTTACCAAGTATCTTACTGAAACACACTTAAAAGGAAACACAATTATGCCGACAATCTATTTCAATTATGCAGAATGCAATCACAGGTCTGAAGTAATCTTATGCAGTGGTTTATGTGCTGTACAAAAACCGAAGAATAGAACTTTACTGCTAGGCAACAAGGCATTTAACTTTCTTTTGAACTTGTTCCATCTCATGTGTAAATACTTTGCGTGGTAACGCACCAACCCCATCGTTTGTTTCAGTGTTCTGATTTTTGGCAAGTCTGACTTGTCTTGAGATGTTTGGCAAGTCCTTATAAACTGTTCTATTTAGGGATGTCCACACTACAGTGTAAATGGTGAACTTACTGCTGCATGGCTGCTGTATCTTCTGAGGGCACCCAGGACCTGCAATAACAAAATCAGACATTACCAAAAATATTATTAGAAATAAAGTAAACAACTCAGGTTAAACCTTTAGGCACTGCGCCCGAAACCGCCCTGCCCATTAGTCACTGTTACACTCAAAACCCCAGGAGCACTTTATGGTTTTATTGATCGTTCAGTGAATAAACACAATCTAAAACAATGTAGTATAAGTGCTAATGGGTTATCAACATCATTTATTTATACAAGTTAGAAAAAAGACCCTCTGTCTGTTTAGCCCCTTAGGCCTATTTGCTAAAATGTAACCTCAATACTGCAAAAACCTCCAATTGGCCTAATGAAAAAAAATAGCATAGCCTCCATCATGCAAATTCCTTAATTATTTCGTGAATATGGTCCATGGAGGGGTGACCACTGCCTGAATCCTGCAAAATCCTGCGGCAGTGACTGTCAATATGTTGAGGCTTGGCCAGTGACATCCTGGAGCAGTACGGAGGATTTCAAGCATAATCCAGGCCTATATTTATGCATGGCTGAGCAAAAACAACACAAGGTTCGGCCCAAGACCTTGACAAAGTGCATCCTATGAAATCAGAAATGCACTTTTGCCATGTAACCTCAATCCTCCAAATTCCTCCACATTGGCAAAGAGGATTTTGAAGGATTCAGGGCGGATAGGGTTAAAGATTTACTGTGACTGTATTTATGTAAGCCCTATCCATGCATTCTCAACAACCTTGATAAAGGAGTTATAATGCAGCTCAAACATAATCGGATGACAGTTGATAACATTGTTGGCTTTTTCTTTAGTCCAGTACACACACTGATAGCCATTATGATAAATGATTGAAACCAGTTCATCAGTTATCCCACTTTTTAAGTTATTCCAGACAGCCTTCAGCAGCGCTAATAATACTAGTCCCATAACTCAGCCTGTGACAAATTTAAACTATACATATATCCAACTACAATTTCTCTAGTTAGCTACATTTTTAGACCTCACTTTGTAAAGACATTATTTGAATGTCATTTGAATATTTTTGTACTAAGTACAATGTATATGACTATGTGGAATCACAGAATTTTTCACTACATATTACCGTATCTGGTGCTTTTCCTAGTCGTCCCCCCCCCCCCCCCCCGCTTTTGTAATCCCAAAAATCAGAATTCTTTCCACTACACTGTATACATGTATCTCTTATTCCCCCCTCCCAACATGTGTCCTGTCATTTCCACTCTACTTTTCATGAGTTTATCATTAACTCTTTTCCCTAGTCACCTTGCGTAGCAAAAGTATAATTATTTAAATACAGCCCCAGAGTCAGTAAACAAGGAGGCAGCTAGACTCGCCAAGCGCAGCCAGTGCTCTGCTAGTCGGAGTATTTTGGACTCTACGGATCGCCTTTTTTAACATTTGGACATGGCTGGGCGATAGTAGAGTCCTAGTAGGATCATACAGTACATCGCGTTTACCTATATTTTTGGGGGATCATTTTCACTCGTGCTCCCAATCAAACTCTTCAATGGGCCAATCACACTCTTCAATTGAGCGTCTCTACGGTGACCAATCAAAGTGCCCTGTGATTGGTCCACTGATAGTAGCCACGACACAGTCTAGCCAAGAGCCATGCACAAGTCAATTTCTCCTGAATTCAAAATGCAGCCTCAAACATGGCGAGTGCGACGAGGATGTTTCCCGAATTGGAGGTGAAATTTCTCTTTTCTTTCCAAAGGTATGTAAACCTAAGCACCACCATTTGCAATTTTAATTCCCACTGAAGCCTACAGGGGCTCATCAGGCAGTTTGAGGACTGCTTTGGGGTGAAATCTGAAGATTCTGATTGGGGGTACGAGTGAAAATATCCAAACAAATGATTGATAAACGCGATGCACTATATAATATGATCGTAGGACTCTACTATTGCCCTGTTTGAAACATCATCTTTCATTGAAATTTTTTTTTTTTTCATTTTGCCGACGCACATGGCTACAGCGACGCGCGCTCATACCAGAAACCGGAGACTTTTTTTTTTAGCCTTAGAGTCCTAGTTTAGTTACTCGGACTAGTGCTCTGCAGTGACAAGCATGCTTGTTGCGCATTCTTAAAAGAAATGTACAACATATGCTCTTGCTGCAATTAATTTTCAGTAGTAAATGGATTTGAGGGATTAGAATGATAGGGCCTATAGCAAATATTGTTAAACTGACTTGTTTCACGTCTTGGGCTTGAAGATGCTGGAAAAACCAAGAAAACCAATCATGTTCTTAGAGTCTGGTTCCCTGACCCCACTTAAAAGAAACGGAGCAGTTTGTCAACTTTGTAAGGTCCGAGAATCTGTTCGGCAGGCTTGAACCCCTTCACAGGTGTGTAATCAATTGCAAAGAAAATCTGGAAAAACTAGGTTACGAAAAATTAAGAGCACTTTTTGAAAAAAAGCCAGTTTTCTCCAATGTTGGTCGGCCGACCAGCGTTGCCATTGGAAAAATACCATTTTTCTTGAAAATGTCAGCACACCAGGAGCCACGATTTTACAGGATGCTTTAGACTGTCATCCCCTAACCATCCCGTAAGATATTTCGTGATAATCTGATCATTTCGTTTTTTGATGTTTGCAAATGTTGTAATACTTCTATCTTCCCTTTAACAACATGCGCTCAAAAAGAATGTTGCAACCTGACGCCACTGTTTTCTTCATATATCGTCCGACCCCCTAAAGCCACGCGGTCCTTTTTCGACGCACTCACCTTCGATTTGTGTGTAACAACACGCGCGCTTTGCAAGCGTTATCTGCACAGATAATGGAGGGTGACCGAGGGTCGAAATTGATCATAGCTAAGGTCATTCATTAAAATGTTGCAAAGACAGGAATCTGGGAATGAGAAACATTTCCAATTTTGTTAGGAAATATTTGGAAAAGTTTCTTGACTCTCCATAGACTTGTACACAACTGCTGAAGTGGCGTCAGGATGCAACATTCTTTCCGTGCACTCAATCTGGAAGAATAATTATTCTTATCGAAGACTGCGCAGGGATTCAGTTGCGCAATCATAAGAATGCGCATTCTTATGATTATATGCAAATCACAAGAAAGCGCATGACACCGTCACACAGTCACACACCCACTGATCTCTATATAAAGACTGGATAGCGGACAAAGAGCCGCACAATGAATGAATTTGACGCCATATTGGTGAGACCGGTGAGACCAGCTGGTGATCTACAAAGGATAAGTTGCCATCTTTATAGACAGCATGATTACTTTTGCAACATCGCGGTTCACTTGACTTATATTTTGACCACCTCCACTGACCACGGGTTACAATTTTTCGAACGTCATGGTTTACTGTTTTTTTTAATGCCGCAGTTCACTTTTTCGGCGTTTTGGAAATAAATCACAACGCCTACGGAAATGTGTCCTTTTAAGAACATCATAATACGTGCACGTGACCAAAATGCACATCAACTCTTGATAGACACAGCGCGCTGTATACGCGTAGAACGTTCGTAATCGTATTATACGCGGCCATCTTCGTGAGACCAGGGGCGAATTGGTCAATATGCAAAGTCTACTGTGTGACAATGTATGGATATCCGCTATATAGACTAGTCACTAGAGATCAGTGCTCACACTGGATTAACGTACGACGGCGTGGCGGCGCAGCGCCGACATGATTCGGCTGATGGATGATCCACACGTACACGTACACACCCACTGCTAGCTCTACCGACAAATGACCGAGTGGAGCGTTGAACTACTTGACTACTGTAGTAGTTCAATGCTCCACTCAGTAGAGCTAGCCCACTGCATGCACTGCATGCACTGCATGCACTGCATGCTAGCTGCAGCAACCGAATGAATGAATGAAGGAATGAACCAGCATGACCAGAACATTAACAACCATTAGTATTATAACTCCAGCTGACAATTGACATGCTCCATTATTCATTCACATGTAACATGTGAATGAATATGGAGCATGTCAGCTGGAGTTACTCAAGCTAAAATAAATGGTGTAAATGTGACTTTTGCACAGTGTCTATTTTCACAGAACATAATAAATACCATAACATCACTAATAAATGCAAAATATGCTCTAAAACCTGCAATGACCCACCCCTGGAACGCGAGAAGTTAGACGTAACATTTTTCAGCAACCCTCGATGATTTCGTAAACGTCGTAGAGGCCTACAACCTTGTAACCAGGCGCAGGCCGAGAAAAGCGATACCGCGTCACAGTGAACATGTACATTGTATATGTACGACTGAGAGCGAGATCGTCAAGTGGTCGTGTCCCTAGCTCGGCGACCATATTCTATGCATATGGGAGGAAAAATCTAACACACATGCGACTAAAACCTTATACATTGACCAATGAGATTGCAGATATACATGTTGCTTGCTGCGTGTGGCACATTTGATTGGTTTATTTCGGAGGCTTGGCTATGTAACAGAATAGCTTGTTCCAAAAAATGTAGTCTGTCGGTAGCTAGTGGAAGGGAGCCAGACGAAGCACGTCCTTTATCCAAAATGGCAGCGACGCCGAGTCCCAGTGCGGGTAAATTTGGTTTTGCAAATAGGCCTAGGCCCTATCCATGTTTTTCAAAATAAATTTATAGTTTTGCCATGTTCTCTCTAATGTTTTCAAGCACTATGATATAGGAATTCTGGTAATCCTTACTTTTAGGACACCTCTATTTTTTACAAGTTCTGTTCAAAACTGACTTTTGCAGATGACTGTCCAGTACCAAAGTGACTTTTGCAGGCTAAAGCAGTATTTTTTCTTCATATAAACTCATGTTAGTTGTAGTTTTGAAAGCACTTTCGAAGAAAATGTGACTTTCCTACCTTTTTTCGCAGTCAGACGTGCATGTTGTAGTTCTCACACGCGTGAAAGCCCTACATAATGAAAGCCCGATGGTGATTGGCTGCTAAAAAAATTTATTAGTTTTGTTCCCAGACCAAAAGATTCTGATTACTCCTGAATCTTTTTGTCTGGGAACCAGACTAAAAATAAATAAGATGTTTATTTTTTATCAGCCAATCAGCATCCAGCTTTCATCGCATCGAGCTTTCACATTTGCCATCTTGGTTTTTGAGTCTGTTTTCTGGTTGTCATCGTCGTCTTTTACCCCTGAATTTCCCTCATAAATCAAAGCCCTGCCCTCTTTCCACAAAATTAAACCTGCTGATATTCAAGAAGGTGTCATTGCCAATTGTTCAGATGTGCCAAGAAGTATCAGAATGTCAATTTCGAGTGTCATTTAGTCACTTTTGGTGAGCATGGTGAGTCTTTCCCTTCCTATATAGGAACGGGGTCCTAAAAGTAAGGATTACCGGAATTCTAGTATTTGTTATTTCCTTAGTTATTTACGAAGAAACGCATTTACTCTGTTGAGAGTTGTATTTCTCGTGGTAATTTTGGCCACGAAATCGTCATCCACAACTTCAAGCCCATGATATGGCCTGCGCCTATGGCCTGGGGAATACAGGTCAGCTCGTACGCGAGCCAACTCGTATGCGACCAACTCGTATGCAGGACAACTCGTACACGGACAAACTCGTACGCGGGCCAACTCGTACGCGTGATAACTCGTACGCGGACCTACTCGTACGCGAGCCAACTCGTACGCGTGAGTATAGACCAGACTGAAACCGTTGGTTCGGGCGTGTAGGGAATTAGGGTCGGTCAGTTGTCCGGCACATTCTTTTTTTTCTTAAGTTAAGGGGATAATTTTGTGTTACTGAGTGGTCCCAATTAGTTCAGTTTTAAATCAGCTTTTTTTGCTCATAACAAAAAAGTTATGATTTGTTTTCCCCGTTCAATTTAAATTTGCTTATTTCGGTCCGCGTACGAGTTGCCTGGCGTACGAGTTGGTCCGCGTACGAGTTGTCTTGCGTACGAGTTGGCTGGCGTACGAGTTGTCTCGCGTACGAGTTGACCAATCCGCGTACGAGTTGTCTCGCGTATGAGTTGGTTCGCGTACGAGTTGACCTGTTTCCGGCCTCGGCTGCACTAGCGCAGTGGGCATGGTGGGTGCAGGCTAAGCAAATGTATTGGGGCGAAGTGTCAATTGATCTGTTATTGTACAAATGCTGGAGGCCTTTGAAGAAGGCCTGAAAAGAATGTAGCCCATAAATGTGGCCAATTTACTGGACTACCTCCGTCATGTCCGTAAATACAGTCTCAGATTCTTCCTATAACAGTTATTTAATCTTTTTTATTTCTTCCTAACTACTCAGGCAGTCAGGGCCTATAATTTAATTTTTAAAGTGCTTTTTTTTTATTTATATTGAACACTAGTTTTAAAGTTTTTCATTGTACATGTTGTAATGCCATTTCAATTCAGCTTTTGGGCTGCGATAGTGGCTTAATAATAATAATA
Organism: Patiria miniata; assembly: GCF_015706575.1. NCBI lineage: Eukaryota > Metazoa > Echinodermata > Asteroidea > Valvatida > Asterinidae > Patiria > Patiria miniata. Next base: position 43,926,094 of record NW_024037074.1, read on the forward strand.
AAATAAGGTAGTGTATATTTTGCCGGAGGTAACGCCGGCAAACTAACGTTTACTAAAGGTTTGCCGGCGGCAATCCATATCAACAGAGGGCGCTGTACTCTTTAAGATAGGGCTGAATTATAACATGTATTAAATTCCCACCAAAGTTGTGTAGCACAGTCGGTGCAGTGGTTAAGCTATTGCTCTAGTGAGTGGGATGTCCCGAGTTCGAATCCTGACCCCCGCCACAATTTTTAGGTTTTTTTTTCCAATCCCCAAATAAATAAGAATATTCTTCTTTTATTATTTTAATATGTCTCAAACATTTTATTGCAGAGTATTACTTTTTCTTTTTCAGATTTGTGGCTCTGGAGGATTTTTTTTAAAGGGAAATAAAGTCCGAAATTATAAAATGGTCTGATTCCCATCTTGTTAATACAAAAATACAACGATAATATTGGCATGGAGCCAGACTAAAATTTGTCACCGGAAAATGTTTAAGTACAAAAAAACAGTAACTGCGCATGTTCAGTGCATATCGGGCAAACTAACGTTTACTAAAGGTTTGCCGTCTCCGGCAAAATATCCACTGCCATAAAATAAAGGCCAAGTTGTAACATGTACCCGAAAATGTAGATGTTTATTTGTTACTTGATCGAGCAAACCTGGAAATGCGAGACGTCTGAGAAATGCCGAAATGTTTTTTCTATCAGTATCGCTATAGTAGGCCTTGGCCTAAGTATAATGAGGGATGTCAGCTGCTATGAGAAATTTCCTGCCACATTTCAATTCAAAAACTAAACCATTTTTAAGGGTTAAACATGAGAAATAAAGTGGAAAACAAGTTACTGATGATAGTATGAAAGTTTATACTTTAATCTACACAGTTGTGCATTTTTTTTTCATTTTTCATTATTAAACATTATACAACACCTGAATAAATCCCCGTCATCTGATTGGTGAATTGTAGATCATGTGACATATTATTATTCGTTATAATGCACGGTGCGACCATGCGTTATACCCATGCGTTATACCGTTTCACTTTGCGCTTGTTCCATGACGCGGTATTTGCGTGCAAAATGCATGCTGGTGTGCGCGTTCAGCGTAGCGCGTATTGTTCCAAAGAGCCAGCGCTACAGCGTTGGGTTCAAACATTTTCGTGAAGGGGAAGTTCAACATCTTTAAAATCAAAACAAATTGTAGTTTATAATTTACCAATCAAATGACGAGAATTTATTCAGGTGTTGTATAAAACAAATAACGAATGTTTTACGTTCGTGCTATGGAAAGAATAATTTCATTCGGTGACAGATTGAATGTTCTATTCCACTCGGCTTCGCCTCGTGGAATAGAACATTCAATCTGTCACCTCATGAAATTATTCTTACCATCGCACTCACAAACATTCGTTATTTGTATAATAACAAATGGTTCTAACATGTCTAATAAACTATCAAAAGTGACTTTTGGAATTTGCGCCATGGGGAGTTCTTAAAAAAATCAAACAACACAGTGCTCAATGGCAGATGCAAATCGCGCAACACATTTTCAAATGGAGGGGAGCAGTTGTTCCTCTTACCGTATGCCAACAAGTAACCCCTCATTCTAAAGAGGTTGAATACAGCTTTCTTTTCGTGTGACCGAAAAAGAACAGGCATACTGCCATTTTAACTTTAACTGCGAAAAAAATTGTAAATGTTGAGTAGGTCTCAAACTATTGAATATTGTGAATGTCATGCTGTATATTTTTGAAGTTCCTTTATGGAATTCACATCTTTAGGCCTATAACGGTTACGTCTCAATAGTCTGAAGTATCATTGGTCCGAAGTCCCATTGGTCATGTTGGCCCGACGTCCCATTGGTCCGATGTCCCATTGGTCAAACGTCCCATTGGTCCGACGAAACATAATACTGTGTAGTTCCACTGGTTCAGGTTGACTGACCCTAACGCTAACCCTAACCCTAATCCTATGGGGCGTCGGACCAATGGGACTTCAGACCAATGTAACTTCGGACCAATGGGACGTCAGACCATGGGAATTTCGGACTTATGAGGCATCAGACTTGTGAGTTGTCGGACGTATGTTATGAGGCATCACATTTATTTATTTAGCCTCATGGCTCCGACGCCTCATAAGTCCCAAAACAGTATTTGTTCATTGTTGGACTTATGAGGCATCGGACTTATGAGGCGTCGGTCCTTTGAGGCGGATTTATGCCTCATAGGTCCGACGCCTCATGTATGTATGAGGCGTCAGACCTATGAGGCGTCGGACTTATGATACGGCCCCTGCAGGAAGATAGTTACCTTTCCAATAATAACTTGTCCTTAACTTGGACCCAACATATCACCTTTTTTAACATTTGGACATGATCTGGCTACTACTAGTAAAGTAGTACTAGTACCATCACCAGATCCTGTCTAAATGATTTTAGAAAAATGCGATGAGTTGGATCCCAGTTACTCAGAATAACTAGGGAAAAGTAAAAAGTAAATCAAAAGTAGATGTTGGATCACTATAGGAGAAATAAACGAAATCTACTTCAATAAAAAGTGTGATTGTTTTTAAAACATGTCATAGGCCGAGTAAAGAAACCGATGAAAAGATAAAAAATAAAATAAAACAATTCTCACAGTGTGGATTCGATCCTGGAGCCTTTGGCACGCTGGTCCAACGTTTCACCAATTAAGCAACCAAAGCGCTCAGATAGAGTGGGTAGTTAGCAGTAGGCGGTATAAATGTTATATGATTTACAATGGTGTTTTTGAAATGTCATGATAGCAGTCGAAAATCGCATTAAGGCTGCCGCAACGATTGCAACTACATTTAAACTTTGTAACCTCTCAAATTTCGGCAAACAAATTAGACCTGTTGTTGTCTCGCCTGGACTTTGTTCAGGAAAGAGACTATGCAATCACCATGTCTGTACGTATGTGTCTTTTGGTTGAAGTTTTGCAAAATTGGTCTCATTTCAAAAGGTGAAGTCCAATTGGAGCCGAACTTGAATCATAGATGTAACATGGGAACCTGCATAAGATAACGATGTCAAAGGTCACATACCAAGGCCAAAGGTCATCTGAGGTCAATTGTAAAATAGGCTTACCATGTAAAATTGGTTGCATTTCAAAAGTTAAAGCCCAATTGGAACCAAACTTGGGTCATATATGTAACATGGCAATGAAGTCAGTTCAGTTCGTTTATGTCCACTAATTCATTTCATAGGAAATAACAGTACATGTAATTATGAAACTTATTGAACAATAAGTGGAAGAGGTCTCCAAAAAGCAGAGCTTTCAAATGGTCGTGATGTCGAAGGTCACACACCAAGGCCAAAGGTCACACTTTACAGACAATCACGAAAGCAGGCGAGATGCATGGTTCGAGAACCATCTTGTTGTATAAGTGTCTCTGAAGAAGGCCTAGCTGAGGCTGAAATATCAGGATATAAAATGGTTTGTATTTGTCTATTGCAGTCATTTAGCAGTTGGATTCATGTTCAATGTGTATTTATAAATAGATAGGTGATAGGGCTGTCCATTTTCGAACAATTTAGTATTTGATTGTTCGAAACATTTGTATTCTATTGATGATGGAATATTCGGTATATTTGAGACAGCCCTAGCACTAGCAGGTGCCTTAAAGGGCTCCTTCCATGTACAATGTAAAGGAGTCAAGATACAGATACAGTGCGTGACCGTTAACATTGTACAAATTCTTTGTGGACGTTTTCTTCGTAATTCTGGAGAATGACAAATTCTGTGCAAATTGTAATTTGCCTCATACACGTGTACATGTATGTACTTACATGTATTAATGAAATTTCAGCTCAAAATGTAGCAGATGCAAAAGTAAAGGTTAGATTTACATGGTTTGATTACAACACCCCACTGACTGGTCTAGCTATGCATAGGCAAGCCCATGGTTAAAGTAAGGGCAAGTTAGGACATTTTGAGCAAGAATCAGCTTTTTTGATATTTTGGTATGATGTGCGGTCATTTTTCTGAAAATAATCTTAAAGAGATATTGGGAAATTTTGCTTATTGATCATTATGTGTGTTTTGTTACAGACATTGAAAGAACTCTTCTGAGCTTTGAGAGGTTAGACAGAGCGTCACCAGAATTATGGCCAGAGCAGAGTAAGTTGGGAAATACTGGGAATTATAGTGACGTCAGTTTTTATCGGTTGCTATGCGTTGCTATTCAGCACTCCAGACTCGAGAACCATTGACTTTCAAGACGCCCACCTGTAACTTTCTTGTACATTAAATGTTTTTAAATTGTGCAGGTACTGCAAAGATTGGCTTCATTCACAAAGTGTACAATGTTGGGAATCAGTGTTTTGCCTTAATAGTTAAACCAATGTTTGGCCTTTGTCTTAATATGGTCTAGGTCTTCTGTACTCAACTAATTCTGTTTCTTTGCAGTTCCTGGTGTATCTGATTTTGCTCCTATGAAGAGTGTAAGTACAATTAATGTTAAACAAATTTGTGTAATTATTCAGAGGACTGTAACAAATGACATGTCTCAATTATCTCCAGATTTACTACTTTAGGGGGATCCAATGTCACTTTCTTAGTTCTTGTAAAATGTAGTGTAAATTCAGTGACTGGACCCTTTTTCTGAAATCGCACCGAATTTAAAAAAGTATCCAGGTTTAATGTTCTTTTAGTGATAGACAGATCCAGTAAGCCCCACTCACTGTGCACATGGGGAACAACCCGCGTGCCTCTCCAGTGCCACACTGCATTAAAGGCAGGTGCACGCTTGTCTGACATGAATGGGGCTGGATGGATCGGTCTGTTGAAATGAATGAAACATTGAGTTCAGTGTTGCATTTTGCAGCATGTTTTGCATTTAACATGTTCCTATGTGGTAATCCATATGCTAGTGTTTTTCAAATATCTTGAAATGGGTAAATTTGTAGTATTAAGACTTAATGCCTTTGGAATGTTGCATAGTTTGGCTTTCTCTTTTAAAATACAGCAATAGCTTCATGTTTTTATTGTCACCATCATTCCAAGCAGTAAGTGTGCAGGCATATTTAGTCAGATGCCCAGTTTGAATGCTGTATCATGTCATCTTTCAGCCACTGGGTAACACACAGGATACAGAATCACAGCCCTGGGAAGCAGACTTGGAACAGAATGACATAGATATGCTCAATGGTAGGACAATTTCTTATATCTGATACAATATAATTGACAGTACTCCCCCATTGTAACAGTACTGCCTGCTATAGCAGTATAATACAGACCAGTCTATAGATCCTTTCCCGTAAAGCCATTTGTGAGGTGTGTGCATTTGTTCCAAAAGGATAACCGTGTTTTAACTTTTTGTGCATTCATTCTTGCTGAATTAAAATAAAAAGAAAATGTACAGATGGCTACTGAATCCAAACGATGTATAGTATGTCTTGTTATACACACAGTGGTCCACCTAGACAGGTTAAAGTCTACAGGTAAATAGGTGGACCATTGTGCCTTGATGGGAACCAGTGCTGGTTGGAAGAGAGTAATACACTGGAAATGTCTTAACACATAGACTAATGTCTACAAAACATGTATGTGTTGGGGAAATACCATGTTGACTTTACAAAAAAACATAAACAGAATGTCACCAAGGCTTCTAAAGAAATGCTTTCCTACTTACCTTCAGGAAATTTGCCAACAAGATAATAATAATAATAATGAAAATAATGTAGTGCTTGTATCATGCCTTATGCCAAAGGTGTCAAAGTGCTTTACAATTATTATCCCTGTTCATAAGAAATGAGAACATTCCTCTGCAGCAGCTCGAGATCAGCACAATTTGGTCTCTACCTTCCCAGGTACCCATTTATACTCCTTGGTGAAGATAAGCAATCATAGTAAAGTGCCTTGCCCAAGAACACAAGTTTATAAGTACCATGTTCCCTGTTAGGGTTTGAACCCATGTATCAAGGCACACGAGTCCAACACCGTAACCATTGGACCACAGCATAACTATTGGACTACAACGCCCTAAAGAGCCCCAGATAGTAATTTAACATCAGCATTCAGTGAAGTGCTGCATCATCATGCAGTATGGTGATAACTTTCAAACTTGCCTTTTGATTTTGTACAGAGCTAGGTAGCCTGACAACAGCTAACCTGATGGAGAAAGTCAAAGGATTACAGAATTTGGCATACCAACTGGGCTTGGAAGAGTGTAAGTGCCTTAATTCTCTCCTCCCCCCCCCAAAAAAAAAATGCTCTGCTGTTTTCTGTTGTCTGTTGATCTTTTATTTGTTATACCACAAGAAAGCTGCAAATTGTGTTTCAATGCATGTAGTCCGAATAATGCAGCATTAAAATGTTATGACATACATTTAATTTAAAGACATGTAAGAACATTGCTGATTAATCAGAAATACCTTGTTTAAAAAGAAGATAGCTAGGAATGGTAGCCAATGTCAGGTCAACTTTTTCCACTTGAAATTGTATCGTTTGGAAGAAAACTATTGTTTTCTTCAAAACGATACAATTTCAAGTGGAAAAAGTTGACCTGACATTGGCTACCATTCCTAGCTATCTTATTATTATTATTGAAGGCATTTTTCAAAAGTGCCCATTTTTTTATGTTCACTAGCAATAGAATAAAATTACGAGACCAAACAAATTGTGCAAATGTTTTCTATTTTCTCTGTAGCCACTGAGTGAAAACTTCAACAGCTTAGTTGTCATGCACCCTATTTAAGAGTTGGAGCAATTTTCAATTGGAAAAAATGTACAAGAAGCAACTGTCCAACATATCTTTAACGATAATAGTACAGTATAAAGGTTTTGGTTGCAAGTGGTAGGAGTATGTGGTTAAAGTTAAGATCTTGATGTGGTAAAAGTGTGCCCTTTACCTACAGGATTCAAAATCTGTGCCCTTTTGTCATATGCATCATGCAAATGTTCCTTATTAGTAATAATGTTATAGAGTATAGATGATGGATAGCTCACAAATTCAGTGATGAGATACAAATTTACTGCCAGGATTCTTAAGTTGGTGTTGGTTATTGTCTTCATTTTGTCCACAGCTCGGGAGATGACAAGGGGGAAGTTTCTCAACATTCTGGTCAACGGAACAAAACGAAAGTGACCTCCAACTTGACCTCTGAACACTAACAAGTCTTCCTCTAGGGAACCATTATGGACACTTCGTAACATGGTGTATGGAAGTCCATTTATTTGATGTATTCTATGAACAATCACAGCAACTTGTTTAAGAGTATAATTTCTTTTACCATTACTTTCTTGATATGTTCACCCAAGGACCATCACACATCTGCCAAAATTAAACCTGTGAATTACCGTTACTACTGGTAGTTGGCACAAATTGGTTCAAATAAGGACCTCAAGCCCTGTGTTAGGTATGTAACAGTACTGAAACCATCAAAAACGGTTGGAAATTTGCAGGAGTAAGGGAAATTAATTTTAAAAGAATTTGTAAACCACATCAAATAAATGCTACATACTACACTTCGTATAAAATTATTAGACAAAATACAGGATTTTAAAAATAAGTATCATCTCCATTTGGCAAGTAATTTCTCTTTTTTTATAAGAAATTGCTCCTGAATTAGTCTGATGGAGTGTTGATCTAAGTGTATAAGATCATGCAGCATTAAGAGTGTTCAATAAGCAGAGAAAAGACTTATGACCATGCTGATATGTCTCCATGTCTTCTTCGTAATAAAAAGTAATTACAACATTCGGAGTTCCATCTGATTTCAATCAATAATTGTTTTAAATTAGTGGAAGTTTTGCTTGTGTACGCCATTGTCTCATGTAACATGGCTTACAGATAAAGGAGTAGCAAGCATGCAACTTTTTCTCGGATCCACCGATTTCCTTGTGTTTTCTGCTTCTCATGAATGCCATTACAAATTAAAAAAACCAAAGTCTTGTGTGGTTTCGGAGTTTCCTCGTGTTTCCTAAATTCCCAGTTGCATGTCTGGGGTAGCGTATCACAAAGATCAAGGTCATGTCCTAAGCTGTTTTAATATAGGTTTTCCCGGCTATTTTAAAACATTTTTCGTTCAAATTCACCGATTCTTATATTCAATTTCATCCAGCAACATCGATTTGGGGCACTTTCAATGTTTAATTGCGTCTTTTGTCAGACAATTTCAAATTTAGTCCAAACAAATTCAAACAATGAGCACACGTTTTCGACCCAGTGTATTCGATTTCGTCTCGTCTATGCTGAATTGTGTTATTCAGAAATCTAATTCATCTAATTGATTTATATAAGACGAATTTGATCTCTGAATGCTGCCATTCGGCAACAGCTTAGACGGATTTGATCTGTAATGACGAATATTCTCGACCCGGTGACTAGACTTTAAATTTGAATGGTAAATGACTAAGCTGGTTTTGTTAAAAGCATGTGAAATTTTTTTCGCACGAAATTGAAGGCTACAGTTGGTGAATCTGAATAAAAAATGTTTTTAAATAGCCGGGAAAACCTATATATGGACTTCACAAATTTGAATATAACCTTCTTCATCGCATTTTTAAGTTACAGTTCATCTATGACCTTTTTACTTGTATGGAATTTGTTCTAAAACTTTCCTTCATGTGGGCATTTTGTAAATAAACAAGTTCTCTTTGTAAAGTGAAGGTCTGGATTTCAAGACGTGTCATTCCTGAAAGACTCAAAAATTATTTTCGGTACTCGGTGGTCTGTCCTCAGTGAATGAAATTGGATAAAAAATTGCAATCAAAAAGGTTAACAGGCAGAATAATTTTGAGCTTAAAAAAAAATGTTGAGTACACAGTTTTGAACATGGTAAGTGATTTAGTATACAACTAATGTCCAACTGTGAATGCCAAACTGAGTACTTCCTTTGATTCCTTGTCAACAGTGATGTGACTTTGGTTTTTCAGATGAAGCCAATTTCTGTTTTGATGTGCAACAGTGCAGTGCAATAATTGGCAATTTCACTCTTTGATAAAGTCCATTGTTATATCGTGTGCTTGGATAATAATTTCATTGGTCTAGGACAGCTCATGTCTGGACAATAAAAATTCATGTCGCACACCAAGGGCGATATCGCACCACGCTCATTACGCATGTGTGAAACCTGCCGCTTGTGAAACGTCACATGCTCAGTCTCATATTGATTGGCTCAGTCTCATGCCCAGCAGGACATCAAACCTTCAGTTATCAAAGGTGGGTGCATACTTGTTCCCTAACCCTAACCCTAATGGATTTTGGGGAACATCAAGTAGACTCCATCAAAGGTTACATTGCAGTGTTTTAATTGATTTATCGCACAGTAAGTTACCAGTACAGCCATTTATCATTGTGAGTTATTGCCATAATATACTGTAACAAAACAATTGTTGACTGCTGTGATTTGTGATATGCTGTTTTTAACCCCCTCGGCCTGACGCATAGCACCCGAGGCGAATGTGCCCCTGGGGTGTTAGAACCGTCATATCGCACATCACAGCAGTCAACAATTGTTAAATATTAAACCACTAATAAATAAATTGAATAAAAGCACTTCAACACCAAAACTGTTGAGTCACACAGGGAACTGTTAAAGAGGTTGTGGAATGCTCGAAGACATTTCCGTCATTTTGGGGGTAAATTTAGCCTAAGGTGTGATGAAATAAAAACAACTATTGTTTCGGTCATAAAATGAGTACAAAAGGTACTTTTGAGAGCTGTTTTTCAAGTCCTGTCATGCCTGTTTTGACCCGAACGTGCAATTTGTGTAAAAGTCGTCGTTGCGGGCATCAAACAAAACACAGTAAATCGTGACGTAATAAACAGGACTCCCGACGCAGAGTAGCATAAACGAGTCCTGTTTATTACGTCACGATTTACTGTGTTTTGTTTGCTGCCCGCAACGACGACTTTTACACAAATTGCACGTTCGGGTCGAAACAGGACCTGAAAAATAGCTCTCAAAAGTAACCTTTGTACTCATTTCATGACAGGAACAATAGTCGTTTTTATTTCATCACACCTTAGGCTACATATACCCGAAATATGACGGAAATGTCTTCGAGCATTCCACAACCTCTTTAAAGTTTAATTGTACCAAGTACTTTATGAAACCATCTCTTAAATTCAGAATTCTCTAAAGGACCCTCCACTCAAGACTTTGATAAGATTCATTCCAAGGTGAAATTCTTGAGGCACAACGTAGCTTTGCTGCTACAGTTATGAAACTATAAATCTTTGACATTTTTTTAATACGATTAAAGAAATTAAGAAAATATACAATATAAGGGCCACTATACAAAACTTTGATTACTTATCATTAAATTCTGAATTGTAAACTTGTGCAATGATTATTATGATATTTAGTCCCGATGTGGAATCATTTTGAAGAAAATAACTGATAAAACTGTAAATCAAATTCCAACTTCAGGTCATAAGTTATGGTAGATACAATAAAATAAACTGGTATACATCCTGAGTAGCCCACTGTACATGTATTAGGCTTACATTTATGAAGTAAACTTGAGGAAAGAATACCGTTAAACAATATTGTCTGTAGAAACGGCTAAAGTATACCACACAGCAAAAGACAAACCAACCAATGTGCATTAAAAGTTTATAGAAAAATAAAAATAATAATACACAGCTCTAAAACAATGATGAAGTTGTACATAATGATTTTGGAATATTCCTGTTTAAGTAATTTCTAGAAACTTGGGGGACAAAAAAATCCTTCCTTGTTTTTCAATGTAACATCATAGGAAAAAAAGAAATAGTTTACCTGCCCGAATGGGCACAAAAACTGAATTTTGTACAAGGCTTTGGAGAATAGGACATACAAGGTACCGGTACATCTACATGTATGTGTTATTCTGCCGATGATGTCACATAATGAAGGGGTCTTATTTTGTGGGCAGGGGCTCAAGGGAAGAATTTGTTGTCTCAAAGTCTCGATAAATAACTAATACATGAAAAATACTCTGAAATCTGTATTTCTCATGTATTATTAATTGTTTGGGAACCATTTGTATAGTTTTCCTCTTTTAATTTCTATCATGTGTTCAACTAAAGCAACAATTTCCAATAATTAACAATTAAGTACTTTTAATATGTATATATATATAGGCCTATATACATGTATATATACACACACTTAGATTTATCAATTCTTTTTCTGTACGTATCTTGAATACCCTCCTAATAATAAATGGAGTGTCATGGCCTAGCAGTTAAGAGCACCGGACTCATGTTCTGGTGTTTCAGAGGCAACAATGACGTGGGTTCGAGCCCACCGGCGGACACTTGTGCTCTTAAGCAAGGCACTTAACAATTATTGCTTCGTCCTTCGGATGGGACGTAAAGCCGTAAGTCCCGTGTGTTGTATAATGCACGTAAAAGAACCCAGTAAACACTTATCGCTAAGAGAAGGGGTTTGCCCCGGTGAGTGGAGTGCCATCGCCTCGTGGTTAAGGGCACAGGATTTGTGGTCTGTGGGTAAAGCTGCGGTTGTGGGTTCGAGTCCAGCCGCGGTCATGGTGCGTGTGCCCTTGAGCAAGGCACTCTGTCACTCATTGCTTCTCTCCACCCAGGAGTAAATGGGTACCTGTGAGGGCAGAGATGGTTATTGTGATTGAATAAGCTTGCTTGCGCCTAACAGGCAGCATCGAGCAGTATACTCCCCAGGGCACTGAGATGGTATTTGGAATGATTAATTGGCCCATTGATAAGGGTAATAATAATACTGTAAGTGCTGTGATTTAGTTTACTATTAAGAGCGTTCTTAAATGCCGATCATTATTATTATTATTCTGGCCTCCTGTATAAACTCCCACGTGGAGTATTTAGGAGAAGAATCAACCAAGAACCAAGACCATAAATATATTGAGAGAATAACCAACACCCAATGTAATTGTACAATAATCCCAGTGGAAAGACTGTCCAATACTATTACTATACCTCCTACGAAAAATTCCCTAATATTTTGTTCTTTTCACGGATTACTGATGGTTACAAAAATACAGTTTCTGATACGTACTACAGAATATACACAGTTGATTTTAAGTTACAAGTGACACTTCACAAAATATTTCCATTTTCAGTTTATTACAAATAAATACTTTACAAATTATGATAAAGTATTACTAGCATCTTATGCTCAATGAAATTGATATCTGATACATTTTGTTCCCAGAGACAATTCATATTTCAATTTTAAATGATTGTCTGATCTAGTGTTTCACCACTCGTTAAAACTTCTTTCCTCCAAAAAAATCGTAAAGATAAACTCTTTGTTTTTTTAAAAATTGGCGCTTTTTTTACTTCAGATACTAAAAAAAATACATATTCATAACCAAACCATTTGAATCAATCTATGTCCACAAGTGTTGCTCTGTTGTGCATACATGTGTGCTCAAAAAAATGTTACGTTACATGCTTCATGAAATTACTGCATAATTACTCAAGATATATTCAGACCATGTAGATACAACTCTTTCATTTGTCTGTACCTTTTTGCTTGCTTTGCATGAAGCCTGACTTTGTCAACACTAAATTGAGGGTATCATTGTATTTCATTGTTTTTTGTTGTTGTTTACAATATCTGGCAATAGTCGGCAATAGTGTACCTTCAGAGTTCAGAATTTAAGTGTAATGATTGGATGGGATAATTGATCAATGCTCATCTTTAAGTGGTATGGGTAAAGCAAACTTCAATATCTTTTTTCTAATTTAAATCTTCCATCCTCATCCCTTGCAAAGCCAAATACGGAAGGAATCATACCGTTGATGAAATGCCACACCTGGCCCATCTATTAGTCTCAGCCCAATGTGCACATGAGCAACAAAGGCTGCGTCTCTCCAACTGCAAAGCAAACTGCATATTTTAGCCATGTACGTCAAGTACATGAATGTCAATCTCTTCTTGGACATTAAGAATGTCTGAACATCATAGGGCAGAACTTAATGGATGTGTTGATTGTTTTTGGACACTAAGCATGTTCAGACTGGAACATGCCCACCCTGGCTGAAAACGTTTAGACAATTTTCAGGAAGAGTACTGAGATAACAGAACCTACAGCCAATCCAGCGGCAAGGAAAAGAGACATCATGACACCGGCAGTCTCACTGTGTTTGACATCTACAAACCTGCAATGGCAGACAAAGAAAGAAGCACGGCAATTAAGAAGGATCCGAGGCTTTCCCATGGTGGATAAGAAAGCGAATGGACTTATACTCACTTGGTGACTAAGACAGATATAGGTAGAACTCAAATTCATTGCAGCTGTACACTCGCTGTCTCATTAGAAAAAAATACCCACAAGGCAGATCACACAAGAGATCTACAACTATTTCCTTTTGAAAACCTGTAAAAATATATGGTGTGCAGTATTCTGGCCATTTAGTTTGGACAAAAACATATCACATAACAATAAAGCAAGAGTACTTACTTTGGTCCATAAATCATAAGCAAGCTGCCTAGATAACCATTGGATAATCCAAAGAGGACATTGAAGACAATGAAATAAGCATCATTATTGAAGAAGACGGTGGTTGGATGGTCTGTAATATGGAGGTTACAGAAGGCAAACAGTGGGAAGAAGACTAGGCGGAGTAGGACCAGTAAACTGATGAGTGGCATGTGGTTTGGTTTGGGCTGTAGAGATGCAAAGCAAAAAAAGAGAAAAATCTATCAAACAGAAATCTTAAACATTACCTCCATGTCATTTAAGCGACGCCTACAGTTACATAGATGACCTCAAACCCCTGGAGTGGATTAATATGTTCAACAAAAGTGTCAATTTGTTGATTTGGTTAAATCGTCGCAGAGCTGACAAACCGACGAATAAGCGAAAACCTTGTTTGGAGTAATTCGCGTTTGAAGTTGGACACTTCTCTGGGTGCCGTATTTTACCCTTAATGTTTCGATAAACAAACTTTTAGTATATATTCTGAATAAAATATGAAACTAAGTATCCACCAGGTCACTTATTTAATCAGAGAAGTTGTGCGATATGATTTTATTTGATCGTAAACGCATTCGTCAGTTTGTCAAATTACATTAATCTGCAATATCCGGTTGTTCTTCACACTGTTTGTATGCTATTCGTCAGTTTGTCGGATCGCGCGTGCACGCACGCGCAATCCGACAAACTGACGAATAACATTCGTTGGTACTTTGAACGCACACCTTACATAAGCTGGTTACCAGCGAAATGTTTGTATGCTATTCGTCAGTTTGTCGGATTGCGCGCGCACGGCGCGCCAATCCGACAAACTGACGAATGACATTCGTTGGTACTTGGAACGCACACCTTACATAAGCTGGTTACCAGCGAAATTTCGTATTCGTCACTATGTCAAATTATGGATTTGTTTTTGTGAGTGATTCGCCACAAGGGGGGCTCTGAATCTCAAAATCCAGACAAATATTAAGAATTTTGGCATAAATACTTGAAAGAGCAACCTTCATAAAGCCTAAAAATAACAAAAAATTGAAATCGCCAAAATGGTCGATTCGCCGGTTTGTCAGCTCTGCGACAAAATGTGAACTTGGGCTATCCCTTCAGGAACTCACCCATTGGATTCCTGCCAGTGTCCTCCCAGTGAAATCCATCGTGTTGAAGACCAGGAAACAGGCTACAGGACTGAAATATTCTGTTCAAACAAATGGTAATACAGTGAAGATCACAGAGTTCTGAACTAAGTTCAATGTTTGAAACAATAAGAAGCAGCTAAACTGACAAACTGGCACTCTCAATTTTGTGTATGAAGATTCTGGGGAATTTGGTAAAATTTAGGACTTGGCCCACACTCATCAGGTACATTGAGTTTTCATTTTATTTACTAATTAGATGCTCTTCCTAACAGTGCATAATAAGATCGTGTCTGACATGGGCAGCCAGAGCTATGGCTACGTCCATTGTCAGTATATATGTTGTCACATTATTGTTATTGTCAAAGACAAGACAAAAACTCCTTTTCAATGCAAAAGTTAGACGATTGTTTTTTCCTAACTCCCTTTGGCAGAGTAGGGACTTTTGTCTCGGATATTGACCAAATTGTGCTGGGCTTTGTATTCTATCCAAGGTCAATTGAAACAAAGCAAGTAAATGTGTATACTAAAACAAAACAACAGAAGACACAATGGAACTTGTTTTGCATTTCAATGGTTGGGAAGTACAAGTACATTGTACATGCTTGCAGTTGGTTGTTGGAAGGTATAGTGATACTTACTAGCCCAGTTTTTATTGTCTGCATTCATAGCAGCACCGTAGGCCAAAGTTCCAGGAAACAATCCTAATGTGACTGCAAATACAAGAAGGACCATGATGGCAGGCACTTTGATCTGAAAATGGAGAAAAAAAATCAATCTTCTTTGGATTAAAAAAAACCAGCCACATTAATCACCAAAAAGTGGGCAACTCTATCAACCACCCGAGGGTGAAATTCTGGTCACACACTACACATTTACAGCACATTAATTATTGTATTTGAACAAATTTTGTATTCTAGGTGCATTCTAAGTGCATGTTACATCTCCAAATTGATTGTGCTGGGTAATTTCTATCTCAGCAGTTTTGTGTCTTACCGGTATGTCATCTTCTATGCTACCAGTCTTAACAACAATCCATTATGTGTGGCAAATTGCTGGCAATAAGCAAAATCCTGAAAACAAACAATCTAGAATAAAAATGGCTCTTACCTTCCAAAAGATCAGTCCAAATGGTGGTCTCTCGTGACGTGCTACCTTCTCAAAACTCTCTGTGCTTTCCAACTCACGAGATTTAATTTTGGTCATTTCAGCTACAGAGAATACAAAAACCCAGTATTAACAAAATTGTAATGTTTGCAGGAATCTTCCTGACAATATAAAGTTTGCTACCCAGAGGATTTCTGAATCCATAAAAATCCTACAAAACCTGAAAGTGGATTTAAGTGGATTCAGCGTTCAGGAATTCCACAGTCGAACCAAACCAATTTGTTCCAAAGTTTTGATTAAAATTTGATGTAAGAGCAAAAATTAAGACTACATGACAAAGTTGAGTTGAGTCAATGAAAAATTAATACATAAAGTTTGCCCGTTTGAAGCTAAATTTATTAATTTGGGTTCACTTGGGTTGCACCTCTAACTCTTTGGTTGGGCCCAACTCTAAAACACCAGTCTAAAATGAGTGTGAATTTTCAGGGCACATACCATATTTATTGAGGAAGTAGGATGCATATTTGTTCCTGGGAAGCATCAGGAAAGCTAGGATGGTTATCAGGATGCAAACCACTGAGAATAAGAAGTAGATGAATCCGCTGCTGTCTTCATCGCTGGTTGCTGTCAATAAACATCAAAAAGGAAAAGGTGAATCATAAAAGAACCCAAAGCATGGGTGTCAGTACCGTAGTGACATAAAGACAAGTAGACTTTGTCCTTGAGAAAGGCGGAGTCCCAACTACAAAGCAACAGCCGCCATTAATACATGTGCTTACAGACGCAACTACATTTTCGTTTTCGAGAATATCTCAAAATGCAGTATTTTGGGTCTCCCATAGAATGCAGTTTTTAAAGAAAGTGTACCGCACATGTTTTGAATAAATAATATGTTTATTTCATAATCCTTATTTTCACCTTCTAGGGTGCATTTCATTTCAGTATGGGCTTATTGCAATAAGGTCGTCTGCTCTAAGTAGCTGCTTAAAGGGACTCCGTCAAAATGCAGTAATAATGCTTTCCTATAAAACGCCGTTTATGAAAGAAAGTGTACAGCTCTTTTTTAAATTCATATCCTAATTTTCAGCCCTTAGGGGGCACTTCATTTCAGTATGGGCTGATTAAAATGAGGTTTTTAGCTCTTATTAGCGGCTTAAAGGGGACCGTTTTCGATATTATCTCGAAATGCAGTAGGCCTTTTGTGGAATTCCTATAAAACGCCGGTTTTGAAGGAAAGTATATCGCACTTTTTGAATGAATCCCAGTCTGTATAAGCCTATCCGTCGCGCAGTCCTAGCCTAGTGCATTTTTGTACTCCGTTTATTTTAAGGATTACAACTCCACACACACAAAATTACATAAACTAAAGGTGAAGTAGTAACGGTTATCTCTTTTTAGTCATCATTATAATGTTGCAGCGCCGTTAGTTTGTTTTGAAAGCTGACGGAAAGCGCGCTAAACAGCAGATCCCTGGTTCCCTCATAGGCCATTCAATTATTAAGACGAGTGTGTGCGTAACCAATGAATAACTGGTTATTTGTCACTTCGTCAGATACTGGATGCGCGCTGTTCTGATATGACCAAGAGTCGAATAATTTATTCGTCAGTTCGCAAGACAAAGTTTTTTCAACATGTGCCGATTCCTCACTTAGTGGGTTCTGGAACTACAAAAATGAAGTGTTTTTATGAATTAAAAACCTACAAATCTGAAAATTCAAATATTTTTAACCCTAAAACTCAATTAATAAAAAAAACACCAAAATGGCCAATTCGTCACTTTGTCAGATATGAGACGAAATATATCTTTAACAAAAAATCTGGTTAACGATATGACCATTCTTTAAATTGAAGACTTTTTCCAGAAGCACCTGCATATTGACAAGGGGGTCAAACAAATCTGTAACACTTATTTGCAGAGTAGCATTCCAGAGTTGCACCAAACTGAATAGTATTAGGAGCAACTCAAGTCAACCCAAAGAAATGTTGGTATCAGACAGGCGATGTACATGCATAAATATTCCACTGACTGCACCCAGGAATCGTTCTGAATGACTGCAACAGCGTGTTTTTTAATGTGCGGTCACTTCTTATTGTTGCAACGTGTGTTCAAACATTTAATCTCATTCATATCTCAGGAATTATCTAATTTGAAATGCTGGTCTGAAATAGGTTTGAATACTAAGTTTGACAATGTGTTGTGCATCTTACCAGCAGTAGAGATAATGCTAATAATCGATGGTAGAATTCCTCCCATTCCCTGGCCTGACATGATTGCCTGCATGTAACGTTTGGGGAGTATACCAGCCAAGCCAAACACACTACCTTGATACACAGCTGCACAGACTGCAGAGGGCAAGGAAAACAACACAAATTGATGCACTGAGCTCCACATGTGCATTACAAATGATTTCATACAAGTGTACTTGTACATACTTCAGCATCACTTTCTATTTAAGCATCTTGATCAGATTAATTCTTCTCACACTTTTGCAGCATTGCAGCAGCTTGCAAAATGTACACATCCACCTATAAAAGCTGCTTAAGTCTTTCCAGCAGACGTTTGTGATATTGCAAGCCATAGTGAATTCATTAGGATGTGGCCTAAAGGCCAGTACTATACAGTAAACACATCCAACTCAATGCAAATCAGGTAGTAGTGATGTGGAAGATGTGCGCTAATTTTGGCAAAGTAAACAAGACACTTTAATGAGCTACTGTTTGAAAAGTGAAGTGATACATCACTGATAATGTAACATCTAATGAGTAGAACACAATTACAGACCAAACTAAGATACCACCACCTTAATGACCTTGTACATTATGTGGTCGGACGTACTTGTACGTTGGATTTATGGAAATGCCCTTGAAATATGACCTGCTTTAATTTCACTCTATAATCAGACAGTTTACATGTTAAACCATGGGACTTACCATTGATGAGAACAACTGTAGAAATGCACACAGCAAAAAACGTGATTTGCCCTAGAAAAAAATGACAGGAAATAAATAGTAATGGCAACATTGAAACTAAAAGATAGTGTTTTAGGGGTTTCTTTTACTTAAATTTAATTACAAGAACACAAACTTGGTATATTAAATCCATGACATTAATCACACCATCTAAAATAAACCACATTTATTTTTACATGCAACAAATCCTAATATAACTGGTAACAATTTCATCTCCTGGATGTAAAATATTATCAACAGGCTGTTTGTGACTTAGTGTCCAGTTCATATTTTTTACGCAGTTTGAAGATTTTATAACAAAAATTCAAACAATGCGATTCTCGAATGGCACATCTCACCTGCTTTCGTGATTATCTTTAAAGAGTGACCTTTGACCTTTGTGTGTGACATTCAACATCATTATCATGTGATGGTTCCCATGTTGCATCTATGACCCAAATTTGGTTCCAATTGGACTAAAACTTTTCAAATGACATCACTTTTACATGTTCAGCCTATTTTACAACTTGACCTCAGATGACATTTGACCTTGAAAGTTTCACCAAAATACCTCATACATGCATGTAATTTATGTGTACTACATGTATACATTAACGTACAGACATAGTTATTGCTTAAGCCCTTTTCATACTAGAGCCTCTCAACCTGGGTTGAACTCAACCCTGGGCGAACCCAGTGCCGCCCCAGGTTGAGTTTTTTATTTTTCAACCCTGCGTTCAACCCCGCATCGTTTCACACTTGTTTCATGCAAATCAAGCTTATCATGCTCAGTTACTACTGTTTTGAACCCTGGCAAGAATTTCAACCCAGGTTGAAAATCTCAACCCTGGTCTGGAGCAGGGTTGACTTCAACCCGGGGCGAAATCAATCTCTGGGTTGATGCAGGGTTGACGCAGGGTTGAAATTCTTCAAGTGTGAAACGATGCATGTTTTCAACCCTGCGTCAACCCCCTAGATTTGTCTAGTGTGAAAAGGCATAGTCTCTTTCCCGAACAAAGTCCAGACGAGACAAAAAAGAAAGTTTTGACTTACATTCGTCTGTGTCCACTTTTGCAAAAATCGTTGTCACAACAAAAAGAGCCAGCATTCCTAGTAAAGGAACTATGATTCGGGTCTGCAAACTGATCCTGAAATGGAAAAAAACAAAACAAAAACATAACAGAAACCAAATGTAAATGTTCAGTGCACTACATAACCCCACACCTTATCTTGGACTTGGGGAAACTGCCCTCCTTTTGTACAGATTTTTTCAATACAATATTTCCCTCTGTTTTGGGGGGCCAAGCC
Organism: Patiria miniata; assembly: GCF_015706575.1. NCBI lineage: Eukaryota > Metazoa > Echinodermata > Asteroidea > Valvatida > Asterinidae > Patiria > Patiria miniata. The sequence continues at coordinate 43,945,996 of NW_024037074.1, forward strand.
TTTATATATTTGATGAGTCTCTTTGATCCTGGGAAGCAACATATATCCATAGCTGCCAACTTTTCAAAATCCCAATTAGTAATCAACCCGCGCGGTCATTTTCAACTGCTCGTTTTATCAAAAGCTTTACCAACATCAAGTACATGTACATGGTTTACATGTACACATACATGTGCATACCCTTCTTGTTGTGAATAATAATGTACTGTAGGCAAAAAGATAATATAAAAAATATAAAAAAATTAAATAAAAAAATTACAATTAATTTTTGTTTTCATGTCTGTATTTGTTTGTTGAAGTCAAATAAATAATAACAATAATAACGTACGCATATTTTTTTGGAGATGCATTTTATCGGGAGTATCGATGTGGAGTTTCGAGTTCGTATCAATACACACAATGATTTAGGGCCACCGTAAGCAATAGAAATATCCCGCCAACATACCTTGCAAACACATGCTGATTTATCTTTTCTGGACGTTGTGACAAACTCAAACTCTATTACCAATTATTCCAACCATATTCCATGATTAAAATCTTGATGGGTCTCATACCGGCAATAAGCGACCGAATGTGCTCACGATCGTCACTGAAAAGTACTCACATACAGTACACACAACCACACATCCACGAGATGCACACAAATGACACACCATTGAAAAATAGTTTTAGTCTGGTCCTCAAGTACTCCACTGCGCACACTGCATTGATGTCTATCAGGTGCTTGACTGCATTCTTATTAGACTTGTCACCAGTCCATCCATTATCGCGACATTTCGCCAGTAGTTTTCGTTCAAAAACGATACTTTACAAGTTTTTTTTTTTCGTTAGGTAGAAAATGGGAAATTCGTAATGTTTTAGTGGCAAATCGTATTTTCGTAATTTCAGTTGGAATAATGGAATATCTGTGTCAAGAATTACACCACTTTCTCAGACTGAACTTCAACTTTATGGTTTTTTACTATGATTTCTATTTGCATACCAAATTTGAAGAAAACATGACTTTTGAGATTGAACAGAGGCAAACTTTATGTATGTAATTCCCCCCCCCCCCCCAAGATGGCCAGGAAAAAACTAACAATAAAAAAAAAAACCAACAGGTCTCTGTAAGGTTTCAAAAGCCAAGAATCTAAATACCACATTGTTGTTAAGCATGAACTAGTAGGGTTGGGCTATGCTGGATTGTCCATGTATTGTCAATAAACCTGTTATCTGTGATGCATGGGATGACAGCAGTTCATTACAATTCCCCAAAGTTGTGCCATACATCCAGTGGAAACTTGTTATCTGGAAAATCACGTCCAAAAGAACATGTCAGTCTTACCTGTGCTGAAGTGCTAAATTAAGCAACTGGAATATGATACTAGGTACCATGGCTGCAACAGAGAAGTAACCTTCAAAACTTGAATCCAAGGCAGAATCTTCAGTTCCATTCCCTGTCACATTGCGGAACTTGTAGGCAAAGTACTGTTACAAACACACACAACTTAAAAATATTACTTCATAAAGAACACTTCTTTTGTAAAACAGGGGTTCACATAAGAGGCCATAATATCGGAAGCATCCGTATGATCTTACTGTGACCGCAGTAATGAACATGTTCCATGGCAGAACAGAGGTCATTGCCAAGACAAAGCAAATGGCCTAGGTCATACATATCGGAGAAAAAGGTTAACTGTCAAGCACAACAAAAACAAACTTAGAAAAAACTAACAAACTACATGTAAATCCGACCAGGATTGGTCTGGGATCACTCTTACCGACTTAGCTGTGATGAACATATTCCAGGGCAGAACGGAGCATACTCCAAGGAGGAAGAAGATAAGATAAACAGCTTTGAAACTGCAGCAAGAAGGAGCAGAAAAACAAAATGCAAAATTCAATATTTGGGAGAAACCCAAAGTAAATTATACACAAACTTTTTCAGTGACCGTATAAGCATTTAGTTTTAAGGATTGAAAAGCAAACAAACAATTGGAAGAAACAAATATATGTTGTCCAGTGATAGAACTAGCATCTGGTACTACATGTAGTAAGAATTTGGAATAATAATGAATTTAATAATTGAAGGGCAAATCAACAATTGAAGGAACCAAAAAGTAATGTAAAAAGGTCCATGATTACACTACATGTACGGTAGGACAAACATTTTGAAAGGGATCTCAAAAAGGAAAAGGAAATTGTATTCCATACATAAACTGCAAACCAACTCATAAGCATGCACTCTACATGTACATGTACATGTACATCCTTTTTGTCTCATGACACATGCACATGTACCCCGGTAGGACCAACAGCTCAACAATAGCAGGATACAACATATAATTTTTATCTTAAAATTCAACATAAAACAGCTGGCTTGAGCAGTAATGACAATTTGTGTTTGTGTCTATGCAAGGGGGGCTATACATGTATGCACTTGTAAAGTAAAGATGAGCAAATTAGGGTGAATATTCACTTCACAGTCCTGGCTGAAACTACTGTATTATAACAAAAATGATTGACTGAAAGGTACAAAGACAGTAACAACATGCAGAGAACATTGTGCAACTGTTCAGCTGTGATAGTAGTCCCAGGCATTTTGTATGCCTGAGGGGTGCAAATGAGCAGTACCCAAGGTGAAGCCAAAGGTGTCAATTGCACCTTTCCGTGTACAGAAAAATTGTGGTTTTTTTTTATACCATGGTACTGTTTTTAGTCACAATTTGTTTTCATCTTTCAGTGGTAATAATGTGATAATTTAAATGTTAGTTTTGAAATACAGAATTAAATATCAGTTTTACATTGCAACACCCTATGCATTTAATTGAATAGTCCAATGCTTCATTTTATTTAACATGCAAGTCTGTGCTGATGACGTGTGCATGCCCTGAGCAGCATCATCCACCTTGTGCCCGGGGCTATTCTGTCTACATGTATGTCATACATTGCACATAGCAGTTGGTCTCTCTAAAGTGTCTGAGAATGATGAAAGATCATGTACTCAGGTAACACGGGTGATGTACTCTGCAGAGTCCATCGGGTATCATTCTTAATTTTTTTTGCAGTTTGTTATGTGAACATTTTTCAACCAATATTTGTTCACAAACTAGTAGTAGTACCATGGTATAACAAAAACAAGATAACAATTATCAGTAACCAAACTGGCAATGGCAAATCATAAACTAGAGCCGAGTGCATTCTTCTTGGATCATAACATACATTCCACAACACTAATATCTACATTTATTTCAAAAATATAAATATATTTACCTTGAAGGGGAGCTGCAAGAAGAAAACAGGTTACTTGGTTTGTTTTTTTAAGATTTAATATACAAGCAAGGCCCCCCAAAAATAGTTCTGTCTCAGATTACCCTACCTACCGGTACCCTATTTTGACAGCCCCTACCCTAAATTTGTTTGAGGGAAAAAAGAGGAAAAACCCTGAAAATACCCTGGACTACATGCAGACACCTCCATATGATCGTACAAAAAATTGCCTACCTACCGTTTACTACCCCATTTTCAAATGCCATGTAACTGGAAGCAGAAGTATTTGGGGGGGGGGGGGGGGGGGGGCTTAAGGTAAAGATTTACAGTTGCACCAAATCCCTGTTTAAAAGTTCACTGAACTTACTTGTAGTAATATGATATTCTAGACCATCCTGATCATAGTCCAACCTCCATGGACCGGTACATGTACATTAAGTCTCTGTTGTCGAGTACTAAGAGTCATTAACACGATTAAAGGTTTGCACCTGATCAAATACTGTACTTTCGAGTACAGTAAAGAATAGAACCCTCACCCCTCCTCCCTTCCATAAATAGTCATAACAAATGCAAATACTTTGCCTTGCATAAAATAAACATGATGTTTTAACCATCAAATGAAACAAAAATCCAGTGATTCTTTGTGATAACACCAAATAGCACCTCTTCTGTGCCATCCTTATCACAGCAAAAGTGCATTGGTGTGTGTCAGCAATTGCGAGACATGTAAACTTTTCCTGTTCATTGGCAACTCCATGTCAATATAATGATGCAGTAATGAAACTAAAAGAATTTACATGTTGCAAATGAAACTGTTTATTATTCTATTTACTAATATAAGATAAACCAGTTGACATAATATCTTGAACAATGTGCTGTACGCTGCCTAAGGCAAATGAATTAACTTTCATGTAGTGTTTATTAAGTGTTGCGGATGTATTCATGAAAGTGTTAGGGGATGAGAATGCAAATGAAACAGGCCCAGCTCAAATTCACCTTGAGAATATGTAAGAGGTTTAACAGGGTTATGCAGGTTACCTCAGGGTTCAACTTCCTGAGTTATGGCTTGTTAATATTGTGCATTCTTTCCTTAGTTCAGCACATTTTGCAACGTGAAGCCCTAGGGTTTTGGGGGATGCAGCTGCAACATGCAGTGTGGCATTGGAGAGGTGCAAGTCAACAATTGCTGATAACTTCAAACTCCAATACAATCAGGACAATCCAAGAGCTTTGTTGAGTAGAGTAGGCCTATACATGTACATGGCATATATGCCATTGTGCTACTGCAAACTAGTCCTGGATTTGGGCAGAATCACATGGGCTCCAGCTGCAAAACGTACATGTACATGGGTCTTCATGATTGATAAGAGATACAATGTTTTTGTCAAAATCAGGCCGTACATTTTGCAAAGTTTGAGAGACTGGTATTTAACCAATTGTCATTTCCTCTCATTTGTCATACAACAAAATTGCAGAGGGCCCACCACTTGACCCCTTATTAAATTTCCATTTCAAATGATTCTGCAAAATATCAGAAAAGCCGATACATGTGTTTGAAAGCAGCTTCATTCAAAGTATACATGTACACAGTCATGACAGTTCCATCCTGCAAAGCCAGAAACAAAATGTGTGTTGGAAAAGACCTCTGACCTGCTGACCATGTACATTTGTACCTGTACACTTAGAGGAAAAAACACATAATGTTGTTTAAACATTGCTGACCAGTACAGATAATAACTCATTGTTTGCTTGTCAAACATTGTCTTGTACCAACCCTATTAAACTTGGTTTTGGCCATTGATTTTGGCCATCTGTTGAATATACATACAGTACAGGTACAAAACAATGAATTTCCTTCCAAAGGGTCAAGGCTAACACAAGAATGGCTACTGTAAAACCATTGAGTAATGTTTTATTGCTCTCTGGAACAACTAAGCACTCATTTTCAACAAATATTATTAACAAACATCACCTTGACCATACCTTGGATTTATCAACCCCAGGATTTTCAAACAATATTTTTAGTCCATGGGCACTGTCAAGGACATGTAAATTACTCCTTATAAACAACTAGCGGGTAGGTTTTGCCCCATCCGCTTTGTGGGGTGGGTGACTGTGCCACCTCTATCATTTTGCGGGTAATCAATTCAAGCAACTTATGAATACACACAGACACGTTTTATAACATAGCACGTTTTATAGTATAGCGGTGACAGTGGATATATGCACTTTATTACATTTATTTCATTTTTTACCATATAAGCCTTCAAATTAACAGCATTTTTTCTTTTCATACTGCCTGAATATTTGTAACTGTTGTATACATACATGTACATGTATATCTGATCCTTTCATTTATTTTTTGTTCTTGTCTTTACAAATGCAGTTCTCACATGAGTTCCAGCTGAGTGTAATTTGTGTTTTTCAGGAGTCTCTTGATTTACTCATATTAAAAACAAATTCAGAAACAAAGTGCAGCAATAAATTGTAACCATTTCAAAGTTTTTATTCTATATCCTGATTAGTGCTATCAGCTCTGAACTCTTCACATCCCACCACTGAATGGCAGGAAATGAGGAAGGACATGCAAGGTGTTAAATTGCCAAATTTGTCTGACCTTCAGTGCACGTAATAACTGCAAATTGAATTCATTCAGTATTATTTATAAATTATTCATTTATCTACCAATGATCCCAAAATTCAAATTCATATGATGAAATTATAAGTTATAAAGTTTGCTGAACAAAGTATTTGGTAGATTTGTGGGAAAATTCACCAGTGACAAATAGAGAATGATTCACCATTTCCATGCAGTGACCTTGTCATCTGGTTGGTCTGACATGTCTGATGATCATGATAATCAAACAATGGTACGGTATGTGGAAATCCTATCAACATGCTTAAAAGCAATGACAAGATAATATTGAGGAAACATGTTAAAAAGTGGAACTGGGTGATTGCTTTTATGGTCTTACATTTCAACTAGTTGGTAATTTGTCAAGGTCAAACTGACTTTATACAAGCCTGTTGGAACATGTTCTTGGGTGAGATTTAAGCAGTCCTACATCGTTGTAAATTGTCAATTAATGTGTATACAATATAAACGTGCTGCAATTTAAACTTACACGATCCACCGGCACGCTGGCAGTATTTATACAGTCAGTTTGTAAGCACACGTTTTCAGTTGACCCATAGAGCTAGCCAAAGTCACCAATGACCTCATTTGACCCCTAGATGACCATGACCTCAAATGGCTCCAGTCATCTGAAGTCCCTATACCCAAAGTAATGTCACCAAGTTTGGTTGAGAGTGAAGTCTGACATATGACAGCACTTTCCAGTTGACCTAACCAAAAACAATGACCTCATATGACCCCTCGACGACCTCTGACCTCAAATGTCTCAAGTCATCTGAAGTCCCCCTACCCAAAGATTATTGTCACCACGTTTGGTTGAGATTGAAGTCAGAATTAACTAGTTAACTAACCAGTTAACCTAACCAAAATGGAACACACACACGGATGTCCAGGTTTGTTTTTGGTGTAAATTAAGGATTTTCTACTGTTCCTCTTCCCTTTTCCTTTGTTTATACTCAAACTTTTTTGCAACAGCTCTCATTGGTTTTACATGTTTACATGTTTTCTAACCGAGGAGTCCTCTATTTGGTTCCTGTCCTCAATTCATCGATGATTTTGCGTGTGTGACCTACATTTACACTATAAACAAATGCACACCCAGACACACAGAAGGACACTATCGTAAGATACCCCTTTCTTGGCTTAAAAGCATAAAAGAAAGGGAAAAACAAAACAACTTAAAATCAATGTTTTCAATACAATTAGATTTCTCCCAGAAACTTTTTTCTTTTAAATTCATGTAGGCCTAATTTATTCAAATAATGAATTCATGCCCACTGCTACTGCCCATTTAATGTTTAACAGGCATTGCAAAGAAAGCGGACCTAGGAGACTGTAAGAACTATCAAGGGATCATGCTCCTCTCAGTGCCAGGAAAGACAGTGAACCGGATCATCTTTGAGAGGCTCAAGGAAGCATTGGATAAACTGTTCCAAGACCAGCAGGCAGGCTTCTGAAGAGCAAGTTCATGTACATGTACTGACCAGATCGCTACTCTTCGCATCATCGTGGAACAGTCCATAGAATGGAACTCGTCTTTATTCATCAACTTTATCAACTACATTTTTGTACAAGAAAGCCTTTGAAAGGGCTGGCCAAGATGTGCCATGGAGGCTCCTTGACCATTATGGCATACCACAGAAGTCCATCACTCTCATCAAAAAACATACATGTACCAGAGAATGTCATGCAGAGTTATACACCACGTTCAGCTTTCCGAGGGTTTCGAAGTGAAGACAGGAGTTCGCCTTCTGTTCCCATTCCTATTTCTAATTGTGATCCTACCACGGAAGGAAGATGAAATGGGATACAATGGACACCCTGGGTACAGCTATACGACCTGGACTTGCAGTTTACCTCGCCCTCCTTTCCCACAGACAAAGACAGATGCAGGACAAGTCCAACACCGCAGAAGAAGAATCAGACCAACAGAGCTGGGGGTTCACAGTGGCTAGACCAAAATACTGACAGTAAATGCTGCTGGGAACACAGGTACCACTCTTGGCCATGTTGGCAGTAAAGCTTCCTCTACCTGGGCAGCATCATGATCGACAAACAAGGTGGCACAGATGACGCCACGGCAAGAATTGGTAAGGCGCGAACAACATTCCTAATGCTGTCGAAGGTTTGGAGCTCGACAAAGTACTTTTACCCACACCTCGACAAAGTACTTTACCCACACCAAGATCCGATTATCCAATGTCAACTCAGTCTTAATCTATGGCTAAGAGACATGGCGAACCACCAAAAAAGATAATGAAGAGGATCCAAACATTTGTAAACAAGTGTAAATAGGTGCCTGGACGCAGATGATGGCCTGAGCTGAAGATGAGGGTCTTTATTCACATTCAGGCGGCTAATCTTAATTTGGCTTGTACAATTTCACTACAATTAGTTTCCACTTTTGGTATTAAATCACTTTACAAGTAAATAGACAATAAAGCTCTACAGGCTTGTAATCTTACTATAATTCCAGGAATCTCTGTCTGTCTGTCTGTCCGTCGATTATCTCCAGAACCGGGCACCGTATGAAGTTGAAAATCGGCGGGTGTATTGCTCGGGGCCACAGAATGTGCAGTGCCAAGTTTGAAGTGGTTTGGATGAGTGGTTCTCGAAAAAGCTGCAAAAAAGCAGTATTTTCGGAGGCAAACGTGGCAGCTTAGAACATAACACCACGCACTGCCGTTCTTTTCAATTGTTTACGTCATGTCTAAGCTAAAGCGCGCGTGCTCAATATGACACAAACAATGCAATAAGGACGGGCACGCACACGCGTGCATTGTAAGGCGATACATTGTCCAGTATGGGTGAATAGCACTGCATACCATGTTTTCGTATGTATACGGGCACATTATTTTTGCAGTCGACTGAGGGACCATTGTAGGTGGTCGAACTTCAAACTTGGCACAAACTTTGACGTAAGTGTGCGTTCAACCTGTGAAAACAACACAATTGAATCGTGTGCGTTGTTTGCACGAGCAGTTCTCAAAATCTCTGCAAGTAAGCAACCTATACCAGCGGCAAAGCAATTTGCGTTGTGCACCACGGACGGGCACTGCACTAGTTTAATCAAATTACAGATCAACTTTAAAAGTAGACAGGTTTCCTGTCCCTACATTATCGAATGTGAAAGGGAGACAGGAACCAGTCTACTCTGCAACAAGGCCCCAAAATAGTTATGCTTACATGCTTTTTAAAAATAGGGTTGCGAGATTTCCTTTTGAGGGGGGCCCAATGTTTTTAGTGCTGATTGAACGGAGTATTCAATTATATGCGCATTTCAGCCTGAACTATTTCCATTTGCTATACAAAAGTTATACAAAAATGGTCACAAAAAGTTAACAAAACCTTGCCTCAATTAATGTAAAAAAACTTAAAATGATGGCGAATTCTGGTTGTGCATACCACTATGCACAATGCTGGTCATGACAGGAAACTGGCCTACACTGCCCGTATATCGCAAGGGACGCGTGGTAGACAGCGTCTGTGAGAAGCGCGACAGTCTGTGTAGCGGGCGACAAGCCACGTGCTGCGGCAGGAAATTTAGCAAACCACCCTGCACTGCATCGCTTCAAATAAATTTATGAAAACGTACATGTAAACTACATAATTATGCAGACCAGAGAGATCAAATTCTGCGAATTAACTTGCAGAAATCCTTATTTTTCTGTTTACTTTGCCTTTTTAAAATGTGAAATTCGACCTGTACTGCAGTGTTACGCAATGTTGTGTTGGCCGAACTTGGCCATATGCATACACTGGTTGCCGCCTTTCCATTATGCCTTCTTTGGCCCTTTTATTATGCAGCACGGCGCGGCAGTAACCACTGGTACAGCATTGCTGCATTGTAGCATTGCAAGCATGCATTACGCATGTGTTTTCATCACCAATAGATTATTGCGAAGGTACCGGTACCGTTACTTATAAACAAATAAAACAAATAAAAACTGATAACAGAAATGTTGCAAGCAATTTTTCCCTTTTTACCTAACTTATTCAAAAATAGCACAGACAGTACTTCTGTAAAGTGAGTGTTAAAAGTCTCAATTATGTGACAGCTCCCCTACACATGTACTGTACAAAAAACTCTAAGCTATAGGCCTACAATTTTGAAAGCTTCCTGGATTCTCCAAAATCCAACAGTTCAATAATTTTACAATAGGCCTAAGGCATTTCTTCCCAATTACTTGAATGTATTCAATGTACATGTACATAACTCTACATTCATACAGCAATACACACAGTCGGAGGTCTGCATACAGAAAAAACAGGTGTTAAATTTGGTGGATGTGACAGAGTTGGGCTGGTAAAGATGAACATGATTCTTAATCAAATAAGCAATATTGAAAGCATTCTATGTGGCTCAATGGGCCATTTGAACAAACTGATTGAATACAATTGTTACTTCAACTCTTGGCAGGTGGTTCCAAGCTTTTGACTTGCTGTGTGAGACGAGCAAATAAATCTACATTTATATTAAAAATGTTCAATTCAATTACAACTAGAAGAACAGTGTGAAAGAAATCTGTTTTATTCAACGTGTGTTACATGAAATTCATTAAAAAAATGGATGACCGATGGACTGATACACCAAAGCTCAGTCCTATAATATTATGACCAATCACAGCCAAAATTAATGTACGCATGCGTGCAAATATGACGCCAGAAACATGTACATGTATGTAGTCTGGCATGATTGAAGAGGAGCACAAGCTGGTGCCCACATGCACAATGGGCGAGGCCTAATAGATTGGTCTTTTATTTTGCTAGTATTAGTGCTTTGCTAATGAATTTGTAAAGTAAATTTTAGAAGATTGTATGCATACATGTACGTGTACTGCATTTTGAGGGTTGGCTTTAAAACGTTTCTTCTCTTTAAAATGGGTGTCCCAATTACAAATGTAAATATAATGCTTCCTATCGTCTGTTCTACGGAAATCACTGGCCCCACTCTGTGAGTCTTGTACTTCATAGTGTACATGTCTGCATTAAATTTCCATTAGTACATTCTTCAACTCTTGGTTATTTTCTTGGTTCAGGTCTGGTCTCTTGTCCGTTCTTAGTCGGTACTTTGGGTCTATTCCTTGTTGATTCTAAGGTTATTGTTCTTGTGTTCCATCTTTCTAGTTCTAGAGCCATATCAATGTTATTGACTGATTACATACCGGTCATGCGGAGCATCCTCCACCACTGCACTACTCAGTGACGAGTTCTTGAGTAAGTGATCTGATTCCTCTTCATCTGATTCCACGGCATCGTACTGAACTGCAAGACCATTGGTGTTGACTTCTGGAGTTTCCATTGTACTCTGAATGGTACTCTTCGCAAACTAAAGTTCTACGTGTATAGAGAATGAGTAAAAATGTTACCAACTTTCCTGAAAAGTTGTTTCCTAAATTTGAAATCCATACTGTTTTTATAACTTTATATTCTCTATGGAAGCTACATGTCCTAAGGCCAAGCAAACTGTGAGATGTTGAAATCAAGCAAACAAAAACTGCTACAAGCATTAATTTCTCCCACTCACATTAGTCAACTCACTGCCTAAAGAGACATCAATTCAGGATAAAGAAAGTTTCAAATCTGCCTTCAACACACTCATGCGTCTAAAGATGCACCATTGGAAATTTCCGTTAGTAGTAGTCACTTCGGTTTTTTTATTCGGTGAAGCGCCCACAAATCGTTGACACAACCACACACGTGCATGTGGTTGCTATAATTTCATGAATTTGTTGGATCGGTGTGCGGCCGAAATCGCGTAGCTGCAATCGGCTCAGTGAGAACATATCTCGGGGTTTTTTGCTTTAGAAGCATACTCACCCTCTTTATGGGCTAATCAGAAAGTCCTGCCTTTTTCAGATGTCTATTTTTGGTGACATTTCCAGATTCGTTTGCACACGTTTGCATATCAAAATTAGACATCTGAAGAAGGCAGCACTTTCTGATTAGCCTATAAAGAGGGTGAGTATGCTTCTATAGCAAAAAAAACCCTACAAACTAAGCCTAAATGTGAAAATCAAAATTTGACAAAGTTTGACATGTTTTTGTACATGGTGGAAGTGTGGCTTTTATTTACGGAGGTAGTCCAGTAAATTGGCCACATTTATGGGGCTATTTCCAAGTGTCAGGTTGGCTCAGTGCGGAAAGGGCATATTTTTCATCATTTTGACCTAAAAAACGACAGAATCCACCTATGTCTGTTCTGCGCAACCTACGTGTGTATGTCATGAGGTATTGTGTGGAGTTTAGGGGCAAGCTGTGCAGCGGTTCTGTGGAAAATTTCTGTGTTTTGACGGACCTTTTTGTAGTTAATTGGTGTTTCGTGCTGCAAACAATTTTGCGGGGTTCTGTATGCTCACGCGGAGCCTAGTTCTAAGAGTAGGAGAAAACCACAGCTCTGGAAGTCGGTCCTACTAAACTGCGTCAACAAGTGTCAACAAGCGTCAACGGTCGTCAACAAGCATCAAGTCAACAAATTTTGTTGATGCTTTTGAACATTAAAAGTAGCTTTATTTGGTAGAAAAAGGAAGAAAAATTTAAAAACTTTTTTTTAACGTGAAATGTACGACGAATTTGTCGATAAGTGTTGGCCGCCATTTTGTTTGCCTGAAGTTAGCCGTACTACGCATGCGTGAAGTGTACAGAGCCTAACTTAGTAACTACGCATGCGCGAAGTGTACAGCGCCATCCAAACAAGATGGCGGCCAACACTAATCGACAAATTCGTCGTACATTTTGCTTAAAAAAAAACAAGTTTTAAAATATTTTTAACTTTAATTGATATGCAGAAGATGTTCTTTATTGCTTTTTCTACCATATAAAGCTACTTTTAATGTTCAAAAGCATATACAAAATTTGTTGATGCTTGATGACGACCGTTGACGCTTGTTGACGCTTGTTGGCGCTTGTTGACGCAGTTTAGTGGAACCCCTGGAAGACAAGTCGACCGTTGAGACAACTCGACTCGGGACAAGTCGACCGTTGAGACAACTCGACCGTTGAGACAACTCGACCGTATGTGCGATAAATGGAAAGACAAGTCGACCGTTGAGACAAGTCGCCTCGCATGTTTTGGGCCTAGTTTCGGGGATAGTACCGGGGATTTTGACGGCGGCTGATCGCCATTTGGGAGTGATGACACATGAGTTTTTATTTTTGCATATAACAGAGCCGATATAGCGCAGCGTGATTGTCCGTGCACATCGTTCGTTTTTTTTTTCAAGGCCACGTGCGCGCATCCCTGGTCAACGTGGCCGTACCGTGCACGGTGACATCGTTTTTGCCAGCCCTGTGCGCCCGGCATTTGCCGCGCCGGTCGACGTGCCCGCGTGCCGTGCCCGGGCCGGTCCTCGCGGGCGGGCGGGGCGCACCGGCCCGACGCGACGCCCTCTGTACATCGAGTATGCCCACGCCGCACCCGTGATCGGTCTTGCCACAGATTTGTGCAACTTTTTCTGCTCCACGTGTATTCATTTCCATTAAGTCGAGCAGTCTCAACGGTCGAGTTGTCCCGAGTCGAGTTGTCTCAACGGTCGACCTGTCTCAACGGTCGAGTTGTCTCAACGGTCGACTTGTCCCGAGTCGAGTTGTCTCATCGGTCGACTTGTCTGACATTCCCTGGAAGTAGGCCTTCCTTCCTCCAGCTCCATGGGCATGGCCTTACCTAGCCCAGGTTGGACGAAGTCTTCATTGCAATACGACTAACGTCCAGGACAAGACTTTTCTACATGAAACCATACAACATTTTTACCAGAGGTTTGTTATGTTTTACCTCGTTATAGAAGCTAATATTTCACGCCTACATACTCTATGTGTCCTTATCTGTTAGCACGCTGGGTTCAGGAATTCCATATGCAATGCTGACTGACGTTAATCAGGAAAATAAACTCCAAAGCAACGTTAAACTTGTACGTGTTTGTAGTCGCTTTTCATCAGTTTATTCCCAGAGTCGTACGTCATGTACAATGTACATGATATGTACAAATGTACGTGCCTACATACTCTATGTGTCCTTATCTGTTAGCACGCTGGGTTCAGGAATTCCATATGCAATGCTGACTGACGTTAATCAGGAAAATAAACTCCAAAGAAACGTTAAACTTGTACGTGTTTGTAGTCGCTTTTCATCAGTTTATTCCCAGAGTCGTACGTCATGTACAATGTACATGATATGTACAAATGTACGTGCGTACAATCCGAAAGCGCGCACGCACGCTAAGCGCCCTCATTTGTTTAGTTTTGGTTGGAACCGTGACGTCACTCCAGCCAACCGATGTCAGGAAAACGCTCAACCAATGACCAAAGCCGAAACGTGTTTCTGGTAACTGGCGCGAAAACACGCTCGGTCATTGGATTAGCGACCGCACCTTCAAGTAAGTGCGCGTGCGTATGAGGGTGGTTACTAAGCAAATCGCGCGTGCGCACTGCATATTCATGCAGCATAGTCTGTCCCCCGGACCAGATGTGATAATGAGCGTCGAGAATAATTGTCCGGTCTAGGGAACCAGACTACACGCTGCACCGTACTGACGTACATGATGTACGACTAGAATAGACTCGGCGGTGAGAAACTGATGAAAAGAGACTAAACACGTACAAGTTTAACGATGCTTTCGAGTTTATTTTCCTGATTGACGTCAGTCAGCATCGCATATGGAATTCCTGAACCCAGCGTGCTAACAGATAAGGACACATAGAATACCACGACGTAAAAATTAGCTTCTCCAACAAGGTAAAAATATTGAAATTATTGGTCAGAAATGTTTTCGTTCGGTTGTGAGCACATGTGTACTCAGGACTCCCTCCGTAACGTAGGGAGGAAAGGGAGTCCACCAGGGCTAGGCCTTACCTAGACCCGTGAACGTGGCTTGTAAACTACCATATAACTTTACTTACGAAATCATATACGAAGTGCAACAACTAATTCTTTCACAGACAGTTTCACAGCAGCATCTCTCTCAAATGCTTATTACTGCATTCCAGTTTCTATCCCGAACACGACTAGAGCTTTATATTCCTTAGAGCATGGAGCAAGGAAAACAGTTATTGTGAAAACTTGGCCAGATTTGGTTGCTTATGTCGAAATATACATGGATAAATAATGCAGTCGGGCACCTATGGCCCTTCAAATTTCAACTTCACCTGGCGACGTCTTGGGATCCGACTTTGGTTCAGTCGTTTTCCTGACACAATTTTGAGGGCGCTGTTTACATTTCTCGGTCGCAATTTTAGAATATTGGACTCATAATAAAACAACTAGGCCTATTCCGGCTTTTGGGGCCGGAATGTCTCCTTTCAAAAATCCCGGCGCCAAAAGATGCCATTTCCCCCCGGCTGAACAATAAAGAACCAGAATACTGTGGAATGCTACTTTTAAATAGCTGCTGCAGTGAAATAGGACACCCCTTGCTTTTTGAATTTGCCACTGCCGCAACATTTAATGTGAAAATGGTGCATGATAATCAACATTTATAAAGAAATCCAAAACTCCTTCCTTATTCAGTCCAGGGTCTAGAAGTTTGTCAGTTATTGAGAATGCGAAATGATTCTACCACAAAATTAATCTTCTGATGCTAAAAAATAGTTGAAATGAAAGGAATTCGATACACCGTATTATGACGTCAGAGGCGTAAAGGGGCTATTGTGGGGCGCGCGCGCGCAGTTTATCACTATGGTTATACTGCCTATGCATAGTGTAATCAATGAAACAATAGTTTGTAATAATTGTGCAAAAGTCTTCAAAATAACATTGAATAATTGAAGTAGAAGGATCATTATCCGAATGAACAACGAAATTGCATTCATGTTTGAACGGACAGCTTGTGCCAATAAGGTGAGTTCAAATTAATCAATATAGAAAACGTATTTTGGGGACGACTTTGTTCTTTGTCCTGAATTGTGTTTTTGTTTGCTCTTAAAAACACTTTGTTACTATAGCCCATATACACACATAATTGAAGAATTCATGTGCTCATTTGCAATATTGGCCGCGTTAATTAACACCTCGTTCTTTTGTTAAGAATATATTTGTTTTACAGAAATATAACTTTATACGGTTTTTAAAGTGTAGGCTCTACAAATGGTTTTCAGACCGTTAAATTTTAAAATGATGTATTAGTTATTACATGTATATATTAGAAATAGCGGACATTTTAGTTGAGAAATGAATTAACAAAGGAAACTTGAAACGAAATAAAGTAAACCTCATATATCCATCAGATAATATACTTTTTTTTCAAGAATGAGTAAGACGAACGTTCGACGCAAGACAATTTTTGAGCCAAGACGAGATTCTTTGGTCATCTCCAGGTCGGAAGATAGCCATGCTGGGGATAGGAAGGTATATGTTTAAATTATGTGCTTTTAATTATTGTTAAAAAATATAAATACTTGAACAATAGGTAGGCAAAATGGTGATTATAGGCATGGGCGTAGCGAGGGGGAGGCAAGGGGGTGCACTTCCCCCCCCCCCCGAAAACGAAAAAAAAAAAAAAAAAAGTAAAAAGGGGAAAAAAAGAAAGGAAAAAGAGGTGCGAAGCCATACTGCTGTTAATTTGATGGGGGGGGGGGGGGGGGGGGGTAGGGCAAATGCTCCCCTGCTCACGCTCGGAAAAATGATCAATTGAGAATATAATGAAAAAGTTAAGGAATTTTGGGAAAAATTTTTCTTTCCCCCCCCGGAAAAAATCCTGGCGACGCCCATGATTATAGGTACTTACCAATGATCAGTCATTTTTTTTGGAATAAATAGTGCTTTTGACGAAATTGTGCATGTTTCGTGATCAAAAGGTTGTGCACGTTTGTTTTTTTTGTTTTTTGTTTTTAGTCCCAGGCATTTGGCCTTGGTGATATGAATGTGGCCTGTTTTCGAGTAGTATAATAGGGGTGTAAGTGGTGCCACCAACGTCAAAATAGGTCGCCCCTCAAAAAAACCCTAATTTTTTTCAAAATTGAACTTTTTGAGCACCCCCCAAACCAAATCCTGGGTGCGCCACTGATTGTAAACATTCTTATTTAGAATTTGAGTGCCGGTGTTATTGGTGAAACGTGGCAAACTACATGAAAAACAAATAATCCTATTTCCCTTTGATATGCAGTTAATGACAAAATGATTTTTTTTTAAAACAAGTTTGGCATTGACGACAATGAAACGGTGACGACGACCGTAATGACTTATAATGCATTTTGAGATGATAATGAAACTCACTGCGGTTGATAATTGTAATGATTAATAAACTTGATAGAAATGGATGCGAAGAAGTTACGAAGATGTATGAGATGCTGAGGTTGATGGAAATAACAAAATAATAGTGACAGAGACAGAACGAGGAGAGTGTGCGGAACGCGTGTAATGCATGGGACAGGCATAGAAGGGCGTATTAAGAATATGAAAAACAACAACACTCAAGAAAAAACCCAATCAATTTCCCCTTTCGGCTGGCACTTATTTAAGGGCAGGTATCCTGTTCGGGTCCAGTTCCACTAGACACGCCACGTCATATTAAAAAGGTTTGTTTTCCAGAGTTTATGTATTCATAAGATACAATTTGTGACGGGGTGATGTTCTTTCATGTTTTCCCAAATGATTATTATACTGGAGAAAGGTTATTAATGCATCTACAAACATTATACGACGAGATGTTTTGCTTCCAAGCGACCACTGACTATACTTTGCCAAAACAATTATCCTTCAATCATTTCTCAGTACATGGTTATTTTGTTCAAGCCGCATTTAAAGGTGTATGATTACAAAGCGTGAGGCTGTACCGTCGATGTACGGAAAAGGACTTTATAGATTAAGTTGCAATGTTGTGTATCAGGTATAAACATATAACGGGAACTATACACAATGAAGATAGCAATGAAGACGGAGATAGCACAATGGAGGTCGTCCGTTAATAAGATAATCAATATCAACTTGTTAAGAGATTATGCAAATGAGTTATTGAGCGGCGACATCTGAATGACGACTGAGCGTTGGTTACCAAAGTGAATAAGAAGCGATGATTATGTGTTCATGTTGTGATGTCTCCTCATAAATGTAAGACACGATAAGACTATATCATCAAGACTTTGATGAGACTTATCTGAAACTTTTCTAAGTCTTTACGGAGGTATGGGTTTGAATGAGCACTGTCACGGCATTTCCCCCTAGCTAATAGAGCGGCTTATATACATCTTAAAAACCACAAAAGACTCCTGGCTACGGCTTCTCCACGGGATTTCTTTATTCACTGAGTTTGAGACCCCTAACGATGATGAGAGACAGTCTTGCGACTCCTGGTTCACCAGGGAAGATTCCACTTGAACGCACTGCTGATCTGCTCACACCAAACCGAAAACATCGGTCATCAGGGATGAAGTCAGCGAATTCACAGAGAAGTGCGTTTACCGGGTCGTCAGCAGCGTTTTCTCCGTATCCTCAGGTAGGTTCGGTGTGGTTGGGTAAAAAAGGTGGGATACTCTCCAGTCCAAATATAGGTCAATAATGACTGAAAGCTGATCTGTCTAGTCCAAAAACTATAGAACAGTAATTAAAAACTGATCATGACCCGGTAAAAAATGATTATACCAAATTCCTGTAAACATAATTTGAGTCATTTAACAATATTAATAATCACCACATTGAAGTGGATGGACGATGCTGTTGAGGGGAAACATTACATTTGTGGATGAATTGGAACGTGTTTGTAGCGTCAGTAATGGTAGATAATGAAGGTTTCGCTTGTTGCAAAAGCGGTGAGAACTGTGAATTGTTGATGGTGACGGGAATGATGAAAATTACCTGGGGTTATGATACCCATGGATGCTGACAAGATGGTTATAACCACGGGCGTCGCCAGGATTTTTTTGTATAGAGGGGGGCAAAGCACATCCCCCCCCCAAATCCCTGTACTTTTCTAGCGTATTTTCGATTGATCATTTTTCGTATAGAGGGGGGCAAATTTACCCCCCCCCACCTATTACATTAATAGCAATATGACTCCGCGTCTCTTTTTCTTTCTTTCTTCGTCTTTTTTCTCCCTTTTGTTGGTTTTCCAGAGGGGGCAAGTGCCCCCTTCCCCCCCCCCCCCCCCCCCCCCCCGCCCAGCGACGCCCATGGACGACGACAATAATGCAATGACACAAATAATAATTTATTTGATCTTAAGAAATAAAAAGCATCCACTTTGATGGGTGTGTCATATAACAGGTTTCAAAAGGTTCCATGGCTGGCAAGCATCAGAGTGACCAGGCGTCTCAAGCAGGCAGTATGGGTGCTAGACTGGAGGATGAGATGAACAATGATCACTTACAGAAGTTGCAGGAAATTTTTGAGGTAAACTTAAAACAAAGAAAACCCAAAATGTAACATAAAAATGCTACAAAACTGGGTTAAAATAGCCTGTTTATTGGCCCATATATATGGGAACAACACAAACCCAATCGCTTTGGTGTTAAATCAACAGATTGATTACAACGAGCTTCTTTTACTGCTTCACTGTAAAGCTGTACACCACAAAAGAGAAGAAGAATGTATTCATTTTTTTTTCCCGGAAAGGGTTCTTTTGTACTTTTTTTTATAACAAAACATCAGACGATCATATCGGCTAATAAGAAACTGAGGTAATATGCTCCATACACGTACAAAAGTTTACGGAGGAGTTTCAACTTGTTTTCAAGGGTTCTCAGCGCTTTTTATCCCAATCCTTAATCCCCAAATCTCCTTAGTTTGACCTCGGCAGTAAGTATAAACACCGTCACAAAAGAGCCTTTACCCCCGGTCCTTAACACCGCTGTCATCGCCCCATCAGGCTTTAGACCAAGTGTCATCCGATTATCGAAGTTTTCAAACAAAATCCCGGGAAAAGAATTACTATTATAATTAATGGAAGAAATGTTTGAAAACATGGCACTAAGCCTTATACGGAACGGGCACTAAGCCTTAAGACGGAACGACTTATTAAAGTGAAGAATAAGAATGGAGTTTACTCTTTGCATTACAGAGACAACTAAATTTGCAGATAGACTTACATTTTCCTACCCCCGCCCCCCCCCCCCCCAAAAATGGGTTAGTTTGAATCTTGGTAAATTAAAAAATTGGAACAAATTGAAAAACAACGTTCTGTCAAATTAAAACAAAGTTTATAGCATTCAAGCACACGTACATATAGTAAAATTTACCGACAAGATCATCTTTACCTGTAACTATGTTTGTGTTCCCTCATCTCGACGTGTATAGAATGGTTCTGAAAATGATATACAATAACGTTCCAAAAATGGTAAGTACTTGTACTTTTCAATTTTGTCTAACCTTTGCATCTCTGTGTGATCTTCATCATCCATCCCAATCTATGATCATCAAAGGAGGCAGATGAAGATGGAGGAGGAGGCCTGGACATCGATGAGTTTCGTCAAGCAATGAGGAAAATTATGGGAGAAGGAATGGTGAGTTATAACATCTCAAACTGTTTAGTTTTGACATAACACCGAGGCATTTGTGTATGTACACGACGAAAAGTGAAAATTCTGTGAAAGTTAGTTGCATTATCAATATTGCATGTAATATTCTAAAGCTTGTTTGGCCAAGTGTACTTTGAACGAATCACTTAATTTGTTTCAGACTTAACATAATTGCCGTAACACACATTAACCTTCCATTTGTTTATGAATTGTTTACTTGGCCGTACAATGGGGTGTGGTAGTCATGCAACTTCCTCGAAGAACGTTTGTAAGCCCCTTGCTAGTTGTTCTTACTAGTGCTTTCTTTCAAGTAATGGACATTTTATTTTGTTGTGAATTGAAAAATGTTTTTCTAAAACATGTATAACCTTTGTATATTTGTTATCGTTACCTTTGTGGACGATAGATGGAAGAAGTAAGTAAACAAACAATATTTTAAAAGATGCGATTAACAACACCGCATACCCTCTCGACTAACAACTAGTTCAATACAGTTTGTATATGGCAAATGTATTGGACCCATCTCAATTGCATTAGTTCGGTTATGGAATTACATTATATCGCGCAGAAAGACACTGTTCTTTTCACTAATAGACCAAAAGTGGATGTTATTCTCATAGGTCAAACTATGTCGGTTCCTCTTGTATAATTGTACTTTAAAACACTACGAGTATCTCGTGAAATAGTTCTGAACCTCCCTAATAACGTATTTGGTTTATCGTAAGAACGTACTAAATAAAATCTTTGACTAACATGACAGTTGACAAACTTGACAATAAACCACGGACTCCGAGCGTATGACAATGGAGAGAACGTTTTTTCCTCAAACGGTGGCTTCGTCTCCGGTTCGACTTCATATCTGGCTCCTGTTTGTGTTTAAACCAAAAAGAAAAGCTCCGAACTTTAGCGCTACATAGGATTTGTTCAGGGTTCTTGAAAACAGACACACATTGAGCAGGAGCCCCCTTAGTCAGCGTCCTGAAATTTCCTGAAGCCGACCTTGAGACAAAGCCAATGTTTCGAAAAATCCTATAGTCTCGATTGTAGTCACTGTACATGTATAGGGCATAGCCCTTTTGATTATGGTAGACACGATAGAAGGGCGCTATTTATGAGTTTAACCCAAAGCAAATGGCGCCCTCCTATTAGGTTCATGTACCACTACAGCACTGAATAACAAAAATTTGAATGAGCTTTACACAATAGTCTGGCTCCCCAGACCAAAGGATTCTGACTATTCCTGATGAATCTTAGGTCAGGCAGCCTCCGTGGCTAAAAATAAACATGACGACATTGATGGCCCTTTTTCAAAGCTCGGCTTCGTTTCCGATTTCGCTTTATCACTTTTACCTTTTAATGCTCGATCCGATCAAATTTTTAAGTAAATCAATTGCTTTGTAATATCATACAGTTATGATAATACAGTTTGATGTTTCTGTAAGATAACATTGACTAATATTGATCTAGAATCTTCAAAATTAGGCACCCAAATAACACTGTTAGCAGGCGGAGCCGAATGAAGACCGAGTTTTGGAAAATCTCAATAACGGTAGTCAAATTCAAAATTGTACATGACGCAGCAAAAAGTTCGCCCATACGATCCGAGTATATTTGATGCACATAATCGTCGTAGAATTTCAAGTTTTCTAAATGAAATCAATGAATATTAATTATCAACTCATTTAAAAAATAAATTAACAAGCAATTAGCAGTTAATTAAACCTGTATTATATTCGGAAATACTCGGGCGCTATCCGATTGTCGACGAAACGAATTCGGCAAACTTCGGAAATTTTCGGAAAAAGGAGGAATTCCTCCCGTTTTAGTCACGTGACGTAAATTGTAATACAATGTATTACTGGAGGCTACCGGACCTAAGATTCATCAGGAATAGTCAGAATCCTTTGGTCTGGGAACCAGACTACTTAACACAAATGCACTGCACGTAATTAGGAGGTGGAGGGTTTCCAAACAAACAGTTTCGTCTAAATTGACCTTTTGTATGAAATTAGAATTGCAATGCCTCGTAAACCATAGAGCAAGGTGCCCGGTGAGGGCAGTCGTCTCCATGGTCACATTTCACGGAGCTGCTTAGCAGAAAAATACTGTTCAGCATAATTAATTTGCTCCTCAGCAAAAATCAGAGGTGAACCACCCATAAAAGAGAATACTTCTGCATGGTTTGACTCAACACCTCTTTTTTTTTTTTTTTAACCTTAACTCAGCTTTTTTCCTAACCACGAAGGGGGGGGGGGGGGGGCTCCAATAGCCCATCTCCCCCGGTCAAAAAGTGGGGGAGGGGGATATATACCCCATGCCTTCCGGATTTACGTCCCTGCTGAGCTGAATATCTGCTAGGTAGTTACTAATATGGTGATACAATTGGTGTGACATGACTAACAACAATAGGCTTATCCAAGTAAACTGGACTAATAATATCATTTTCTAAATAGAACCGATTTTGAAACACATACATTAACGCAGTATTTCACCAAGTGCACCAATAAAACAAAATGCCAAAATTTTAATAAGTGTTCGTCTGGTGCTGGAAACAGATTTTCCCTTTATTTGCAAAATATTCATCAAGCGGATCGAAGGATACCTAATCGATTGTTATGCGTTCATGATTGGGGTGAAAGTCTCTGTCTAATATCAAATGTTATTGTTTATAGTTTGCATGTCAACTCATACTTTTTTAATTACGAAAGGTCGATGATAAAGAGCTGGCTATTGTCTTCATGAAGGTCGATGCAAACTGTGACGGAACAGTGGACTGGGTAAGGCTGTCCCTACGTCTATCAATCTATGTGTTTCTGTCGGAATTGTACCATTTTGTACGAATAATACATGTTGTCGTGAATTTTCAAGCGAAATTACCCTGTCATATCAGCATGTGTTCGCCTATATGCCGACAGTGACACACGTCACATAGAGGTCTATCTATAGATCTCTGAGCCCTTTTTTCTCATCGGCAGTTCGTCTTTCCTCGAAAAAAGCAATCATTGTAATCGATTTTACTTGGAAATATTAAATTATAACGAGCGCTCTTTGTGTAAATACGATATGACGAAAAACAATCGGATCAGCAGTGCGCTTAACATGATTGGTTGCGACAGAGTTCAAGTGTACGAATTTTGTTGTCAACGTTTGTAATGATTTCTGTTTGTGTTACCTCAGAATTCATGATTGTTTCTTATACACTTCATGTCTAAGTTCAAATGACTTATGAAATGCAATTCAAAGATTGTAGATGGAAATCCGAAAATTGATGTTATACTTTACAATTTACACACCGCTGTGTTCGCAGGTTTCACACTTACCGACATGTAACTCATGTCTGATTAATATTCAAAGCATAATTTTAGCATTTCATTATTTGATGAATAATTATGTTTTAAAATTAAATGTCTATGCATACTCTGTCTTCCCTACCCAGGATGAATATCTGTCGTACATGCTGATGGAGTATCAGGAACGAGATCACATGAGTAATCTATTTAAAGAGGTAGGTTGCCTACAAATTGATATACCCGTCAGTCACACATGTTAAAAATGTATGCGAGATAATTGCAATTGTATCACAAAGTCGGTCTAGCCAAAGAGTAGCCTACCTCCATGTTTGCCTGACGAAACAAATAGATAGGCCATGTATTTCATGTTTTAATTTTATGATTTTCCCCCTTTCCCCCCGCCAATCTCTCGCTCTGGACGTCCGAATAGAGAGTAAGTTATAAAGAGGTGGCGTGATAACTAACTGCTTCAGCACAACTTACCTTAAATGACACTCATTATTACTTCCTCTGTTTTTACTCCTCCTATTGCTGTTTTGTGATATTAATTATTTACTTCAGCCCCTAGTTATTAATTTGATCATAATCATTACCAAAGCACTTGATGAGAAAACAAGACATCCCCGCATGGTTAATACAAAATGCTGTGTGGAGCATGTATACACAACAATAACGGTTTGGTTTGCCTCTAAACTTGTACATATATAAATACACTTAAAAGTATTGATTACTTCTAAACTACACCTATTAACAATGATATAATTAAATTGTCATTAGCTATTGTTGTTGTGAACAATTAATTGAATACATGAGAACAAGAAGGACATAATTCCACCATTTTGTTGTGCATTTGTGGAAGTCACATAGGCTAGGAGGACGTGGAATTTTTTTTATCAAGTTTGTCTGCAATTGACCCTTTTGTTCAGGAGGAAGCTCTTCTCTCAGCCGTCGTGTGTTGGGTTTATCGCATATTGACCAAAAGCAGTGGCCTTTTCAACGGTTTTGGAAACCCGTACTGAATTATGAGAACAAGCCTAAACATTTGACGTCTTTGAATTTACGTCTATTTTATCACAGATACCCTTCCCGAAGCCGCTAAGAGAAATCCACAGGTATGTTTATTCCAAAACTAAAATTAATTTCCTTTGTATTATTTTATTGGGGAATTGCATCGCCACAAGCGAATAGTTCAATAACAATATTACAAGGTAGGATGGATCACGGATCCTACACACAAGGATGAACGACTCGGCCCAACTCCTGGTTAGACGCATGATAACGGCCTGTACTGGTGGCAAATACCAGAAAAAATTTTCAACAAAGACCACTGCGCGCGGTGGCTTTCAGATTTGCAAGGCTCTTCGCCCGATCTGGCCTCGAAGTCTGTCAAGCCAGCGAATTATAGTTTTGAATATTCATGAGTCTACGTTTTTGGTCTTTATTTTTGAATTGTGATAAGTGATAACTACATAACCATGGTAATGCCGCGCACAATATCTTTAGCTTTAAGATGAACAATGAAATGTCGCTTTTGTTTCATCGGTTCGGCATCCTATCTCTCTAAAACTTTTTAATAAAAGCCTAATTAAAAACGACATTTGGGTAAACGGTGTTCTTCTCGAAATTTGACGTTTATTTCCCGGGTAAATACTTCATTTATGACGACAAAAACTGCACAATACCATCTGTTATATCCTGAAGTATTTATTTTTAAAAATAATTTGGAACAATTCTATCTTAAATAAGAAGTAGTTTTACTTACAGTTTAATGAATATTTCCGTTTTAGATGTCGTGCAAAAACCCAACACAATGGCACATCTGGAAAATTCGCGATTACGCGCCAAGGGGCATTAATGCCCGTTATCACGCGTCTAACCAATTAAGGCAAGTCTGCTCAGTGCATTTTGTACTAGAGCTCAGAACAGTCGTTTATCCTGGTGTCTAGGATCAGTGGATGGATCTTGAAACACACAAGCAAGATGACTAAGGCTGCACGTGAGCTTTCATGACATTTCAAAAAACGTTTGAACATACACTGGAAGCTCTGCAATTATAGTGTTGTAGGATCCAGACTTAGCTTACGGCAAAGTTAACTGAACCGTCACTTATGCTAACGCCACAGTAATTACCTACAACCTCTTACTGAGTCTATAAATCTTTCATTTTATCCTATGATTGTTTTGCTGCTGCAGTAACCATCGTGACATGCTCACAAAGGTTGGTTTCTATCAAAACCTTAACCTTCGCCATGGTAACCTGCATGAGGAGGGAGAACATGGAGGCCGCTATATATCAGTCAGCAAAGAAGGTGTTATCAACTTCTGGAGCATGGACATGCACTTACAACGCTCAGTCGCGGTGAGAAAAAAATGAATTAGGCTTCGGAATTTATGTTTCTAAATTGTTCACCGTGAGCATGCAGATTTGTAGATGGATATTTGCAGGTCCAAGAGGACTGTTAAAGTCCACTTGTACCGTGACCTATTCCATTGACTGAGTGACTGACTGACTGACTGACTCGGCCCCCCCACTCCCCTACTCCCCGACTCCCTCCCCAACTGGTTGACTGACTGACTGACTGGCTGACTGTAACTTATGAGCAGGGCAGTGCAATCGTATCTCGTTGCATTGTTTCTGTAATAGAGAAATAATAATACCGGAGTCTTATAGCGCACGTATCTAACAACAATTAGGGACTCAAGGCGCTGGTAATAATATCATGTCAATTTTTAAGGACAAGTAAATGAAGTTTATGAAACATATGAGACCCATTATGTAGCCTTTATAATTGTTAACAAGGTGATGCGGCGCATATTACAGCCACTGCTAGAAACACCGGGGCAAACCCCTTCTCTTCGCGATAAGTGTTACTGGGTTATTTTACGTGCATTACACAACACACGGGACCTACGGCTTTACGCCCCATCCAAAGGACGATGCAATAATGGTAAAGTGCCTTGCTTAAGTGTACAAGCACCATGTTCCCCGTCAGGATTTCGAACCCATGTACCATGGCACACGAGTCGAACACTGTAACCACTGGACCACAGTACCCCAAAATCATTTCATTTCATTTGAAATCATTTCAGATCATTTTTTTTTATAAACATTTACAATGAAAATTTAGAATGAATGTTTCTATTTACGATGAAAACATTTCAAATCGTTGTTTTTTTAATAAGTGCATATACACTTATAAAAAACAACGATTTGAAATAGGCCGACGCTTTCATTGATTACTTTTGTGCTATCTTTGTTTTCTTATTAATTTTACAGATAGAGCAACCTCGGGAGAAGACGAAGCCTATGTGGTTAACAGACATGGTCTGCATGCCTAACGTGAACATGATCGCTGTGTCATCTACAGAGAGAGATATCAGTAAGTGATTATCGGATTTAGCTTTCTAAATTCTTACCAGTTTCAGTAATAGGAGAAAAAAACCCAAATGTCTGAACTGCAACTTAGTTGGTTGAGTGTCTGTACAGTTTGTCGCAGATTAAAATCCAGATTCAGACAATGAATTGTTAATCCGGTTTTCTTTTTAAGATTTCAACCTTATTGGTTCCCTGTTGCAGTTTATATGATTTAAAAAAAAATAGAGGGGATGCTGTAAGAAATTTGACGAATATTTATTTAGCTTTTGAAATGCATGTTATCCAAACACAGTGATCATAAAAGTGTACACTTAATACCTTATATCAATGAATTGTGGGACTCATTATTGTCTAACTGTATACCGATTATTTGTCCTTTCACAATAAATGCAGGTTTTTACGATGTTAATGCGACCAAATTTGATCGGTGTTTTCAAGTCTCTGGACTTGATAACTGCGCGCTGACGATGGACTACTGGTAGGTCGCTTACATTTAACGTAATTCTATCTTCCTTGACCAAGCGGATACATGTACATTCAATGAACTAAATGTAACCATTGTAAACAAAGTCAGAAAACAGACCTGGATTTCAAGATCGCGAAGAAATATTGAGTTATTCAAAGTTCTCCGTCATGGCGCACCGTTTTCCTTTCTTCTGAACAGGTTTGATCCACGTAACATGAACAAAGCGGTGTTGGTGTTCGGTGATGCAGGAGGTAATGTGTGCTGTATCGTCTTCACAGAAGCAATGGGGTCTGCGCTCTTTGGTTCACAGAATGCAAAATCAGGTCAGACGATTATTTCACATGTAGAGCTCGGTTCATACTCCCCTTGAATGCAAATGCAAAGCGAATTTGACATCATGAAACTCGCTACGAAATTCGCCGAATTCGCGTTCGCTATGGCTTTTGCGCCGAGAAGAATGAACCGGGCTTAATGCCATTCTCACATTAGTATTTTCTGATCGTGTCTATTGCTGAACAAACAATTGGATTTCTCATGATTATGAAACTACCAGAAAAGAAACCAAATAAAGTATACACGTTAATCACAACTTACTTCGTCATGATATTTTTTTTTCTAAAATTAACAGAAATTAAAATAATCATATTTTCATTCGATAGTTGGTTCCAGGAGGGTTCCCTTTCCGGAACTTCTCAAAGGGAGTGTCAAAGGAGTGGTTGCTATGAAATTCTCGGTATGTATCAGTTTATTGCTACAGTATTAATTTACAGGAATATAGGGGGCCTATCATATCTATTCCTTGATTGAGCATTACGGTGTATGATAAACCTCGTCATCAGCTCTTTACTACAGGACTAATGATAGATTGAATCCAGTCCACGAACCTCTGTCATTTTATTTCAGTAGCACAAATGTAAGATTAGTTCAATGGAGGATTGACAGTTTTCTTATTAACTTGTTTCAGTTCTACTATGACGACAGACCTTTGATTTGCCGCCGCATGAAATCGTTTTTTTTTCTAAACAGAAAATTAAGTCGTAATGTGTGCTACATTTTAAATAGATGGAAATCAGATTACCAGCACTGCGTAGGGAATGTAAAGTTGATGTGTATTATTTCTATAAATATCGGAATGTATCGAAAAATTAGATATACACAAAGCAAGATAATTTTTACAGATTGCAGGGATCGTAAATGCACAGTTTCAGTTTTTGGCTACGTTGTATAAAAAAAAATAAAATACCGATAGACCACTAGCCTTGTGCATTCTCTTCACTAGATCATAAGATCCGAATAAAAATGACGGAAACAATGTTTTAAATTTTGATCACTATGGTTTGGCAGCCCCTTCATGAGGATTGGGTACGGAAGGTCAAATACTGTAGCAATCTGAACTCATTCATCTCATGCGCTACGACCAACGAATCCTCCATCTACATTGGTGATCTGAGCAGAAAGAAATCGTAAGTTACAAAGTGACAAGCCATGCATGACGCTGCTTCGTAAAGGGAAGAGATGAAATTATACAGATTATTAGAAAAAAAAATACCAGACTTGAAAGTTCAGAATCATCCATAGATAAATCAACCTTTCTAGGAATTACCCTCAATTCACGATCTAAAACTTCAGGGCAAATCTTCTTATCAGAAATGCAAGCCCGTCAATTAATAATTATTGGCTCTATTTCGAGACAATAATACGGACTTGTTTAGAAATCTCCCTTTGAAACAAAATGTCAACATCAATAAAAGCAGATAAATATAATCCGTTTTAAGCTCATCAAACTTCATTTCCGTTAGGAGCAGATGTCTGTGGTCATCAATTAACATTAAATGAGCTTAACACTGACAGCTGTTATTATCCAATAATCATGAAAATAGGGCACGGAATTGAAATCTGTGTCTTTTCAATATAATTACGACGAATTATTTTGCTCTTTTGTTTTCCTTTTTTTTAGTGGGTCGTTTTTCAAAATCAGGAAAGGTATTCTCTGTTTTGACTACTGCAAAGAAACAAACATGATTGGTAAGTATCACATTGATCTGAATGTAAGAGGACAACAGTTAACACAGTAGCAAAGCATACAGAGTTTCCGATGTTATCTCTTTATTGTATAGAATAAGAAGATACAGGCAGTGAGGAACAAAAAACTCCAAGGTCCAAACTATAGGCTTATCCCGCTCCCACATGACTCTTTGCGTCAAATGATCCCAAATGCAGAATTAAAACGATGGCATACAGAGTCCATCAGTACTCATTCCATAATTTTAGAATTGTAATTTGTCTTTTGAGAAATTTCTGTTGTTTTCGATAGAAAAGTCTCATTGATAAATTCTCATTTTGTTAATGTGTAGTTACCGGAGGAATGGATCGGTCTGTACGGACATGGAATCCCTACGTGACTACCAAAGCGACCTCCGTCATGAAAGGTCACACGTCAGCTGTCGTACACATTGTTGTCAATAGTACGCATGGGCAGATCATTAGCGTTGGCAAGGATAAGGTATATTAATTAGACCGTACAGCTCATCCAAGCTCATTATAACATGGAAATATTCTTCGTATTTGCAGCCATCTTTGAGATGCGTGCTTTTGTTTCGTAGAGATGTACACGAGCAGACCTGTTGTGTCTTTATTGTTTCTGAATTGAATATAAAGAAAACCTGAAGCATTGCAGCCGAATACAGAAAACATTCATTACATACCTCCGAACATTGGGGGGAACGAGATGGTGTCTCAAAATTCTGATATTGTAACAATTCGTTTACTGAATCATGTACACCAGCCATAGAGAATAATCAATGTTTTGATGTTTGGGACTTTCCATTTTTCAAATATGATAAGTTCAGATTGAACCCCCCCCCTTATTGTCATCAATTTTTGCCTGTATTACTATAATGGTCTCATTACATTGTTATATAAGAGGCAATTTTAACAACGTATCCCTGGCGCTTCATTTGGAATAAAGCAGACAAAACTGGCTTCAAATCATTCCTGGAGAGAGGAAAACAGTTTTTTAATATTCTGTCTTAGCTAGTGTAATAAACTATTCACGAGATGTTATCTTATGTGTCATTTGTTTCAGGGTGTCAAAGTGTGGGATATGAGAGACCAGACTTGTATGCAGAATATCAATCCGCGTAGTATCAACATGGGACCTCATTCCATAAGTACAGTGTGCTTCCATGCTAAGACAGGATCACTCATTCTGGGTACTAATCAGGTAAATCTTTACATCATTATTTTCATATTCGTTTAAAAATAGCAACCAATTTATATGGGAAATCTGTATTAGCGAGTTTCAATAGATATTTCATATTTTTAGTATAATTTCAAAGGATGTAAGTTATAAGCAACGATTCCGATTTTTTCCTTGTTTCACTTCGTGAATTTGTCACTCATTAGCGGTGTATCGAGCATCGCCAACTATAAACACGCTCAAGTGGACATGTCGAACTCAAATCAATTATCAATAACAATTTATACGAAATTCCTCAAAATCTTTAATGTCGGCACATAGGCCTGTATATGTTGTTACGGAGTACCTATATGTTTGCTGGCAATAAGTGGTCCTATGCTTTCATTCTATACAGATCGCACTTTTGGAACACAAATGGGATGCTGATGCTGAAGACGACGATGTGACGTCTCATAACCGACCAATCACAGCAGCGATCTATAATCACCTGTTCAATCAGGTGGTCAGTGCATGCCATGATTCTGTCGTCAGTGTTTGGGATTTAGCCACCGGCACCAAGACGATCATGTTCTCAAAAGTATGGAAATAAAACTGAATCTAATAGCACGAATATAGGTTTCGCAGGTTAGCTGTAGAATACTGTGCAAAATCCTTGATAGGATATCCCCTACTTAATTAAGGTATATAAAAGGTCAACTGATTGGTTGGCATAGGCCTACAGACCCTTTACATTGCAGCCATCTATGAGGCCCGTGTGTTTGTCCACACGGATACGCATTATTAGACCTCCGAGTCGAAGAACATCGGCTGCTGAATGTGCAGAATCTATTAAGATAAACGTATGAAGCCTTTTGTTTAACATGTATATACTTCAGGCGGAATGCGACATGTACTTAAGACATTTTTATATTAGTGAATGTATATTTTTGGTACAAAAATGTAAAAAGTACATAAAATGCTGTCTAGTTATAATTGTTCTACCCACACACAAAACCATCTTTGTCAACATCAGCAATCGTGGACGACCTATTGTCCCTCGTCCTCATTCCTTTGTTTGTACTCTAACTATTTAACAACAGCTCTCAAGAAATAAGATGACATTCTGCAGGGCTATTATCTGTGTCTGACGGTCCTGACCTCCCCCACCCCCTGCAAAAATGCCTGGACCCTTCCCTGGTACCATGGTTGTATCATCAAGTATCAAATGCTTTGAGGTGCTCTTCAGAAGTGTTACAGAATGTATGGATAATTCTGTGTCCGAATAAACCATACAAAAGAACTGTTTTCAATGCATTTGTTCCTCGTTCTTTTTGGTAACGACAGGCTCATAAATACATGGAGAAAGGTGTTGAGAAGTGTGCTGAGATAACAGCCATGACCTTTGACCCATCGTACCGGAGACTAGTGACGGGTGGACGTGATGGATCTGTGAAGATTTGGAACTTTAATAATGGCGCTTGTCTGAGAGAGTTGGAGACATTTGACACGATGGAGGTGAAACTTTGATTGAAATTCTGTTTAAAAAGCACGGTCAAAAACAAACAATCACCTGATTGATGATGATGATATATTATGCAGGAATTGTCCGGATCTCATCTATTTGTTTTTTTTTGTTCTCAATGAAGGCAATATTGATTGCCATTTTGAATGTGATTATTGTTAGGAACACATGAAGATACTTTTTTTTCAGAGTTGAAGCAATATTTAATTCAATTCAATTCATCTCAACATTTATTTCCGTATTGCGAAGAACATTCAGGTAATTATACAGAAGGTCAATGTACGAAAGATGTTTGAAAAAATACAAGATGGATAATTATGTAAGACACAAATGAGAAAAAGGGCAATAATAAAGGCAAATTCAAAAGACAAACGTCTTATATAGAAATGCCTTTTTAAGACAAAAAAAATGACATACAGAACTTACAATTGTCTATCTCGTCCGTGTGTCGTTATCATGTTGTTTTTCTGTTGTGATTGTTGTCTGTAAGGGCTGTTTCTTACAAGCCTCGGCTTACTTA
Organism: Patiria miniata; assembly: GCF_015706575.1. Classification (NCBI taxonomy): domain Eukaryota; kingdom Metazoa; phylum Echinodermata; class Asteroidea; order Valvatida; family Asterinidae; genus Patiria; species Patiria miniata. The sequence goes on from NW_024037074.1 coordinate 43,978,674, forward strand.
AACAGCCCCATACTCCTTACTTTCTCTTGTACATAAATTGAAAGAAGCTTATCATTTCTTCAAAGCGCATTTTACTTTTATTGTTTTTTGAGACAAATTGATTGATTTTGTTATTTTGCTATTTACCAGTCTTTCTTTTATTTATGGATGTATTCTTTGGAATAAATGTCTTCTTGAACTGAATTGAATAGATTGTACAAAGGAAAGACAGAACGGAAAAGGACAGACAAAAACGAACCAACTGACTGAGATGTATTAAAAAGCTAGAAGTTGAAATACTTGAAACTCTCAGAAGAGAAAGAGGATAACAAATAGAACGATAAAAGAGAAGGAGCTACGTTAGATATTTGGAGACAAGGTGTTGTTTTGTAGAAGTTCTTAAAACATCCCACCGATGACCGTGACTGAATGTTACCATCAATGTTTATTCCAAAGACGGGGTCCGTAGAATCTCAATGTGTTCAGGGAATAGATGGTGCGAGCAAAAGGCAGAAAAAAGTTGCAACGTGAAGGGCCTATACTAACGTTGACAATAGTTTCATTGTATATACTTTTGAACAGGTAACAGGTATTGTTTGCCCAAAGCAGCGCATTGTGACTGCCGGATGGAATAGACGAGTAACCTCCTACATGTAAGTTAATTGATGCAGATGACACAAGATAAAAATTACCGAGAATTCTAAAGAAACTCTATGATATAAACACGTTGTGAATTTACTTTATTGCATTTGTAATTAGGTTAATTAAAACTAGACCTTGAGCTTTTAATTTGGTGTAAGCGCAAATCAGTGTTATCCTCGGACGAATAAAAACAAAATCACAAGCGATCCACATGGTTAATCCAATAATATTTAAAAATGGTTACAAGTTTCAATGTATTACTGCTAAAAACTGTTCGGTAAACTTTTCTAAAGAAAACTGGAGAAATACTTCACATTGTTACTACCAGAACCGCTCTTTGCATTCATCTACATAATAATTAGTTTTTGCAAAACAAAAATTAATATTTTATTTTTCATTTAACTCGCAATTTCTTATTTTCAACAGTGACTCTGACGACGACGATGATTCGCGTCAATGGATGCTCAAACACAACGAGGACATTTTGTCCCTTGCAGCATACGACACAAGTATCATTGCAACGTCTTCATACGACGGCGACATCATCATATGGTCCTTAGAGACCGCCCAGCCACTGTGTAGACTCAATGCCAGTGATGGTGTCAGTCCGCGTACCGGTAGCAGGACAATCAATTACAGTTCTAAGACTGCAGGTAGTAGTACCAAATCAGCAGACGTGACGCGGCTGACACGTCGAAGAAGTGCAGCATCCAATGCCAGCTCAGCGTCTGATGCAGATAGCTCAGACGGTGTAATAGGAAAACACAAAGCAAGCTCTCACAAGACTCTCCTAAAACGTCAAAGTACTAAGGCCTTGTTTGACCCTGTTGAGACATCCAAAGCAGTCAACGATTCAGAAGACGAGCCGAGCTACCGAAGGACCAGTCTCCCTGCTATCGGCACACCGAAGGCTAGCTTCGTAAATACCAGTCAGAAGCGATCCGAGGGAGTCAAAGAGGATTCCCAGACGTTCTTCACGGAGAGTATGAGTAACTTCAAGCAGAGGGCTCCTAGTGGACGTACTGCTAGTTCGAGTAGGAAGTCGTTCTATGTAGACGTAGAAGACTCAAAGGAATACACGAAGAAACATGAATCAGCCGTTGACAAGGTGTGTGTTCACTTTGCATTAGGTCGTGTCCAAAACGGGCTCTCTGCGGCTACGCCTATTGTCAGCTTGATGTCCTATAGTTGTAATCCGGTGTGTAAGTGGCTGCGTCATACACGCGCACGCATACAGCCTTAAGCCTAGTTTCCATATCGACGTAAGAAACGCAAAGTGAAACGAAAACAAGACGGACCAAACTGGAACGCTGACATAATTATGGAAACACTTCATCCGGAAGTGTCGCTGACGGACGCAAACTACTTTGCAGACGATCAGCAAGTTGAACCGGTACAACTTTGCCGACGGTTTCGCGTACTGTCTGCGCAGTCTGCGTATATAAGCTTAACGTCGATATGGAAACCAAGCTTTACGGGACAGACCTTTTCCTTTGTTCCTAGTTTTCAAATCTCAAACTCCAAAGCGTTTCCCTTATGGGGCAGATTTTTTTCTAAAGACTTCCTTATGGGGTCTATTGCTCTATTGTGTTTTCTACCCCATAAGGAAGTACACCACTTATCCCTTTAGCGCTCATTGGCTAAACACTCCTGAGTTGCACTTACTTCCGGTTCTATTGGTTCCAATGCTGCACCATCTTTAGGTGATATTCCTTCAGTCCCGACCCAACGATAAGGACACAGCAACCCTAATGGCCAGCGGAGCAGATGGCTGGGTTCGTGCCTGGTCGGTCCATCATAAAGGCGGACTACTCGGTCAGTTTAACGCGGCACAGAAGGGCGGTGGAGAATCAGTTCTTGCAATGACTACAGATTCAGAGAATGAGTTTTTGATCACTGGAGATACATCCGGGTACATCATGGTAAGAAGATAAGACGTAGTTCACCTTGCGATGGCATTTTTTTGTTTAATGATGTCATAAAAATATCTAGACAGCAGTTTGTATATGAATGTCTTGGTATTTCTTTAGGTTTGGGATATCACAGACTATTGCATCGGAAGCAGCACCGCGCCCCAGGCTCGTGTACCATCAGCCGCCTTACAACACATGCGCAAGGACAGTAAATTCCCATTCCGAGGCGGCAACCCGACCATACTCAAGCTTCAAGAGCGGATGGAGAAGAAACAGCGAGCTGAAATGAAACCGCCCCCATCGGCCACCAATCCTAGAGAGACTATCAAATGGCCGAAGAAGCTGAACTCGTTCCGTGCGCACGTGGCATGTGTTACGCACATAGAGTATTGTGAAGATAAGAGTTTGATTGTATCTAGCAGTGACGACTGTTCTGTGAGGTTATGGACACTCTGTGGACGATACATAGGCAAGTGTAGCATTATCGTCAGGGAAAATGTACCAGTAAACTTGTACAAATTAGCCATACCAACTTGAAATGTACTTGCTGAGAATTTGTCTTACAAATAAGCTCTGAAACTAACGAGAAAGTTGTAGGCAATAGGCCTACGACAAGTATGAGAGAATAACACCCAAAATCAAAAATGTTTACACAATCTGCTGAGCAGGAGGCCTTTTCTTCTTGTCGTCGGCTATTCCATACTGGTATACTTAAAATATTACCCGAAAAAAACAGCTAAAACAATATGTATAAACAAGTTTCAAATAATGACTGAGACTGCTGCTGCATGAGGTATTAAAGTAATCTGTAATTGTTAAAGCAAACCATAACACAGATACATTTACCAATGTTCTATGCGTTTTGAACGACTACCCCAATGAACCTTTTGATTCGTCTTTGATAGGAACCTTTGGTCAATTTGGCGGTTGGCAGACACTCCCTGAAGAGGTCATTCCTAAAGAGTTACCCCGTCGGTTACCACGCGACGTTCATCGAGTTGCCTCAGCTGTGACATTGAAGGTGTTGAATGGAGGCATTATGCCAAGATGGAAGTAAGTTTGACCTATGGCCCCCTCAAGAGCCTTGAGGTCACAACGGACTTGCATAATATCGTGTACTGAGAATGATGTTGACCTTGCTTCACATTACGCTCCCATCACCCACATCACTTCCATTGCCTACTTATAAAACGTGAGCTCAAATCACTCCCATACTTTACAGACTTTAAGGCCAAAAAAAAAAGTCTCCGGTTTCTGGTATGGAGCTTGCCCAAAAAGTGGTGCGGCGACGCGGCTTTTTTTTTTTTTACCTGGTTTTTTTTTTTTGGGGGGGGGGCTTCAAATGTCGGCTGATGACTGCAAATGGTGCCCGACTAAACTTAGTGCAAATATAATAGTCTAGAGAGGCCACATAAAGCTTATTCTCGATCATAACCCCATCTAAAAACACGTTAAAATTGTGCAGCAGCAGGATTCCAGTCAAACCAGTGAGTTTGGCGGTTTTGAGACATCATCTTTCATTGAAAAAAAAAACTTTTTTCATTTTGCCGACGCGCATGGCTACGGCGACGCGCGCGCATACCAGAAACCGGAGACTTTTTTTTTTGGCCTAATGGCTCCCAGTTAATATAGAATATAATGCAAAATTTTGGCCTCGCATTCAAAGCACTTCAGGGTCACGCTTCACTCTACCTTCAAACTTACAATTTGGTAAGCCAGACCAAGATGGACTCTGGCAGGTTGTTTCAGGTGAAAAAAAGCGTCTCCATATATTGCAACCCGGCCCTGGTACTGTTTACCAGCAAGTTATCAGAGAAACAGACAAGAAAAATTACACTCTTCAAGACGAATAAAACATCTTTTTATCTTTTTTCCCCTGCAAAACTAAGTTGTCTTTTCCCAATTTTCATCTAGACAGCCAGTTGAATGGTTCCCAGTTATAAACTATGTTTCATTATTATTAATTAATATGTGCCGAAAAAGGGATTGCAAATGCATGTTTTGTCTCTGAGACATCTTAAATGATGATAATGGAAATTTCATGTGCCAAACCTGTTTGTCCACGGATGGCTTTATTCCATCCGATTGACTGAGCTTCGGAGCTTGATTTGAAGGAAAGTGCTAAGTGCTATTTTCATGATTGTTTCAGCATTTAAACGAAAAAAGCTCTCAGCTTTAAACTGATAACCAGAACATGAAAATCCGCCGATCCCTTTTTTTTTAATGGCAACTCTTTTAGGGTTGCATTTTTTTGGTCATTCTGTATACATGTATATACATGTGTTAGGGTAACTATATCCGGTGAGCAGTGTTTTACTTTTGCTATTCACATTTTCTATGCTCCGGTGATAAACAGCATCCCCACATATTTTTTTTTATGTATATACATGTATACAAATTTTTTGTTTTACTTCAGTTGGGGTAATTGTATTGTGAATGCGAAGTTTTATGCTTTATTACAAAGTGCACAATTCTATCAATATGCCTCTACACTATTGTGAAATTTTGTATGTTTCCTACCAGAATTTCAATTTATCCTATTCTAATCCGATCTCTGTCTGAATACTTGATAGGCTAGCTAAGAACATCATGATGATAGTGGCTCGCAACCAGCTTGCTAAAGCTGCACAAGGCATTGATGATTCGTCTTTAGAAGGTGATGACGGAAAACTACTTGGTGAGAAGGCACATGATAGCGGCAAGGCCAGCCTCGGGACTAGCACCATCTTGGGCAAATCTTACAAACCTAAGACAAGACACAAGATGCCACCTACATTACCTGAGATCAAACAGAATCAGAACCAGGTAAGGTGATGTAGTGATTCTGAATACACTAATATGAGAAACTGTCATTATATCAGTGATTGACTTGGGAGTAACATTATGGCTGAATTACTCAATAATATATCAGGGAGTATCTTTTTCTGTTAGTCAATTTCCTTCGTTCAACTGGGAACTATATCAAACTTTAATCCAAAAAAGGCACCAACCACAAGCTTATAGCCGAGTTTTATTATCTCTGAATACTCTTGTAAGACACAAATCGTCTCTTTGATATGCTAGACGTTTCCTTGAAAGGTAGACGTTTGAAAAATTAAGGAGGGACTACATAAAATCGACTGTTGCAATCGTTCGGACTGACGCCAGATTCTATATATTACTGAAAATCTATTACATGAAGTGCGCCCGTTTGAAATAATCTACTTGTGTTGACCTAAGTCGCTTTTAAGTTTTAGTACTATTTACTATTACGCTTTTAGTACTATTTACTAATACGGGCCAATGAACCGATTACATGTATTACTTTCCATGTAGAGCCTGACATTTCACCCCTGTTGGCGCGCTTCCGGAACCCTTGAATAGGAAAGTCAAGGTGCAAACATTCTAAAATTATAATTATTTTTGGTACATTGATTTCTTAAAATAATCAACCCAAAAAAACCTCTTGTTTAAAGAATGCCAAGATACAATTCCAACATGAATGTTTCTCGGGGTCGTTACGGTTAAAAATCATTCCGCCAAAAATTGTCACTAGAGAAAAGGCAACCCAGTATAAAATGCCAGCAGGTGAGCCGCGTGAGGGTTCCGGAAGCTGAACCGTGTGACATTTTCCTTCAGATTCTATTGTAGACTGATTAATGCGAAAGTCGTAATCGGTAACTCACTCTAGAGTTACCAATGCAGCGGCTGCCTTCATCAAGCAGGTAGATTTTTCGTTGCATAATTTATCAATATGTTTATTACTGTATGTTTTGCAACAGGTTGTCGTGTATTCTTCCCTTCCATTCACCGATCTTGAGCCCGTCGAAGAAATCAAGGTTCCCACTACACTACACGAGATTCAGTTACGTCAGCAGCAATCTATGGAAGCAATGCGCGGGGCTGAGAACGGATTAGCCGGGGGCGCACTCGGCAAGAAACACGGTGGGAAACGGTCTCGTCTACAGGAATTCTTACAGAAACAGAAGGCGGTACGGATTCTGACTAAAGGAAAACTGGGCTTAACGGCTGCAGCCGCAGCTGCAAATAAAGGGGGAAAATAAGGCAAAATAAAGACTATTTAGGTGTGGACTCCAAGTTGGAGGACGGATTGAGGACTTACAAGGAAGCACGACTGATCCATCATTATACAACAAATGAATTCCCCTTTTTTCCAGCAATTAACAGAATAAGATACCAATACATAAGTATGTTTACTATTTTATTCACTATACTCATTTGAAACGTGTAATTCTCAGCCTAATATGTTTTATTTCTATACCTACATGTAGTGTACATATTGTGGAAGTTGTAAATATTTTATTAAAAAAGATCTACAAGTGCAGCTCTTATTATAAGAAAAGGTAAAAACACAAAACGAAGAAGAGTATGAGTTCTTTAAAGTGTACATATACATTAATCAGGGGAATGGTAACTAGAGTACCCGTCTCTTTTCGTAACAATTACCAAGGATTAAGTCGAATGCCTTTATCATTTAACTGGGATTATTTCAGACAGTGGATCGCCATATGGTCGATAATCAACGTATACTAATTCAAGTCATTTGACCCGGCCAGCGTTTTGATATAAATTTATTGTTTTGTGACTCAAAATCTGGCCTTGGTTTTTCAGGTTTTTTTGACCAAAATATAGACGGAAATAATTTTAATACAAATGATGAGTGCAATATTTTCTTATTGTAGATACACTGTAAATACTTGCTGGTTTGTAATGTCGTATGAACGATAGATTAGAAACTACATCTGGACAGTTTGGGATTGTATATAGAATTAAATAACACCTATGTCGTTGAGAAAATTATGTGTGTGGTGTATTTGAGTTTATTTCTGCATTCAATAGGGGACGTTGGACAATAGAGGAGAATAGGGTCCCCAATTCCCGAAGGTCCCCAATTTGGCGATCGTGTACAAAACATATGGGAGGTCTTCCTAAAAAGTTATAGTACAAACAAAAGAAGGACAATAGGGGTCACTGATTGCAGGCAAATACACACTTGGTGTGCATGTGCGTGTTTGGGATCGTGCTACGTCGGAGCAGTGGTCTAAAGGATAACATTCCTGTTCGATTGGTAGACATATATCTGTGGTGATGTGGTTTAAATTGAATTTTACTTTAGGAATGAATGCATTTTAACACTTCACTTTAGAACGAGTATAACGATGATGCATGTCCCTTCATATACTCGTGTGAACGATACACCTGGCCTCTGAATCTGTAATAAGATACTGTTCAAACTCATAAGATATCCCGTACAGGGCACACACGCGGTACTGCATGTATAGCAGCATCAGCTCTCTTTGTGAATATGAGGGGATATCTGTTGTTGATTTTGCATTCATAAATACCTCTGACAGTTTAGCTATTCCTATGGTCGAGAGCCCGTCAAGTGGCCGGTCTTAAACGGATGATAAAGACATGGCTAGCTGGTCTTAAACACTTTTCCAGTGTCACAATAAAATGTGGACTCCTTAAAACCCAGTGCCTCTTACCGTTTCATTGGTTGAACGTTCACAATCCTCACGTAGGCATGCGCAACACTACAAGCGAGTCAGAATTTTATAGTTCTAAATTCAAAACACAACGCCCCAGGTGCGTTCTGCGCGACATCGCGCAGAACATGCTACGCGCGCGTCAATCTCCATTAAAAAAGGTTGTTTACATCTTACTCGCCAGCTGAACACTCCATTATTTTGCTAGAGGGATGTTTAAAAAAGCATGAAGTTAACTTGTTGAACAAAATCGGGATTTTTTGAAAGAATTATTTGATTTTTTTTTTCCGAAAAGGTATTTATGAATGGGAATAAATATGTGCTCGGTCGGTATTTATCACTCTGTTTAAGACCGCTTAGAGTCTGGGTGCTGATAATTAACCGAGCCGGAGGCTCGGGTAATTATCAGCACCCAGACTTTAAGCGGTCTTAAACAGAGTGATAAAAAACCTCCGGAGCACATTTATTCCCTTATTTAAAGACAGTCAGACTTGATGAGTCTCTCATATCTACCGGTAGAGTGTTCTATTGGACTACAACTCTTGGCATGGATGAACATTTATAGCAGTCCTTTTATTTTTTTGAGGACAAGAGAATGACAGGCCTGAATATTGTCTAGTGTATCTCTTTTGGCTGTTGTTGACGGAGAACTTGTTGACATTATTGGAGGCAAGCTGATGGTGTGCTTCGTGCAAGAGGATCAGTCGGACACCATGAATTAGATGCAAATGTCCTTGTTGGGTAGCTTTGAAAAGACCACATAAAAATAATGTCTCATCCAAGACCAAATTTTTACTAATACTAGATGAACACAAAATGCTTGTCAGTCTAGTCGGTCGCAAATCACAGAGAAACATCATTTTATTTTATTAATTCATGTCCTTATTAAATATTCATGGCATGTGACTGTCAAACATGGGACATTACCACAAGATTCCAAGGAATACAATATGAACTGATGACATTAATCGTCATCGTCATCGTGTCTCATGCCTTTCCATTGAATGTTATGATGGAGCCGAAGAAATGATGTGCTGTTTTTATGGACGGGATCTCAAAGTCCTTGATTTTGAATATTTTCTCGGTGGGTGTGCCACTACTCACTTGCACTTTAGAGCATTGAGATTGAGATTCACAGAGCAGGCATGAGACACAATGGTGTTTATGATCCGTTGATGACGTTTAACACTGGAGGTAATTAAGTTGAGTCGTCTGCAAAAGGAGTGGAGATAAATTGAATTCACGTAATTTATATCCAAACTTAGATTCAGAATAAGTAACATTTTGAATTGTCTGCACCATACGTCGTGCGATGACGAACTATCTGCGCTAGCACACGGGCATCATCAATAGCACTTCCCCTCCATTCGTTTACTTGTTTCTTCCCGAAAACTACAGATGACGTCTTTTCAACTCTGGAATCGAAGCTTATTAGTGTCCGGTGACTTCACCTGTTAAGGAAGAACTGGGCGTTGGAGCTCGTGTTTGTCGATTCAAATGTTGGACGAATGAAGCGGGATAATCTATCTTCATTAGGTGGAATGCCCCCAGGCAACAGCGTCTCAGAAATAACCTTTGTATTGTCGCCTACACTTATTGGAGTAACGAAAATGTCACACAGTCCGTACTGATGATTCAGTGAGAGATGATATGGATGGGGTAGATTTGAGAGGGATGTATCAGGGGAGGGGCCAAAATGAAATCCACGGGTGGAATGGGTGAATAAAATGAAATGTGCATGAGGTCCTAAAACTGCAACTTTATGCCGACACGAAATGGTTAATAACAATAATTGTAATAATAATAATATATTTTTTTCTCGTATCAATAGATAAGATAGATTTAAATTAATACCTCCAAACATGATTAATCTTTTTTTTCAGTGACCGGCAGTCCATTCGCAAAGGCTAATCAGACGTACATGGTCATGATTAGATTTTATTACTTGGCTAACTTGGCTAGAATAATTCGGAAAACCTGCCGTTTTGCAGTGTTGTGTCATGTTCTTTACAGTGTATTACTGATTTCTAAGCAACTGATTTGTTTGAATCAGTGCCCCATAAATTCGTCAAACAGGTAAATGAATCAATAGCTTTCACTGCTTCACAATCCGTCTGCAGGGTCAGTGTGACAACATTAATTTATTTGGAAAACTCTTAGCCGGACTATTCAAATGAACGAAATCTCGAAGGATGTCATACGCTCAAGGATCAAGAATTGAAATGTTTACCATAAGGGGTTGAGATATCTATTATTTTCAAAACACTGATCGTATAAAGTACAGTTAAACAGATAAATGAAACATTTCTCCAACTATTTTATGTACTCCCGTATCAAGAATTGTTCGCCATAAGGGGTTGAAATATGTATCATTTATCAAACACTGATCGCATAAAGTACACTTTGCCTTGTGCCATAAAGAGCGTTCAAAACACCTGTCACCGATCGCCTGTGGCTGACTTTCTTTTTTTCTAAACCAATCATCCAAGCCATGAATGATATAGCGATACGGGCCATAAACCTGAAATCACGTGGCCTATTACGTAGTTCTCTATTGTAATTTCTGTTCATAATATATTACAAGAGAGTTATGCGATGACAATAGCGCTGGGAATAATTATAAAACAGTTTTACCGTGGTATTAGTGAACTCCGGAGATCACAAATATTCATCCTGATTGAGCATCGTCAGACCACCGTGATCAGAAACACACGCACGGCACCATGGCTGATACCGAGGCAGCCCCATTGAGCTCAGTGCAGATCAACGCAGTGCAAGAGTCTTGGAAGATTATTGTGGCTAACTCCAAAGAAAACGGAGTAACTCTGATAAAGAGGTAAGCAGTGAGGTGATGGGGATGGGATGGGGACGGGGCAATTAGCGACTTACAATTAAGACCGTAAACAAGATGAAAGTATCAATTGAGAGTCCGCCAGATACGCAGTGCGATCTATGCCAAGTTCAGCTCAGCCTTTTCACTATTTAATGGGAAGATCAGTGGAAGATATTTGTGCCCATTGTCGACTACGGATTCATGTATATTTACCATGTTTCTGTCTCGCGTATCTTTGCTCACCAAATACGTACCCCTTTATGTACACCTGGCAACACCGTCTACTTCAATCCCAACGCCATGTCCGTACCCCCGTGAACCTAACCTCTATGATCTCTCTTCCCTACCCTTACCCTAACCCCACCTCTTTCAACAACAAAAAACCCTAGTCGTAACTTACCCATGATCACAATCGTAGGGGTAAATGCATTCCAAAGTTTTAACTAAGTTAAAGCTCTTTAAAATAGCCGGGGAGAGATAATGCAAACTCTCGGCACTCAAATTAAAGTCGGAAAGTATTTGTGCTTATTCACTTTAACCTAGGCGATAGGCCTGAATAAAAACAAAATGACAAATTGTGACTCGAAAAAGCGAGAGAATTAATGGCATACGAGACATAGCACACAACTCGTCGTTTTGATACGGGCCCTGTTTATTGACAGCAGCTGTGTTGTGAATAAAACATGCTTGCTATACGTCAAAATAAAAAAAAGAACTTTGTTTTGTATACAATGAACTCGCGTGGGCGTGGGAAGTGATTCGGTTAGTCAAACAATCGATCCCGGATCGCTTGCCCTTAACAAAAATGTGAATTCGAAAACGGAAATATTACATTAAAATCACATGTTAGTTTTGTGTATGGTTGCTCTATCACTATCCGAAGATGCTGCGAATTATAAAGGCTAATCATTGCACAAAGTAATGAAAGCGAAAAGGTACGTCACTGTTTTAACAACATTTATCCGGACAGAGCTCTAAGAATTTGACCGTCACCAGCAGTGCCATTTGGGAAGGTTGGTTCGAGTGAAGCGTAAGTGAAGGGGGGGGGGGGGATCAGTGTTCAAGGACGGTGGGTAGGCGGACGGGACATTGCAATCGACGAACGAAAAAGACCAAATAGCTAATGTGTTAATGTATCAAAACGTGAATTATTAATGTGATGACGTTAAAGAAATTGCGTCATGTAAAGCTTCCAATCGGGCTACAAAGAGTGTTTATTTCACGCAATGATATTACACCTGTAGTTGGAATGAGCATTTAAAAAACGCCTGCACAACCACACTTTCAGAATATGCTGTTGTGTTATTCTTGACAGAACAAAATAATTTCGGGGTCAAAATTTGGTCATGTGCGTTATGTCGCACATGTTTTGTTGAAAACGTTTATTAAAACGCGTTTTGGGTTTGATTATTGACATTAAAACAAAAGCACCCGCTATTATTTTATTTATCACATTACCACGACTACGTCAGTCTTACTGGGAGTTTACTTTCGACGGGGTATACATGGAAACTTATCCACCAGTACGCGTAACGTACACTTCCAACAACTCGGGCTGCGCTATACCTGATCATGCCAAGTAAATGTGGTATATACGGCACCAGTGCTTCGCAATACCGGGGAACTTTCAGTCGACACTAAGGATACTTATTTACAGTTGGAAATACGCATACATTTTTCACAAAATGATCACAGCGTCAGAGGTAAACAACACCGTAGATATCTTTTTTAACATGTCTACGAACAGAACCCTGAATCTAAAGCATTTTTCCCCCGGTGATTTCAGGACGAAGTGTCCCTTAAACTGCCGTCGGCTTTAGAATTGTTATCATAATGTAACAAATTAATTAATTTCAGTCAGTGGGGGACGGGGACGGGTGGTCAGCCACCCGAGCCATCCCCTTGGATCCACCCTAGCGCACATTACCTAAAAGGTGGGCGCGGTTGCTACGCAACTTGTTTTTTTTTTATTGCAAAAACCTTTATGTAAATTTAAGCCGAACACTGGAAAGTTAATACCATGTTCTGTAGATAAGCAAGGAGATTATAAGTCATTTATCATAATAGATCATAAAATGCCACTCAAGTATCAATTAATTCTGATTATTTCAGAACGTCAGTCGCCGTATGGTTGTTAATCAATGGCCACTAACTCACGTCATTTCATCCAGCCTGGCGTTGAGATTAAAATTTCTCAGAGATACTACTTGGTTTTTATTTGTTAGAGGGGCAATGAATAGCAATAGTTAAGCTTCAACACAAATGTCTCAAATTTTATCAACAGATTGTGACGATTCTCCAATTAAAAATGACAATTGACAAACGAAAGTAACAGGATTAGAACTTGTTCTTTTCAGAATGTTAACGGAACATCCCGAAATCCTACATTTGTTTTCCTTCGGTCGTTGTGGACTGAGTGGTGAGGCAATCTTCCAACAACCAATGTTCCATCGACATTGTCAGTACGTCATGGAATCACTAGATGCTGCAGTCAACGGACTGATAGACCTGACTGCATTGGTTCCTGTGCTGGAGAAACTGGGCGAGAAGCACAAATCATTCCAAGTGAAAAGGGAGCATTTTCAGGTGAACAATAGGCCTAGTAGCTCATTTTATTCTGCTGCTATTCTCTAATGGGTGCCAAATGTGCTGAAAGGATATTTTATATTCATGTGGACAATACAAGACTTTGAGTGCAATTGGGGGTTAGCCCTCTACGTTTACGTGCGAACATAACAATAAAGAAGCAACAGAAAGGAAGGAGTGACACCACTCCTGCAAAATTGAACGCAAAACGAGGCCATACAAATAAAATATTGAAAAATCGGGCATTTTGCAGGCTAAACCAATTACATCTTATCAATCTGTCAAAAGATGGCCTATTTTTACAAAGTCTGTTCTCAAATCCAACTTCTAATGATGATTCTACTGCCGATTCCGAGTCAGAACACCAGATCTTAGTATCTTTCGACAGCATGTATCCCTTAACCAAACCCCTTTTGTCGTTATCCACAGTATCTTCAGGAGGCGTTTGTTTTTATGCTTCAGAAAGCCCTGGGCGACGATCTGACGAAGAACTTAGCTGAGTCATGGTTAGCTGTGTATGCTGTTATGGTGGATACTATGGCGTCCAAAATGTAACGTATAGTACTACGGGCATTTAAGAGGTTGTTAGGCTGTAATGGCGAATACTAATGGCGTCAAAAAACAACTCCAAACCCTTTCCTTCCGCCCTCCCGTGTAGAACATTATAAACATGACGGTAGTCACGGCAGATAACAACCTCGTTCCCAGAGTTTATTTTCAACATCGTTATAACTGGATCGATACTTTTTGATTCGATCCTGCAATAGACTATTATCATTTTGCGGCCATTTGAATTTTTCCCATTCAAATCAACGTAACCAAAGCGAGGCTGGAAGGAAAAATAGTCTGGTTCCTTTAAAAAAAATTAAATATCATTCAATGTTGTTTTTGGATACAGGGAACATGACTGAAATGGTGGCAGCATGATAAAGGTCTGTAGCTTAAAAAGTAATGGATTTATATCGTGTATTTGGTGATTTCATTTCCAATGTTTGTTCTCTAAGTTCGTTGTAATTTACTCAATACAAGTTATATTTCTCAATTTGATAATTATCATATTCAGTGTAGAACCGTTCTTTTGATGGTTAAAGTTATCACAATAGAACTAACAAATTCTGTTTTTTTCCCTTCAAATTGATGCCACGACGAATTGCTTCAGTCTGTATTTATAGGCATACCCTAAACACACCGTATTTAAGAAAACAAGGCTGACTGTGTTATAAAGTGTTATAAAGGCACCCGGCTATTTCGCACCTTATTATAATATCCAAGATTTTTGTGATATAAATGATTCACTAGGCTTACCCGGGCGATAGAGCAGCCAGTGGTAGCGAAAATGATTGGAACGCATGCAAAAAGCTGCGAAACTTGACCACGGAAAAAAATCCGCAGCAAGAAAAGCGATCAATTTAAATCAACTATCGAGGAAAATAAAGGCAACTCTTCCATTCTGTGGAAAAAACTTAAAGAGGTTCTCCACAACAAACAGAAAAGTATTCCAAAGTCTATTTTCCCCCCAGAATGGGGAATTCGTTGATGATCTCACCGACATTGCTGATACTTTTAACGAACATTTTTCAACAATCGGAACACAAAATGGCCAGTAGTAATGCCCCTCTATGTGAACTTGAAGTGGACAACAATATCCACTCTTTTGTTACAGATTCATTTGATGCGAAATGCTTACTGCCTGAGATTACAGAAGACTAATTTCTAAAGCAAATATCATCAATGTTGGTCGGAAAAGCAACAGGTCCAGGTGGAATACGTGTGAAAATGATTAAAATAGCGTCTTTGTACATAACTTAATCCTTAACACACATATTTAACCTCTCGATAAGATGCGAACAATACCCTAATGAGTGGAAACACGCCTTGGTTACGCCTATTCACAAGGGTGGAGACAAGTGTAATCCAACTAACTATCGGCCTATTTCAATACTGCCGATTATAAGATTCTAGAAAGATGGATACACTCAGCAGTGTACTCTTACCTTGATGAAAGTAATCTGATTCCTTGTTGTCAGTCAGGGTTTAGGCCATCACACTCAACTGAAACTACCTTACATGATTTATCGAACAAATGTTTTCAGGCTAATAGGCACTGTTTTTATAGATTGAAGTACAGCATTTGACTATGTGTGAACGTATAGTCAACCTGTGAATATTGAGGGCAAATTATCTAAAGCCCTACCACTTAACACTCGCGTAATACAGGGATCAATTTTAGGTCCACTGTTATTTATTATTTATACAAGTGACTACCGCTTTATATCCATAAAAGAGTGTAATTTGTTCATGTATGCCGACGAGTCGACATTAATGTGTAGTTCTACCAGTGTTGATGAAATAGAGGACAACTTGAATACAACCCTAGCGAGAATTTACGATTGGCCTGTGAGAAACAAACTTACAATAAACGCCAGCAAAACCACATCCATGCTTACTGGAACTAAACTAAAAGTCTGCAGTACTGGCCTTAATGTCAGTATTGCTGGTAGTCCAGTTGTAAAGGTGAACTCTTGTAAATGTTTAGGTGTTATTATTGCTGAAACTTTAAGTTGGGGCCCACACGTTGAATACGTGAAGAAATGTGTTTCCTCTAAACTGGGTATGCTAAATAGAATCCGCGACTATATTCCCCTAGGCAGCCTGCACTCTCTTTTTGTTGGCTTAGTTATGCCATCATTAGATTATTGTAGTACTGTATGGGGAGGAAGGTACACATCTCACGACAATATTTTTAATAATAAATGTCTGAAAAGAGCCGCGCGGATAATCCTGAAGAGTGAATTCTTATCTCTTTCAGCCGATATGTTTGCTAGTCTTAATTGGATGTCATTTTCTGAAAGAGTCGAGTATAAAAAGGCTATTCTTGTTTACAAATGTATAAACAAAATTACTCCTTGTATATGACAAATATGTTTACACCACTTTTTCAGATTCGTGAAACGAGACAATCCACTGATATGGCACGGAGGATTCCTTTTGCAAAAAAAACACCCCAATGTTATGCCTCAAGCTTCGCTGTAACTGGTACAATCCAATGGAATAATTTGCATGAAAAGTTGAGAACCATGACTTCTCTAACATCGTTCAAATCTGAACTACGTAAAACGTCCAGTCAGTAATATTTCTGCAAACAATTATGTGAGTATTTTTTTCGCTGTCTTCTCTGATTATACAAATCTTAATATGTGCTGATCTACGGAGTTAACAAACTTGGTTGCCATAACAATGAGCCGGATGGGAATTTCCCTGTGTTTTCTCCCAAAAGTTTTTTTCCGCGGTTTTTTTGCCCTCCCGTAATCAGCGAATATAATTATGTTACAAGATAGATCCAAATTATGTGTGTACACTGAATTCACCGTATAGTAAAGCCTGTTAGCGATGTTGTCTCACACTGTACATGTAGTTGTAATAGTTTTACAATATATTGTATCTGCTTAACAATTATGCATTAATCAAATAATGCTTTTATCCCATTGTATTGTATTGTATTTGTAATGTATTGTATTTGTATACATGTTTGTAGTCATTTTTTTAATGAATGCAGGGCTCCAATGGAAACCATGCAGTTTAACTGTTTGGGCATACCGTAGGTAAAGAAATGTAATAAATATATAAATAAATAAATAAATCTGCTCGACGCCATTGGGACGAGGTTGAGTAGATAATAATGGCGCCCAATAGGTAGCCTACTTGGTGCATCCCACTATAAAAACAAATCCCAAATAAACCAGGAATAAATCCCGATACTTCAACATTCTTTTAAAATACTCAAAACTATCTCACAGGTGTTTAGGCTGTACAGAAAAATGATGATCAACATGTCATTTTTTTCAATTTTTTTGTGGGTTGACCATTAACTTTTCGAGAAATTCTCACCCAGAGAACACCACCCCTAAAACAAATGACGTTTCCCAAGCTGGAAAAATAGCCACCCCTAAAACAAATGACGTTTCCCAAGCTGGAAAAATAGCCATTTTGAAAAAGGATCCCTCCACAACATAACCAAATAGCACCACTTTCAATCGGATCCAATTGCATCCCAAATGCTCAGAAGTGGAAGCCCGAAGTCCAGGCCAGAAGTGCAGTGCTGTGTCTTCAATCCCCACAGTCCATTGCACTCAGAACTCTCTAATGTAAAATCATTTGAGTTTATAACTTTTATTCAAGAGCTAGGCGGACGGATTTTTGGCCTATTTACTGGGGTGTACCCTACTACAGGGTAAGTCAATAAAAGGGCAACCCAAACCCCCCAAATTATATTCATATTTAACAAATTATACATCACAAAAATTACGACTGGAAAGCCAATTTCATAAGCTACTCTTAAGATGAAAAAAATTACTGAAATTGCTCAATCCGTTCAAAGAATATCACCACTTCAATGCAATGACCCTAAAACCCGTTTCGTAAAAACAAAATGCAATTTATTGTGTGTTTTGACTGTTAGGAACAACAAAGAAAATGACACAGATTACTTGTTTCAACTGTCAACAACTGTACGCAGTACACAATATCTTATTAACAACTATGGTTAGGCAAACAATATGATTCATAAAATCCACTTTTTCAAAAGACGGGCCTTCAAAAGGATTTTGTTGAATGTTTTTAACTTTTAAACTGAGGTTTTATCCCTGGTGATGTTTGACAATTGTGACGACGATTCTCGAAATCGCATTTTGGACGAAAGAGGTTCCAGGGTCATTGTGTTTAAATGAAAATATTCTTTGAACGGATTAAGCAAATGCAGTACATTTTTTCATCTAAAAGTAGCTGATGAAATTGGATTTCCAGTCATTATTATGTTTGGTGCTATATTTTAAATATGAAATATAAAATTTTGGGGTTTTGGGTTCCGTTTTTTTGACTCGCCCTGTACCACACAATTCTCATAGGCTTCCTGTGTAGAATTTTTACTGTAATGCTTGGAGGTTTAGTCATTTGTATGTTTAATCATTTGTATGTTTGATGATAATGTATTTGGCAGGTTTAAAGGTAGCCATGGTGACGTATTTCAATGTCTGCCAACAGTGAACTCCTATACACTTCTGGGGGGGGGGGGGGCATCTGGGGTTGCATACATTTTTCAAGGGGGGGGGGAGGCTACTGAAGGCAAGCGATATACAAATGTATGTACAAGACGCTTATGTGATCTGAAGTTTTGGTTTAATTCCATTGGAAAGCAACAAAGTTTTTAAGGATCAAAAGTAGGACATGTCGTTTTTTACACGTAATGTATTATTGTCAAACTTGAAAAGGGGCAAAGTGGACTGCATGGTGTCACATAAATGTCTGATTCACAACCACTGAACTGAATCCAACAAAAACTTCACACAAGAAAGAAAAATGATTGGGTTCATCAATTTTTTTAATTGGATTTGAAATTGTCTTCATAAATTACGAAAATTCTGTACATCCTCCAGAGGGACATTTTGGGGGGGACACCCTGTACTTTGAACGAATTGAGCAATTTAAGTATTTTGTTTTTATCTAAAAGTCGTTTATGAAATTGCCTTTCCAGTCATTATTATTTTTGGTGCTACATATGTTTTTAAATATGAAATTATTGTTGTTTGAGGATTGGGTTCCGCTTTTTTTTTTAACTCACCCTGTTTATGTTCAACAGGTAAATGTAAAATATTGCTTTTTGGTTTGATTGATCTAGTTATATTTAGCATAAATATTTATTTGTTTTGCTGATTTATATAGGATGAATTAAAATAAATTTGCTTTCATGGTTTAGGGTATTTTGTTTTTATATAGAATAAGAATAACCACATTAACAAGAGTACAAAATTAAAATAATTTATCACATTACTAGTATATACAAAAATACTTGTACAGTAAAAGTTAGACCTATTCGTTTACAGGAACACTTCAAAACATCTTCCATGCAAGTAAATATATTATGTTTAACTTCATCACTGTTTTTTTCTGTTTCATTATTTTGTAATAAAACATGTGAATTATTGCACTTAAAGTCTGGAAACTGGTAGCAAATTAGGCAAACCTGATTCTCGGATACTTTTTGGTTAATATGCAGACAATTGGTAAACATGAGCTAACTACTTTTTGCTTAATGTAGCACGTTCATCTTAAGATGGTGTGTTTCTGTCACTCGTTGTTGTACGATTAGATAAAAGTACAATACAGGTTTTACTTACAGGATGACAAACTAAAACTTATTCATCACAGATGCTAATTCATGATAGTGGGCCCTATGAGAAAAACTCGCAAAAGAATGACATCGTCATCTTTTTTTTTTAATGAGTTGCATACATCTCCTGTACTTTGCATACTTTTTTTTATACTAATAGTCCCTATTGAGAATTTAATCTAGCAGTTTATTTCTTTCATTTTAGTGTTATTTCATTACTTACGACCCTGTACATGTAAAATAGGTTTAAAAACGAACAATAAACAACACGCTGACGCTGATTAGGTGCACACATATAATTACAAATTGGATAAGAAACCGACTGGAGTGCCATGGGAAATGAACCTGCAACCTCTGGAAATGACCCTACTGGTGTTCTGTACCCCCCCCCCACCCCAGACAAAACTATAATATAAATACGCCTTACAACAATCAATTGAATTAATAGTACCATTAAAAAAAGTGTATTTATGCAAAGATCCCAAATTGCTTAGGAGAGGCAAGAATAGTTTTCGCTTAAAAATACAAAATCTGAATTCAACAAGCCTCTGAGATAGATGTTCATAAGGAAAATGTAAACTATAGTTTTTTAAAGATTGATTAAGTTTTATCTATCAAAAACATTTACTTGATTTTAATTGTTCATGAACCTGCAACCTCTGGAAATAACCCTAGTGGTGCTCTGCCACCCAAAAATAAATTAAATAAGACTTGCAATAATCAATTAAATTAAAGAACATGTACCATTGAAAACACGAGAGTAGTAATGCGACTCAACATTAATTAGGAGAGGCAAGAATACTTTTTGCTTAAGTGGGAATAAAGATATTTCAAGGCCTCATCAACCAGGTAGAAAGACACTGGCGCTAGGAAGAACATTAGAACTCCCAGGAGTCCATCCAATGTAGGCCAGCCATGTTACTAGTTGTATTGAATGATGATGTGGTAATCCCATAGGACAGAGGGTGAAATAGGTAGAAACTAAAAAAGGACAATATGTTGAAAAAAGGTGTAATTAATCCTTCATCTTAAAGTATTTCACAGGAATTGACTATATATCTTTATTTTATTTTATTTAAATAAGTGTCAATTTAGACAATTTCTGAAAATTCTGGCCCATATAAAGTTGATCATATTGCAACCTTAATGCCGATTTCTTTTGGTTAGGAATTTCTCCTCTTTTGTCAATGTATGTGGCTTAGCTATAAAAAATGACCAAAACATTATAATTTTCATTCTCAAATATAATATAATGTAAGGTACATGTAAGTAGCAAATCTAATACTTGACTTACAAAACTTACCTATGTGCAATGATAGACAGCGAAATCACAATGCTGCTATTGTAGATATTAACCCTACTCTTGGCTGAAAAGAAATCCTCCACGAGTTGGAAAATAAAGTCAAGAAGCACACCTGAAATTGGGGAAAAATTGAAAATATTATGAAGATTTTGAGTGGATATAATACAATACGGACTTCTAAAATGTAGCAAAGGATACACCTTCCAGTCGCAGTAAACAGCGTAGTAAAATACACATATGTACCTACTAAGTGCTAAAGAAACTAGTATTCGAAAAAGATTCTTCCAATTGTGAAAACTGTGAATAATTACATTGCTCTGGGAAAGCTAACAATGCTTGAATTGATGTGTGTCATGGGAGGGGTGGGGTGGGTGGGGTTTGAAGGTGTATGTGTCAAACGCTTTCCATTATAATTACTACAATGAATAATAAAATAATGCCACCATTATCTGAACGTGTCCACTGTTGTCGGCTTTGAACAGCCCCTTACACTAGTTAGATTGGGTCTGGTACCACTCCCCACCTCACCCACCCAATTATCTTTCAGCTTGGGGTGGTTTGTTGGCAATTTGTTTAACTCATCACCATTCAAATTGCTCAAGTGCTACCTGCCTATGCACAACAGAATAATTTTACAAATATAGAGTTTGGTGATGACTTGCCTGAGAGCATGCTGTTGAATAGCATTGCTGGGAAGTAATGATGGAAGTAGAGTACTCGTCTCATTGTGTAAAATGGAGCATAATGGAAGAACCAGCCAATGAAGAGAAAGCAACACACACCAAATGTTGAATGGCATCTCTCTGTAATAATGAGACATAAATGGAGTACATGTAGTTTATCTGAGATATGTATTTTTCATCAGAAATATATAGTGAACTCTCCTTTTAACTTAGCCTTTTAACTTAGGGCACAATTAAGACTTTACCCATTCCAAATACCCCCCAAATACCTCCCTCATATTGTTCCCATTTTCTGGCCAATTAACAGACTGGAAGAGAAATTTGTTTGTTTTGTCCCATTCCTCTTTTTTTCTCAACAGCAATGTTTATTTCCACACTTTCCAGATAAAGATCGAATTAAGTTTAAACAAAGTAATAATACATAATAATTGCAAATTATAAATAGCTAAAGATATTTAATTAACTTTAAAGGAGGATGAAAAGGTGATATTTCTCTCATTTATTCTCTCACCAATCAGAACACTGAACACTACAAAACACCCACTCAGACCCCTACCCATTGTGAACCCACTTGACTCCCTCAAATTTCATATTTGGTGTGAATGCCTGCCCATTCATTTCACTCACCAAACTGAACACTACAAAACACCCACTCAGACCCCTACCCGTGGTGAACCCACTTGACTCCCTTAAATTTTATATTTGGTGTGAATGCTTGCCCATTCATTTCACTCACCAATCAGAACACTACAAAACACCCACTCAGACCCCTACCCGTGGTGAACCCACTTGACTCCCTTAAATTTTATATTTGGTGTGAATGCCTGCCCATTCATTTCACTCACCAAACTGAACACTACAAAACACCCACTCAGACCCCTACCCGTGGTGAACCCACTTGACTCCCTTAAATTTTATATTTGGTGTGAATGCTTGCCCATTCATTTCACTCACCAATCAGAACACTACAAAACACCCACTCAGACCCCTACCCGTGGTGAACCCACTTGACTCCCTTAAATTTTATATTTGGTGTGAATGCCTGCCCATTCATTTCACTCACCAAACTGAACACTACAAAACACCCACTCAGACCCCTACCCGTGGTGAACCCACTTGACTCCCTCAAATTTCATATTTGGTGTGAATGCCTGCCCATTCATTTCACTCACCAAACTGAACACTACAAAACACCCACTCAGACCCCTACCCGTGGTGAACCCACTTGACTCCCTCAAATTTCATATTTGGTGTAAATGCTTGCCCAATCATTTCGCTCACCAATCAGAACACTACAAAACACCCACTCAGACCCCTACCCATTGTGAACCCACTTGACTCCCTCAAATTTCATATTTGGTGTAAATGCTTGCCCAATCATTTCGCTCACCAATCAGAACACTACAAAACACCCACTCAGACCCCTACCCATTGTGAACCCACTTGACTCCCTCAAATTTCATATTTGGTGTGAATGCTTGCCCAATCATTTCACTCACCAATCAGAACACTACAAAACACCCACTCAAACCCCTACCCGTTGTGAACCCACTTGACTCCCTTAGATTTCATTTTTGGTGTGAATGCTTGCCCATTCATTTCACTCACCAAACTGAACACTACAAAACACCCACTCAGACCCCTACCCATTGTGAACCCACTTGACTCCCTTAAATTTCATATTTGGTGTGAATGCCTGCCCAATCATTTAACTCACCAAACACAATACTACAAAACACCCACTCAAACCCCTACCCGTTGTGAACCCACTTGACTCCCTTAAATTTCATATTTGGTGTGAATGCTTGCCCAATCATTTCACTCACCAATCACAATACTACAAAACACCCACTCAGACCCCTACCCGTTGTGAACCCACTTGACTCCAGTGTTGTAGTCGAGACCGGATAGTCCGAGACCGAGACCAAGACCGAGACCTGAAGATTCGAGACCGAGACCGAGACCGAGACCAGCCCCTTCAAGGCGGACCGAGACCGAGACCAATATGGTCCGAGACCGAGACCGAGACCGAGACCGCTGATAATAAATAACAATAGTCGAAATAAAAAAAAACAAGACACGTTATTATAGTTGAAAAATGTAACCTTTCTATTCACAAAGAATACAGACCAAATTTTGACCAGTGGCAATGTTTACAAATTGATACATGACACCTTACTTGAGCAAAAAGTAGTTACACTTAAGAAATATGGACTTTGACATGTTGTCTACACCCAATCGTGACAAAAGTAAAAAGTTCAAGGTAGATGTTTCATCTGTTATAGGAACTCGGATCCTAAACTCCACAGTCACCCCCTTGGTTTCAGCTATGACTTCTAACGGATATTTAAAGATGCAATTTTAATTTACATTGTGCCTCTTTTTTCCTAAAATAAATATAGGAGTTAACTTCCAACAAGAATTGTGTACTTGATTTTAAAAAATGGGAGCTAGAAAATGTTGAATTAATTTTTAAATTTTTGTCATAGAATGTGGACTTGTACATGTAGACGCACACGTTGCGAGGTGGTAGCCAGAATGTGCCAGATATGGATTTTTAATTTTTTTCTGAACGGGATTTTTAATTTTTGAGGAATAATGGGGTACTTTAAAATGAGCAGCCAGAAAATTGGGTCTCATCATACACTCTCATGGCAACAGTGAGTGGTAACTGGTAAGAGTGTGTGAGTTCAAAGCTGGAAAATCAGGTAGAAAAATTTACTTTTTCTTCAAAATACTGTCCCAAATTAAAGAGAACATTGTGTGGGGTCGAAAATATAACTAATTTGAAGCACCTCATTTATTATCAGAATACAAAATGCAAGTGATTACGCCCACAGGGGTGGGCTAAACTACACAATCCCCCAAAATGGTTGACCCTTATTGCATAAATTGTTACAAGTTTATACTTTGCTTTATGTGGCCGACTCAACAGATAAATGCCGAACTTGTTCCAAATCGTTCAGTGACTGGTACTGCTGCAGTTTTACATGTACTTTGGGAACTTTCCAATGTGCAGTCGAGTCCAAACCAACCGCGATATATAACAAGCTTGATCTACGGGCTAGCAAATGTTTTAAATAACAACGGTACTGAACGAAGTGAACACAAAGTAATCGACCGAGCTGTAAAAGCTACATATTGCCGGTCTCGACCCGAGACCAGCCAAAATATCGAGACCAAAGGGGACCGAGACCGAGACCAAGACCGAGACCACAGCTTCCGAGACCGAGACCGAGACCGAGACCAGCAAAAAGTGGTCTCGAGACTGAGACCGGTCTCGAGACCTACAACACTGCTTGACTCCCTTAAATTTCATATTTGGTGTGAATGCTTGCCCAATCATTTCACTCACCAATCACAATACTACAAAACACCCACTCAGACCCCATACCCTTAACCCTCTTTTACCTTTCATTTTTGGTGTTAATGTACACCCCCTCTTCTCCAACAAAGCCCAGATAACATACAGGACCAAGAAGACCGTCAAACAAATCAGATTTCCCACAAAGATGATAGGATTTCCCAGAAGGTAGACAGTATAAGCTGCTTTGACTCCTCCCGAGAACAACTGGCCCTGCACAGCAAGGATGAAATGTTAATAGTGAACCACAGTGAACAACAGCTGGTGTGAGAGTTGGGACATATTAAATGACGTCAAATCACAATGAGTTCCAGTATTTTACAATTTTTGTAAAATTATGATGGCAAATGTGTGCATGTGACTTTCTGTAAAGGCAAATGTTACAAACATTCATATTTGGTTTGAAAATGTTTGCATGTTTGTAGGTTCCAAACCTGACCTCTTCCCATTCACCACAACACAATGTCCATGAACACATACAAGGGGTTGATCCCCTTGAAGGGAGGGGTTGGGTTGACTAATCACAGACCAATGTTAATTATTTGCATAATGAAAACAATCCCCAATATCCTTAAATTTCCTTCTTTTAATCTTTCACACAACCAAGGCAACAATGTCAGCTGCAGATAAAAACACTATAAAGTAAACCTTTCCCAGAATGCCACACTGATTCATAGAAATGTTGCTTTACTCCTAAGCTTTATCCCCATTTTGACAATAAATGAATCCTTTTACACTTGTTCTTTACTGACAAAAATACATGTCTGTCTGTTTGTATTATCTGCTCATTTTGGTCTAAGACTGCTCTTTATAAGCTCCGAGTTACTTGAGGAGACCATAGTCTTCTTGTTTTACTCCTTTGATCTAAGTTACACTAACTTCTTTAATGTTTATGGATTCAGTTTGCGTTACATGTGCATTTAATGTACTTTCCATCTTTTCCAATATATGCACTTTAAACATGCTGTTGCATTTTGCACAGATGCACAGAAACAAATGTGACACTAAATTGAATAGAATATTCAGCCCCCCTTTTTATTTTATAATAAACAGCAAATAATATCCAGTGATGTGAATCCAGTTTATGGGTAAGAACTAAAGAAAAGATTGCTGTGCACTGCATTTGTTCTTCCTTACTTACTTACTTAGGTTGATGGGAATAGAATAGGCTAAGCCTTTGTGACCCCATATCCAATTTCTTTCCAGTAGGCATCAACATGGTTCTTAAACAGGTTCGTTGAGGCTGCATTCACCACATGTGATGGGAGGTTGTTCCATTCAGAAATAACTTGTCAAAATACAGATTCAAATGCTGTCCCAGATGAAGACAACAGTGGAGCAACTGTTATATTTTTTGTGTGTCTTCTTTTTGCCAGGTTGCTACTTAAAGGTACGGTTCAATACAGCTGTTTTTGGTTGAGTCTTTATATTAGGACTAACCTACCCCCAAACCAATGTTTTGTACCATTTTGAAGGCACAAACACATTTATACACATATAATTTTAAGCTTTCCAAAGTAGAATGCTTAGTATTTAATATTCAAACATTTTTTGAATGATGGACTTGAGCACAAGTGGGACAGCAAAGATATCATCAAGCCAACTTGATGAACAGTTAAGATGTGACATGTATGTTGAGGTAACATTTCAGCTGTTATCTAGCTACTGTACACAAGCATACAGCAGGAATATGGGTGGATCAGAGAATAGCCCAATCAAAATCAAGAAGTCAAGTTTGTTTGAATCAGATGATCTTACTTTGTAGTTGATTGGCCATTGCCAGGGCTGAGATGTAATTTCACCAGCTTTTGGCTTAAGCTCACTGTTACCCTGAAGGAGAAAACAATAAATCCTTCAAATTAGACCGCAGGAAACGCCATTTCAGATGACGTGAACAATCAAAAAAAAAAAAAAATTAGGCTCTTGAGATGAACTGTACATAGACCATCTATGTGTAGTTAACAACATGAAACATTAGTTAACAGCATATGGCTACACGGACAAGTACACAAGTGTACATCAGTTACGAGGAAAGCACCAAGTATAGTAAAAAAAAAAAACCACACTGTATAGACTAGCTTCTGACCTCACATTAAGGGGGGGGGGGGGGGGGGAGTGGGTTATCTGAGGTAAGCATGAGCAGACACATTGTACTTTAAGTGTCACTGAATTTTGATAACATAAATTGCCCTCAGTGAGTGAGCACCATGCAATGGGTCTATTCACCTGCAGCATAACGATGCCAGATTCAATGAATTTTTTTATACTGTCACTGAATTTTGATAACATAAATTGCCTCAGTGAGTGAGCATTATGCAATGGGTCTATTACAGATGCACAACTACTCACCTGCAGCATAACAATGTGAGATTCAATGAATTTCTCAAGAAAGGACGGTGCAAGGACTTGGAAACTCAAGTTGGGCACTGCAATCAAAACAAATAAATTAAAAGGCTTTTGTGTCTTTCTTAGAACATAATGGTAATGTTTTATGTACAGTTGTACCAGATTTAAAAGCATGTTTCACAGTCCTCAAAACACAGATGTACCATATCGGGGAATAATGAACAATTGTTGCCTGATGTGATGTTGAATATGGCATTTCTAACATCCCATCATATCCCACACCACAGCAGTCAACACTTGTTTTGTAATACCGGTACTGTCAATGAGTAAACAAAAAAGTTTTTTAAAGTCCCTATTCTAAAAGAGTACGAGTGTCTGTACGAGTACAGGTCAATTTTTTTCTTGTGAGTACAAGTACAGGGTGAGTAAAAAAAAAGGACTCCAAACCCCCCAAAATATATTTCATATTTAAAAAAAAGGTGTAGCACCAAACATAAAAATGACTGGAAAGCCAATTTCATAAGCTACTTTTAGATGAAAAAAATGACTGAAATTGCTCAATCGGTTCAAAGAATATCACCATTTAAATGCAATGACCCTCAAACCTGTTTCATCCAAAAAAAACACCCCGTTTTTGTGTATAATGTTTGGAATGACAAAGAAAATGACACAGAATACTTGTTTCAACAACTGTCATAGCCTTGGTCAATGCTCTCGTCGTTATTCGTCCCGTACGCGGTCAATCGTCGGCATATATCCTCACGCGCTATGCACATGCATGTAAAAATACAGCGCGAACAGCGACCTCACGCGGCCACTATTTTTATGCAAACCAGTTGGAGACGATGTCGAGCCTTGGTTCAATCGTCGGCCAAAGCTTATGTTTTTCTTCACTTTGCGCTAGATTTCCAGCGCACGACCTCGTATGCGAATACAGATAATGTAGGCGGGGCTAATATGTGGAGTGTCCAATCACACCTTGGTAAATCCGGACGTCATCAAATTATTTGCAGCTATTCCGGCTTTTGCGGACGTGACAGGAACCACAGTTTTTGTGCATTGGTGCCGTGTGCAGAGACACACAATGTGTACGTGTATGGATTATGTACGGTGCCACGTTTCACTCTGCAAGTTTCCACGCAACGATCGACCAATAAGAAAACGACATTTAAGGTCAGCTAAGGCTATTAACCACCACCAAAACCTCACATGGACGATTGAACCAAGGCTCGACATCGTCTCCAACTGATTTGCATAAAAATAGTGGCCGCGTGAGGTCGCTGTTCGCGCTGTATACATGCATTATGCATAGCGCGTGAGGATATATGCCGACGATTGACCGCGTACGGGACAAATAACGACGAGAGCATTGACCAAGGCTACAACTGTCAGCAACTGTACATGTAGTAAACAATATCTTTATTAACAACCATGGTTAGGCAAACATTATAAAATCCACTTTTGTTGAATATTTTAAACTTTTAAACTAAGGTTTTATCGCTGGTGATGTTTGAAGACAATTGTGACAACGATTCTTGAAATCGCATTTTTGGACGAAAGAGGTTATTGTGTTTAAATGGTGATATTCTTTCAACGGATTGAGCAATTTCAGTATTTTTTTTTCTCTAAAAGTAGCTGATGAAATTGACTTTCTAGTCATGATTATGTTTGGTGCTACATATTTTCTTAAATATGAGATATAATATTTGAGGTTTGGGTTCCGCTTTTTTTGACTCACCCTGTGCAAGTGCAAGTACGAGTATTAGTTCTTAACACTGCGCTTGAAAATGTTTGCATATCTGTAGGTTCCAAACCTGAACTCTTCCGATTCACAATAACCCAATGTCCATGTACACATACAAGGGTCTGATCCAAGGGAGGGGGTTGGGTTGACTAACCATAGACCAATGTTAATTATTTGCAAAATGAAAACAATCCTCCATATTTCTTTTAACTTTTCACACAACCAAGGCATCAATGGCACTAAGCTAACCTTTTCCAGAATGCCACACTGATTCATAGAAATGTTGCTTTACTCTAAGCTTTATCCCCACTTTGACTTTATTAATCCCCACTTTGACTTTATTAATTCATGTCTTTTATTCATCAATCATAAATAAAACGACATGGAGGAAACTTAGAACATCATGAACATGAAAGACGAATAAAAAGAAACATTCTAAATTCTGCAGAATAGACAAATTAATTAGTAAGGGCCATGTGAAGACATACCGGTATCACTTACGTTATTGATTCATCTGTGCAAAATATGTATGCAATAACAGATGCACAATCTGTACATCAAATGTCGAACCCAATTCGCTTTTTGCACGCTTCCGCCATAAGCATACAGAGCCTCGATCTGGCAACTTTACACAATAAATATAGCCGGTTCAGTGATTCCCGTGTATACACAAGAATCACTGAACCCCGACACGGGAATCACTGAACAGGCTATATTTATTGTGTAAAGTTGCCAGATCGAGGCTCTGCATGCTTATGGCGGAAGTGTGCAAAGGGCGGATGTGAACAACCCCATGCCTTCCACTGCTGATTTATGCACATACATGTAATACAAACAATTTCTTTTAAACTGAATGTAAGTGTACAGGAAATCACAATGCTTACATCTAGGGTTACATTGATATTCCACATCCCGTAAACTATTGGTAATATCTCTAGTGTTTGGATGTAACCTTGCTCTGTTAAATAAACCCTGAAAATGACGATAATTTACTTCTTCAGGAAATTGCAATGCTTCCATTTGAAAACGAGTAATAACTTACATCTAGGGTTGACATGATCTTCCACATTCCATAAACTATTGGAATCTCTAGTGTCTGGATTACATGTGACCTCCCTCTGTTCAAAACCCCTGAAAAAAAACACACCTATCATTTACTTCAATAACAGGGAAAAAGTGATAAAACGTATGTGGAAAAGGATAGTTATCAAGGAGTGTTTGGGTGAAGATTCCTTTTTAGATGGATCACTAGTCCATCACAAGCCAAGTCATCCAGTCCCAAGCCAACTCACAATCGTTTGAAATGAACCGAGACAGAGGCATTTCTTTGTCATTGTTCATCTTTTGTTCCTTGTGACTATACATGTACTTGTGTTCAAAAGAACTTGTGATTCACTTGTGACAGTATTTGTGATAAACTTGTAATCAATGGTCATCAACAAATTATTCTGGTTTATGAAGCTTAATTATAGATATTGGAATACATGTACATGTATTACTCACCATTTAGGAAGCCATTTAGCACTTGTATACAACACACAACCAGTATTGTAGTGGATGAGTTTTATCTTAGATAAGACTGTCTGGATACGCACTCCTGCATTCTGATTGATTAACTCAACTTGCCAAATATCATTCATGTCTCCTGAGCCATTCTACAAGATGAAAGACAATAATGATAAAAATCAAGGAAATTATTAAGGACAATCAA
The DNA here is from genome assembly GCF_015706575.1 of Patiria miniata. Lineage (NCBI taxonomy): Eukaryota > Metazoa > Echinodermata > Asteroidea > Valvatida > Asterinidae > Patiria > Patiria miniata. The sequence continues at coordinate 44,009,433 of NW_024037074.1, forward strand.
TTAATTTTTTTAGCATAAGTACTAACATTCAATGCCTCCTTTAACTGTGAAAACTGTGAAGTAAAGAAATAAAAAGTTCCATTGCAATTGTTTCATTATCCGGACGACAGTAAATGATTTGAGCCACAATCACAAATTAGATTTATGCTGAGTGGTATTGGTTTAGAGAATCACTTGGCTTTGAGTGGTAGGTTCCTGCTTTCTATGGTTGGTATTTTTTCTCTTGAACTTACAATGCCATATCCAGAAACTTGGAAGTGCTGCTTAGTTAGTGGTGCTGGTTCTTCGTGACTGTGAAGATTTCTTGCAGTTCTAGGTTCAAGAAACAGATAAAATTATAACTAAACTTTCAAAACAATATTAAATGTTGAATACCCAAAGGGTGTTGTTTTTTTTTTAGGGTAAAATGACATTTTAAAAGCGGGTTAGGGTTAGGGTTAGGGTTAGGGTACAAATGTTTAAATTTGTCATGGGGGTAGGGGGGGGGGGTGTTTCAAGAATTATTAGCACTACAAATTCAATTTAAGAAGGGCAAATAGAAATTAACCTAATAGCTTCAAAACCACCCCAAAGTTCCCAGCTTATAATTATGTGTAACTCCCTGTATTGCCCCAAACCACATGAGCACTGTACGGTATTATGGAATCATAACGGGGTACATACAATGCAACACAACGTCCTACAAGTCTTAGGTGGCAGAGTTGTTATCAAGTTGATCACAAAGTTAATTCACAAGACAGTTGACATAAATGACAAAGGATCACCTTTGTCGCAGTTCATTTGAATAGCATGTGACTTATGACTTGTGATGACTTGTGCCTGACTTGATTACACATTTGCTAATTGGTTAAGACTTACTGGATGTGTTCAAGTCGTACATAATCACCATGGGTAACAAACTGGATGGGCCGTGATGGGTCATGCTCCACATCAGCTCTTTTAATCAACCAATTATTATTTTCATCTTTGTAAGAGTATGTTGTAATCTGTGGAATAAAAAAAAAAAAATAATAATCCAATCAAGGAAATTATCTAATTATGCTGCCTGTTTTGCAAAATGAGTCTGCTGCAGCTAGCAAAGGAATAACTTAGCTTTTATTGGGTATATCAAGAACCTTTCTGGGAATTGTCGTCTTTTTTATACATGTATTTGTAATGTCCACATGACTTTCCCTTCGCAGAGTGCTTAGAACTGTCTTGAAACACAATTTTTGTGGTCTGAGTCTTGACTTGGTCTTGGTCTTGATGTCCAGGAATATAATGCTGACTACCTGTTGCTGCTTTGGGCCAAATCCTTCAGGATAGAGATGCATATGTGAATGAAGGAGCCCTCCACCTGCTCTGTGATTTCTTAATGTGATTACTGATCCATACGCAACATCTGCAATATGAGCAAACATTGATAGAATCAAGTTTACAAAAATTCATTGCCTTCTAATGCCATATTCTTGAGAGAATTGTAAATTTCTACACGTACATTAAAGTAATTCATGTACATTAAAGTAATTCATGAGATGGAATTACGTCAGTGATGGGCAAAACCCAATCTACATGTATTGAATTTCCACTAAAGTTTAGTATAAACAATATAACTACATGTATGTATAAAGAAAGCACTGTGAGAGTTTCTATCAACATTTGTGATGGGAGTCGTTTGTCTGGAACTTTCATTTTAAAAGAGATTCCTGGCCAAAATAGGGCCACTTCGTCACATCACTTCATCACATCTCGTGGTGTTCCGACTTCCATAATTTTTGAACTAAAGATGGTATCAGCATGCGATTTTCACATTAGTAATGCTGAGATTGTGCTCTTTTCAAAACTGTAAAAAAAACCCCAATGACCAGTGTCGACAAACAACTCATTAAGCTTGACCGCATCACATTTATCTTTAGTGTATTTAAAGTTAAGTGAATATTTAATGTTATTCTTTGAGGTTGCATAAACGATCTCCACAATCCTGAAACAATATTTCCACTTACCCCTGGGCATGGAAGTATTGTACAAATTGTTACCCAAGAGACTTGACTGGAATTGAGAACTGAAATGAGCATCGCCAGGCCCACTGAAAGATAACAGAAGACAAAGCTAGTCTTTAACAATTAATGAAATGGAATTTAGACTACAGTTAAATACCCTTTCAAAATGCCATTTTAAAATTGAGAACTTTGAAAAAATACTAGCATGTGACCCTTACAAGAATTTTACAGAGATTATTGGCAAGCAATTTCATGCCAAAGGGAATACAGCTGAAAAGGTGGACAATTTATGAAATCTTCATAACTACAACCATCACAACCTCAAATGTGGTATGAAAATTAAAAGGGGCAACGAGACCTTTCATTTGAGTTCGTGTACCAGTGAGTTGTGAAACATGTATATGTATTTTTTTTGTCAAAATATTGTTTCGGGGCTACAATTAGGGATTTCAGGTAGTCATTTTTGCACTTTGTTTATGTATGCAAAATGCAAGTTTTTAAGGCAGAGCAGAATAATTCAAAGAGCATTCTAGCTTGGGGCACAGTGAGAGGTCATACAAATTAAAGCAGAGATGCATGGGCAAAAGTCCCTATTGCAAGTCTAGAAATATCTCATAAAAATATGGGCGTTGCCAGGATATTTTTTTTGGGGGGGGGGTGGGCAAAGCGAATTGTTTCCCCAAATCCTTTTTCTCTAGCAAATTCTCACTTTTTCATTTTTTTGAAGGTGGGCAGGGGACATTTACCCCCCCATTGAAAGCACTGCTGAAAAGTAATGCATGCTGAGAACTGCAGCTTGGTGAGTACTGCTGTCTACTGCATGGAATGCATTCAGACAAAGGCAACGACTCTGGCTTATAAACTACCTACCGGTACATGTACCAGTACAAGGAGGCATGCTACTTATTGAGCTTGCAAAGGGATAAACCATGGGCTGCAATGCGGACCAAAAGTTATTGACACAATAAGGATACACGATGGTTGGCAAGGTGGACCCCACAGAAGTCAGAGTTGTAATGACTCGAGTCAATGACTCGAATCGAGTCTGACTCGAGTCACAATTTTTGATGACTCGACTCGACTCGACTCGAGTCTCTATGGCTAAATGACTTGACTCAAGTCACTGCGAGCAAATGACTCGACTCGACTGTTACAACTCTGACAGAAGCGTCGTTCAGACAACGTTTTAACGTTGAACTTTTTTCAATGTTGAACTCGAGTTGGAGTAACTTTATTGCTAAAACAATGTGTGAACGGTTTTATATTTAGACCGAATCAAGTTCAACTCGCTGCTAAAACAGCCAGTTACATGTAAACCCCCTCGAAGGGAGGGTTTAGCACATAACTAGAATGAGTTTATCTCCTAATATGATGTATGAACAGTTTTAGCTAAAACGCTTCCTGTTTTAGCCAGCGCAGTGACCTGGAGTTACCTAAAGCCTTTTCAGTGGCACGCTTTTGTGGTAAACAAATAATGTACAGTGGGCTACACAGTGGGCACAAAGCACCCATGTATCTCATCATTCTACTACCGTCAGCTATTCATGAAAAAGTTCAGCTATTCATGAAAAGTTGAACTTCAAATGCATCTCCACTTGTTTTCTCACATCGTGTTGGCTCGCACACATTGGTTAATATTGTGCTGATTGGTTAATATTGCAATGTTAACATGGTTAATATCACATGTAGTTTCACGTGACTGGCATGATGTGCGGGCAAGTTGAAGCTACAAACGTGAAGTGCAAAATATCCGTTTGTGTGGTTTCGAACACTAGTTTTGAACATCAACTTTTTCAGTCGAAATTTATATCTTTTTGCACCAGGAAGGTATAAAGAAATAGCCCGCAAAATATAAACAAAAATGACGTACATGTTCTTAAAGAAAAACTTACGGCTGATATATGATACTTTAAATAATAGGGAAATCAAGAAGGGAAAAGTCCAACATACATGAAGTCCGTACGCTTTATGGTACATCATGTACATGTACATGTACATCGTACATGTACCTTGCCAGCGTAGAGCACTGCGATGGACTAGTGTGACTGCAGGGCCGGGGCTACGATGTCAACCACGGTGACACATGACGATGGTGAGAGGCACAGATCACATGTAGCGAACTGGTAAAAACAATTTTAGCGCACGGTTCTACGTGACCTCTGAAACTGAGATACACCACTTCAAGTTGAACTTGCTCTACTAAAAACGATGTCTGTGCTTCAAATGATGAGCAAGCTCGGTGGTTGAGTGGCAAGACATCTGCACTAAAAAGCAGGAGGTTGTGGGTTCAAGTCCCACCCGACTAATGTTCTTCCAACTCTCGCTTGGGAGGTAACACACTGGTAAACAGTGTTACACGTTGGTGAAGGGCAAAACCTAATTTGATTTACATCACCCCACGCAAAATTCCATCTTTAATATGAAAAGTTTAATTGCAGTACCCACTGCTACATGTTCATCAGATTCAAACCAGCCGACTGATCTCGCAAACTCAGTGGTCGAGCGGTAAGATGTCTGCAGTAGAAAGCAGGTCGTGGGTTCAAGTCCCAACAAGTGATTTTTTCCAACTTTCGATCGGGAGGTAACACACTGAGTGTACAGTATTTATATGTTGGTGAAGGGCAAAAAACTAATATTGATGTCTGAACGCTCGGTAGTTTTTTTTACAACCGGCCTCCTGCGATGAGCGACTGTTTTCACTTTTACCGTTTTGGCTAAAACGCTGTCTGAACATGGCCGGGGCCGTATCATAAGTCTGACGCCTTATAGGTCTGACGCCTCAAAAGTCCGAAATTTCGGACTTATGAGGCGTCGGACTTATGAGGCATAAATTCCGCCTCATAGGTCCGACGCCTCATAAGTCAGACAAAGGACAAACGCTGTTTCGGACTTACATGTATGAGGCGTCAGACCTATGAGGCCTTGGACTTATGCGGTGTCGGACCTATGAGGCGGAATAAATAAATAAATTGTATGCCTCACAAGTCCAACGCTTCTTAAGTCAGACAATGGACAAACGCTGTTTCGGACTTATGAGGCGTCGGAGCTATGAGGCGGAACAAATAAGTTGTATGCCTCATAAGTCCGACGCCTCATATTTCAGACTTATGAGGCATCTGACCTATGAGGCGTCGGACTTATGAGTGGACCCCACATGGCCAAGGTGTCAAGAGTTTATTCTATGGTTTGTGTGTTTACCTTGCATTAAGAACTTGAAGATGAACTGCAAAAATGATGAGGTAAACGAGTCCTGGTAGAAATATCAGACACACAACTCTTGCCAACAAATGGCGAAACAGTGTCATCTGCAAATGTGACAAAAAAGGTTGGAAATTGTAAATAGAAAAAATGGCAAACTGCCATTGTTAAACCATTAGTCCCCGTACCACCCAAAACTGCCATGCCTAGCACTCTTTGTTTCCCTTCCCCCTCCTCAAAAAAAAAAAACCCTGCCAAAGCATGCTGTGGTTTTATGGATTCTTCAAGGTATGAATACAAAGTTCATTATTGTCTGAATGCTAATGGTTTATTAAGAGAACATGTACATTTACATAGTGAAAACTGGTAATGAACTGATTTAGTAGTTTGTACTACAGTATTTATATCAAAGTTGTTACAAGTTCTCACAAGACCTCATCAGTCACCAAAACCTGCATCAAATCACAAGTTTTCTTTATCATTGATCCCCTTTTACTTGTGAATTGACTTGTGTTTACTTGTAACTTACTTGTGAGAGGCCTTGTAAATGTGATAAACTAACCTTTGTTAAGGTGAGTTCTCCCAGGAGACCCCACAGATCCTGTACTGTAGTTGCTCCAGCCAAGAGTATTATGAATAGACCAACAAACTTCACACTGTGGGAATTAAGTTGTAATTTAACAAAAGGGGATGAAAAATTATGGGGATAAATAATCAAAGCTGTTGTGTGTGGGGTGTCTACATCTGTCAGACTGCCTGTAAGTTTGCACACGTTAAAAATTAGAACAAGGTAAAATGTTGGGGGCTTTATAACAATTTGTACCAATTTTAATTTTTTCACTTATTTTAAGTCTTGTCAAATTTCCACTTTACCAGGAATTTTGCTTTCTTTTAAATAAGACTATATTTACTAACATACCGGTACATAGCCTTGATCAAGGCGTTGGGCTTATCGATTAGCCGTTAAAAAAAAATCGCCGATAAGAAAATCCCTAATCAACTTGGCATGGCAAGGCATAATTGCGTGCACATATCGATGCCCGTACGCTGCTAGTGAGAAAGTAACTTGTACCATACAGCGAGGCTATGCTTGCACGTACGCACGTACAGGTACATGTACATGTACACACACGTACTCGTACAACAGCCATGCACACACAGTACATGCATGAGCTAGTCCGCGTAACCCAACGCCTTGATGGTTTTGAGTTGACCCAGCAAAACCTATTACGGTAATGAGGTACCACCCCCGCGTATACTGAATTCTCATTGGTCAGCCCGCGATAGGCTAACAAACACGTCGCATCCGCGAAGTAACGCTGCAATGGCGGCCCGTTGCTGTGGGTGAAAGTCGTTCAGTCCCAGTCTGTCCCAAGCAGTATTGCAGGCTCCAACGAATTCTGCAGGTAATGCTGTCATTAGACGATCGTTGCCCACTCAAATGGATTCATTACACGAGCCGAAAAACTCGAATCAATGTCAAATTGTTGAAAAAAGTGACGAACATTTCGCTCTCGCTAAGAAGACATGGAAGACGCCATGATGACTAATGCATTATGCATGCCGCGCGACGTCACATGATTGTTGTGAAGCTTACAATTGGTCAGCTTAAAAATGAATTAATCATACTATTGGGAAGGTTGTTTCATGTGATTGGTCCAAGACGAACCTACATAATAATCACGGCATACCCGCATATCCTGAAGCCCGCCCATTTTTTTTCCAAAACTGGACGAAAAGGTAAAGAAAGACATTAAACCCGGAAGTTGCAGACCCAACAAGGCGGTCGTTCGACAGGCCACGCGGCGCGTATATCCCCCACACGCACGTACGTACAACCCACACGCAGAACACATTTACTGCCTTATTACACCATGCGTACAGTCCGTACTCACGTGTGTGTGCTTGCTGGTTGTTAGCCGTTCGTACGGACAAGGGTCGTACAGGCACGTAGCCGTGTTGATTGTGGGTGCAGGGCCCGATTTTCTACCTTCGACAAAAAGCCGAGAGACCGCATTGAACAAGGCTAACCGGTACATGGTAATGTCATATCATGTCATGGGAGGTGGCAACAGGAAGGATTTCTTCAAAAGGAGTTACGAAATGCTACATTGAAAATTTCAGATATTAAGTATGTTAAAATACTGGTAACACTAAATATTGTATGATTTTACTTCTGTGTTACACTAACCACTAGACAATTTAGACGACGATAAATTTGGATGCCTTTCTTGGTCCAACTACAAGCTGTTTCTGTAATTTTCTGTTACTATTGTGGGCACCTTACGATTTCAATCTGGAATCTTGTGACAGAACGTTCTCCCATTCTAAACTCATAAAATGGTATTGTAAAACCTGTACCCCTCTGATCGCAACTCTCTTTTTTTGGCCATGTCCAAATTACTTGGCTACAACTTGCAATTACTGGTACACACAAGTCTACCGGTATGTGAAGTGGCTGCAGCCACTTCCCATAGATTTGTGTGAAATTCCAAGCCGTAGCCAACAAATTTGTACACAGCCTTACATGTACATGTATATGCCCGTAACTCAGACAATTGGATAGTGCCCTCTGTTGGTCTGATAAAGCTATTCATTACCTGAATGCACAAGCCAATGAGAAACCAGTTGCTGCCATCCATAGCCACCATGATAGATGGAAGGGTTTGTGTGACACTGAGTAGAACTTGACCAGGCAGTATGTAGACAGTGCAATGAAGAACAGCAGGATTGGATCCAAGAGAATATACTGGGATAATGTCAGGCATCCAGTATCTGTGCATATTACAAAGAGAAATACGAGTACCACTGTTTGCTAACTTCAGCCCGAGAATGCCCAGGCAGCTATAGGCGCGCTCGAACATCCAGGAGCTCCTTAACTTGCCTTGTCTACTTCCCAGACCCATTTGCATATAACTGAATGGTTCTTGAGCCGGCACGACTGGTGAAAATGCATGCATTTGAAAAGATGTCACCAGATGACGAAATGCCGCACTGCCCTATTGCAGTGCACAGGTTCATGATAAACTCTGACAAAATAGATTGACCCATGGACTCTGGCAATCAGTACGTGTACATGTCCCTACCGGTACTGTTCCGTAGTTTTGGGGACTACACACAAGTTGTGCCATGGTACTATGGGACCAAAGACATTATGGGGCCAGCAGAAAAGTCCCCACAACTCTGTCCTAATTTGCCTAACAATAAAAAACTTCCCCATAATGCAGTGATGGCCAGCCCACCCATACTTGTTCCATATTGGTGACTGTGAGGACCACACACGAGTCATCCCATGGTACTATGGGGGTCAAAGACATTATGGGGACAGCAAAAAGTCACCATAACTCGGTGCTAATTTGCCCACATCATTAAAAAACTTCCCCATAATGCGGTCACGGCCCGCTTTCATACACGTACATGTACACACTTAGTTACATCATTAATACATAATAAGCATTTCTGAAATTGAGGCAAAAAATGGTAAGCGACTGCTCTAGCTTGTGACATTTTCCCAGCATAAATAAGACAGCTGTGGTGATTTTACATATTGAATTGAGGAGTTGGTCTTGTCACCTGTTGTAAAAAGGTGAACAACCATATTCTGTTTTGGTTGCATGTGCATGTGAAGTCTACTCAGTTAAAATGTTTCACCAAAATGTTGTGTAGTCACTGGTGACAAGTCTTCCACTAATGTTTGCTAAGCATGCAATTGCTTAGTCGTATTTCCTGCTTTGGAATCTACCGGTAGTGCTCTGCATTTTCAAAGTACTTCGTATTCAACTATTGGAACAATGATTGGATAATATAATTTGAATATTCAACCATTGAGGTAAAAAACCTTTCTTTTATGAATATTATACATGTATAACTGCCAAGCTGACATACAGATTTAGACCACAATTGTTTTTTTAGGATCACAGATCCACCAATTTTTTTTACTAAATGGAAAGCCAATTAAATTTTTGGCCAATTTTTTATTTTAGTTTACCTCCAAACTTGTGATAAGAACTTGCAGTAGTTTCTAAAAAATATGAAATTATGATAGTATGAAATTTACCGTTTACAATATTACCACACGCCCAGAGAAAAAGCGTCAGTTTCTCTAAAGTTTCTCCGGCCACACATTTTGTTAGAGACAAAACTGCACTTGCACGAATGGAACTTCATGATAAGTACATTGATTGAACAGTTATCGGCACCTTGGCATGGTGTAGTGGATATTGAATGTTGAGCAAGATTCACGACCTGGTTAGAGATCGAATGACTTTTGCCTTATTTGTTTACCTCATTTTTTTTTCACTTCAGAAAGATATACCACAGAAGAATAAACTTTTTCTTTGCGAAATTTGTGTCTGCACATGATTTTCTTTGAGGGAAAATAAATTTCACTCTCCCATTTGATATTGTCGGTTTGTACAGGCACAGTTTAGTGCTGTATCGCTAGCCATTGATGTTGCAGATACAGCTGTCATATTTGTAGACAGTTCCTTTGTTTTCCAATGCATTATTATTTTATTGCACCAAATACTTTCTTTTGTGTAAATTGTTATTCCCCTCCATCCCCAACTTCTTGCTGACACAAAAACTAAAAAACCCAGATGTCAGGTGAATTTTATTGTATTTATTCCATCCTCTGATGTAGCCATATTTACAAAAAAAAGGAATCCTATAAATTTAAAACGTGTGGCCTTAAAGATATAAAGATACAGCTAATATTCCCTACAAAATCCCTCAAATCATGCGTTTAAAGTGGTGGTCCACGGCAATGTGGCAATTAATGAACAGGAAAGCCTCTCAACTTATGCAAATAAATTACATCACAGACGTTTTTCATCATTTTTTGAGACAGCTCATAGTTTTCAGATATTTTATTTAGTAAAATACTATTGAGATATTTAATTTGTTGCATGTAAAAACATGGCAAACCCATTACATTTGGCACTGAAAAAAAAAAAAAAATTTTCAATGGATATTCCTGGTTTCATGTGTTTCAACTTACCACATATTATAAAAGCAGCAGCCAAGATTCCAGCTGGTATTGACTGAGTTAGTTCCAATACAGTAAGGAAGGATAGTGGGGCAATAGCAGACCCCAGCAAGGCACAAAACTGAGAAAGAAAAGGAAACAAATGAAACTGTGCTACATGCAATCTAATCAATTAACCTGAGACAGAATGATGTCAAGCTTTTCTATGTACAGGTATGCACTTTTCCACAGTATGTCATGTATGAGAACCAGGTGGGGATGAAAGCCACCAAGCTCCCACTAGGGAAATGTACACATAAACAAAGAGAGGAGCGTTTCAGCCCTAGACTGATGGCTTGACTTGTGGGTAATTAAGAAATTGTTTACACATTAAGACATGGCTGGGACTAGTGTGCTTCCTGTAGATTCATATCCGATTCTCACCCAGTCCGATCAGTCACCTATGGAATCCATGCATGAACAGTAGATGGCACTTTGTGACCACTGTTGAGAGCTCCAATGGGAGGGACACACTAGTGTATATTAAAGGGAGGATACAACATTTGCAAACATCAAAAAACGAAATGACCACATTATCACGAAATACCCGGTACCTTACTGGTTTGTTAGGGAATGACAGTCTAAAGCATCCTGTAAAATCGTAGCTCCTGGTGTGCTGTCATATTCAAGAAAACTTGTATTTTCCAACGCTGGTCGGCCGACCATCGTTGGAGAAAACTGGCTTTTTCAAAAACTGCTCCTTATTTTTCAAATTTAGTTATTCTGCATTTTTGGGAAATTAATTACACACCAAGGAGTACAGGCCTGTTAGACTGATTCCTTGACCTTAATTACAATCTTCCACAGTCTATAAATTGCTCTGTTTCATCTTAAGTGGGGTCTGGGAACCAGACTACCAGAACATGATTGGTTTTCTTTGTTTTCCAGCATCTACAAGCCCAAAAAGTGAAACAATTCAGTATAACAAATATTTGCTATAACAAACTAAGCCTCCAAATCAATTTATTTCTAAAAATTGCTGCAAAAGCAAATGTTGTACATTCCCTTTAAGTAAACTACAAGCACTTTTACTTTGAATGTGCACAAAAAGTGCGTTTTTCAAATGTCCCTCCCAGTGATCTTTGCCAACTCTTCCTAAGTTTGTAACAGTTGAAAATAGAGGGGGGGGGGGGGGGGGGGGAGGTTTGCATGGAGTCCATACCCAAGGTCTTCTGATCATGTTGAACACTGACACACTCCTGGAACTTCCTGGAAACATTGTTACAATCAGATGACACCCTTACATGTAGCTTGCATGATATCTTCTCTACAGTTAAGGCATTCTCCCGCAAGACACACTTCACATACCGGTACCAGTGGTGTAGTCAAGTCCATCACAAGTCCTTCAGTCTCAAGTCACAAGCTGTTCAACTGAACTGTTACAAAAGCATTCCTCTGTTATTGTTCATCCCATTACTTGTGACTAGACTAATATGAAAGGACTTGTTATCGATTTGAATACAACACTGTCACATACTACTGTTAGTAATATTTTATTTGGCCCATGATTGTGCACTCCTCTAGCAAGGTTCTAAATTTGGGGTCCGCTCAATAAGATCAACGCCTCATACCGGTAGGTCCGACGCCTCATAGGTCCGACGCCTCATAAGTACGACGCCTCATAGGTCCGATGCCTCATAGCTCTGACACCTCGTTAGTCCGACAAATTAAACGCTTCGTTTTTTCCGAGGCATCAGACTTATGAGCCGTCGGACCTATGAGGCGTCGGACTTATGATACGGCCCCCTAAATTTGTTCTCACTGATAATTTCTCCATCAGTTAATTTTGGACAAGGGCACAAAGAACGTGTACAGATGACTTACAGCTCTCATTCCAACATAGGTTTTGTCATTGTAACTGTCCCCTGGCTTATCAAAGGCAAACGTGCCATCATATCCACTCAGGACCCCTGACAGACCAATCAGCATCTACACAGCAAAATTGAAACAAAATAATGCCCAAATGACTGTATCAGAGATAAGCTTGTGGGCAATTCCACGGTTACTCACGTTACGTTTTTGATGCACTTTTGAATTTCCTTGGGCTGTAATTACCTTTAACTGAAAACGTTTAATAATTGTTATCCCCACTATATAGATAGAGTACTGGTAGACCTACCGGTAGACCTACATGTACCACAACCAAATGACTAATACATGTAGGCCTATGGTTTTCGTTAACTTCACATCTGAATCAATGCATTTTAATTGCGTTCTTTAGCCCTTAATTACTCATCTTAAGAAAGAAAATTAGACTATGGACTTACCTTTCCCAGAGGTGGATGTACATCAAAGAAGAATGTCCTGTTGATATAATAACTCCCCATTTTCCCAAAATGTGTCTCATCCCAACTGTCGAAAAAAGTAGGTGACATTTGGATATTAGGAATAATGCCAATAGGTACATGTAGTTAAACATTATAGTCGACTCTCCTCTAACCCTAACCCTGACACAGCCAGACCTGGGCAAAATGTTTTTCTCAAGCCTATCCAAAATTGAAATTAGAAGCACTAGTTCCATTCATTGTTCACACAAATGCAAAGCAGGCCTCTTGTTCACTTTAACCAGACACAGTTTGTATTAGTGACAGTCAATTGAAGACAGGGACATTTTAAAGTACCCATGGTTCTTAAATTCAAAGTAGGGGCCTACATTCTCCTCAACTTTAGACACTGATTTTGCCAAGTCACTTGATTCTGGCACCGGTTTTAAGCAGTACTCTAAGTGCAAGGTAATAAGCAGTAGGGTCGCCCCACCCTTGGGCAGACACTTTAACATTAGTAATATACAAGTAGTCTGTACATACAAATATAGGACTCTACAACACCCTTTTTAAGATTTGGTCATGATTTGGCGTGAGTGCAGTCCCAGGGAATCACTTTTTTTGTTATTAATAACAGTGAAATCTCGATAAGTCAATCAAAGTCTCGAAAAAGTGTTTTCCAACTAAATGGCTGCTTCAATATTTTTCCTGCTAAATTTCACTTTTATTTTTCCTGCTAAATTTCAATTTTTACATGTTAATCCGTCTGATGGTTGATGAGTCATTACAGGGAAAAACTAGTGCTGAGTAGTGGCGTACATACTGTATATGGAATTCTTTTCAGTTCGAATGCCAAACATCCTAGACCCTCAATAAACTGTGCAGCTTGCAACACGCGCATTGTCACACAAACTGAAGGCGAGTGCGTAGAAATAGGAGTAGGAGTGACCGCATACATGTAGGCCTACATGTGGCTTTAGAGGTATCCTTGTGTGACCATTTTTTTCGCGCACTTACGTGTAGTACTTTGACCGATTTTTTCTTGCATAAACTAAACCCTACACAGTTATGGACTTTAATATTGTAAGAATGACTAATAAACTACACACTGTGTATGGAAAAATAATTTGAACACTATCGAACGTCAAGGAAGCACCAAGAATGTCATCGTCTGCAGATGAGTCGAATTGCATAGCTGCCAACATTTCAAAATCCCAATTAGTAATCAACCCGCGCGGTCATTTTCAACTTCTCGTTGTATCAAAAGCTTTACCAACATCGAGTACAGGTACATGGTTTACATGTACACATACATGTGCATACCCTTCTTGTTGTGAATAATAATGTACTGTAGGCCAAAAGATAATTTTTTTTTTTTTTAAATTAATTTTGTTTTAATGTCTGTATTTGTTTGTTGAAGTCAAATAAATAACAACATCAATAACATGTGCGCATATTTTTTTGGAGATGCATGCTATCGATGTTGAGTTTCGAGTTCGTATCATGTTTTTACACACAATGATCTATGGCCACCGTATGCAATAGAAATATCCCGCCAACATACCTTGCAAACGCATGCTGATTTATCTTTTCTGTCTGTTGTGACAAACTCAAACTCTATTAGTATTACCAATTATTCCAACCATACTCTTATTAAATTCCATGATTAAAATCTCGAACTGATGGGTCTCATCCCGGCAATAAGCGACTAAATGTGCTCACGATCGTCACTGAAAAGTACTCACATACAGTACACACAACCACACATCCACGAGATGCACACAAATGACACACCATTGAAAAATATTTTTAGTCTGGTCCTCAAGTACTCCACTGCGCACACTGCATTGATGTCTATCAGGTGCTTGACTGCATTCTTATTAGACTTGTCACCAGTCCATCCATTATCGCGACATTTCGCCAGAAGTTTTCGGTCAAAAACGATACTTTACATTTTTTTTTTTCGTTAGGTAGAAAATGGGAAATTCGTAATGTTTTAGTGGCAAATTATATTTTCGTAATTTAACAAACAATTCGTAATAATTACGAAAAAATCGTACTAGTTGGCAGCTATGGAATTGGCTGCCACAAAAGTTTCGTGCCCATAATTCGCGCAAGAATGGAAAACGTCATTCTACGGAGTCTCCATTGTGTCCTACATTTCTTAAAACAATGTGGATCAATGTTTGTTGAATAAAGGATAAGTTTATGTGCACAACTTTGGTCTCTAGTTTGATAAACTAACTTTTGTTTGGCATCCGACATTGTTACTAATATACACGTTTGTTTAAATATGAAATAAATGAATTTCTTTCAATTTTGGTAAAAACAACTGCATGCAAAATATTTAAAATCAGATCATAATTGAAAATTTGAGGTAAATAGAATTAATCCACAAATATTATAATATACTTTTGTCGAAAGGCTAAAAAGCTTAGGGGCCATTCAGAATTTTCAATGTTTTAAAATTTCGATCTTTTTTCCAAATTATTTTGACCCACCCACCCACCCCTAATATCGATTAATAAAAAACTGAACATGTACATCATGTAGATTGTAGGCCTACATGCACTTGCATGTACAGGGTAGGCATACATATACTTGAAGATGTACATGTATACCCATGTACATGTACATGTGTACCCATGTACATGTGTGTCTAGTTCAGTGACGGCGTGAAGTTGTCGGTCTTCCCCTTTTGCAGTGGTGGCCTTCAGTTTTCTTGCGTTTTGCCAGCTGATATGCTGTTGGGAAAGACAGGTTGCAGTCTTGAAATGAAAGCCACAAAGATGACCGTACGCGTGGTTTTGTCATTTTCTGGATTAGCCCCATAAATGTGGCCAATTTACTGGACTACCAAAGGTTACACTGCCACCATGTACAAAAACATGTCGAACTTTGTCAAATTTTGATTTTCACATTTAGGCTTAGTTTGTAGTTTATTTTTGCTTTAGAAGCATACTTACCCTCTTTTTAGGCTAATCAGAAAGTGCTGCCTTTTCAGGTGTCTATTTTTTGTGAAATTTCCAGATTCGTTTGCACACGTCGAAAAATAGACTATAAAGGGGGTGAGTATGCTTCTAAAGCAAAAATAAACTACAAGTACAAACTAAGCCTAAATGTGAAAATCAAAATTTGACAGAGTTCGACATGTTTTTGTATATGGTGGCAGTGTGGCCTTTATTTACGGAGGCAGTCCAGTAAATTGGCCACATTTATGGGGGCTATTTCTGGATGAGGTGGATGACGTGACATTCGAGGTTGTGCCTGTCACGTGAGGTAGCTGAGAAAAACATTCCCTCGTCCCCCCGCCCTGTTTGCAGGGTGGGGGTACGAGCGAAAGAAAAACATCAGGTTTGGGCAGTCATCACATCACAGAGGCTGCGGTCCTCGTAGTCTTGGAGTCCAGTGGTTGAATAGTCCAGTTTTTTTTTATAGCGATTGGTAATCGACACCCGCGGCGTGTTATAGAGCCGATCTAGTACACCTGGTACTGCCTCTGCACAGCCTAACCGCTAGAAACGCCCGGCATCCAAGTCGGAAAGATTTCCATTTAAGAAGTTCACTAATTTTCCTCTGTATTGACTAACAAGCCCCCAGATAGCAATTTCATGTCATCAAAGTCAATTTGAGCAGTGAGAAAACACTTAAAATTTTTCAGTCCAATCTCATAGGGTTTGTACACAGGGTGTTGAGTGAACTTCGTATATATGGCAATCTTTCCTCCAACTCTACTGAAAAACCACCTCCCTCTCATGCCATAGTGGGTCTATACACGTACATGACGTACATGTACAGTACACACAGGGGACTAAGTTGGAAAAGAAACACGCATCGCGATATCGGAACGCTTGCGCGTTGTTCAGGCAAGTCAAAAGATCTATCTTTCTTTGTTTTTTTAATCTTTTTTCCATGGAAACTGAATTTCGATTTTCAATTATTTAGCTTGACCCACCCACCCACAATTTGGAAAAAAGATCGAAATTTTAAAACATTGAAAATTCTGAATGGCCCCTTAGTTAAATCCTATGCAAGGAAAGAGTTCCGAGAATTTTTGTTTTGCTGAAATTAATCAACCATGTGCCAATTACATAACATCTTACAAATGTATACAGATTCTCCCAAAATAGAAACATTTGCAATATAACTTTAGTATGCCGTGGCCATATTTTTAAGTACATGGACAAACATATTTTAAATCAAAAACATAACAAAACCACCCTTCTGTAACATTATGTTCTCCGGCATTTATTGCTCATTCTAATACACCTGCGAGCAATCAATCAAGTAGGCGTGCGCGCCTGCACGCGGTTGACCAATACTGTATCCTATAGCGCCGCCTTGACACATGGTCTCATGATACACATCAATTCAATCAAAACAAAAAATAGGTATTGGCCTACTTTTTGGGTACTTTAAACATTATGATTACCGTACCGGTAGGTCTTTTTCTGACAGAAATATATCTTAAGGCATTCATTCCAACAAACAACTCGGTACCGAAATCTGCATCTCGGCGAAACAGATCATAAATAAAAACAAGATATATAATATAAGGTGCATGTCGTATTTCGTGCTCCTTAATTCTGATTACGCCCTCTGTTGTTTAGTGACAGTCGACCGAAGTTGTCCTTCACGTTTCGGGATTGGACAGCGACACTGATCGGAAATTCGTAGCGATGTTTTTATTATTTTTTCTGGGCCATTCAATAATGTGACGTTTTGTATCTAGTCAGTACGGCAATAATTTACACTCTCTTTGATTTCTTTCAAATTACTTCTCGGAAAAGCTTTTGATTTCCGCATAACTGCATCGAGAACAAAGTCGATGTGACGATGGATTATGAACGGTAATTTGACGTCAGTCCATGTTGTGTGAAAAAAGATACGAGCCGAGAAAGATGGAATATTGGGCAGCGCGAATTTGGGGCACGGGACGATATGACGATATTGTTGATGTACCCTAACGTGGCGCGGCCCCCAACGTGGTGCACTTTTAGCGAGTAACTCCAGCTGACATGTTCCATATTCATTCACATGTAACGCTGGAGGCAAAACCTGTTCGAATAAAGTTACAATGTACGTGTTCCCCTCCACTGTCTTTAATTTTTTTTTTTTTTCACAATGTCCCCGTACGGTGCATCTTTTTCCAGGGGGCGAGTCGGTCAGGATGCGAGTCGGTCAGGGGGCGAGTTGGCTAGGAGGCGAGGGGGCGAGTCGGCTAGGGGGCGAGTCGGCCGGGGGCGAGCTTGTAAGGGGCGAGTCGGTAAGGGGCGAGTCAGTAAGGGGCGAGTCGGCAAGGGGGCTTCGAAGTGCGCCACGTACGGTTTAGTACAGAAGCGTATTTAGGACATGACCGAAAAATATTGTTTAGGCTCACTACTTCGCCCGGGCGGATAACTATTCCGCCCGGGCGGATTACTAATTCGCCCGGCCGGGCAGACTACTAATTCGCCTGGGCGAATTAGTAATCCGTCCAGGCGAAATAGTAATTCGCCCGGGCGAAATAGTAATCCGTCCGGGCGACATAGTAATTCGCCCGGGCGAATAAGTAATCCGCCCGGGCAAAATAGTAATCCGCCCGGGCGAAATAGAGGGCCAGAA
Organism: Patiria miniata; assembly: GCF_015706575.1. NCBI lineage: Eukaryota > Metazoa > Echinodermata > Asteroidea > Valvatida > Asterinidae > Patiria > Patiria miniata. Next base: position 44,027,504 of record NW_024037074.1, read on the forward strand.
ATTTGGTCATGTCCTAAATACACTTCCGTAGTTTAGCGAACACGACTCTATAAAGGCCTAGCACCTAGGCTACATGATAGTCCGAGTAACTTGGACCCAACTTATCGCCTTTTTTAACATTTGGACATGGTCTGGCGATAGTGGGGTCCAAGCTAATACCGCGACCTGGACAACATCATCCTGTCACTGTCCCAAAAACCGACATTTTCCAACAAAAAAACATCAGATTTCACCTTCAAAACGGCCTCCAAATTACTAGATATGCCATCTGAGGTACAAGTAGACATCGATAATTAAGATGGTTGTACTGGATCTGGAGTTTACTTACGATCCGGAAAAAGTGAAATTTCACTTTTTTTCCGGATCGTAAGTAAACTTCAGTACAACCATCTTAATTATCGATGTCTACTTGTACCTCAGGTGGCATATCTAGTCATTTGGAGACCGTTTTGAAGGTGAAATCTGATGTTTTTTGTTGGAAAATGTTGGTTTTTGGGACAGTGACATGACAGGATGATGTTGTCCAGGTCGCGGTAGCTTGGACCCCACTATCGCCAGACCATGTCCAAATGTTAAAAAAGGCGATAAGTTGGGTCCAAGTTACTCGGACTAGCTACACGGTAAGTGACGATCGACAGTGACGTGACTACTTACCAAACATGTTCAGGTTCGGACAGTTTGTAAAATCTGGTAGCCATTGAAGCCAAGACGACAGCAAACAAAGTGATCATCTTTAATACCGGAATACAAAATATATTTTTATTATTAATAATATTCATATCCCACCGCACCATTTTCACGCTTACAATGTCACATGTGCATGTAGCGCCCTCTGGAGTCACTCTTTATTCTTTCGCCAGAGCTATCTCAGGACAATGGGGCTATCCAGTCAGTGCAGAGCCGTATGGTTACAGACCAGTATTACAGTAAATAAACTTCCATAGACCCCAATGGTAAATGCTCCCACTTCAGAAATTCGGGAAAAATACTCACAACTCTCCAAGGTGTTCGAGACACACATCAAAATAAAGCTTATTTCATCATCTTTCATTTTCTTAAGATGATCACCCCTGAAAATAGTCCTGAAGCCCATTTTGAAAAACTATGCCTACACTCTATTGCAAAATAGAGCGCTTTAAGGGCCCCAATTTCATCCAAATTAAACGGAACTACAAGCTCACAGTCCTGTGCACGGCTTCCACCCATATTTTTTACAAACCCTCAAGTTCATGGCCCACAGCATGCTCAAATACTGAAGATTTTGACGGCATGCAAATCGTGATTTGGCCGGCGTAGGCAATTTCGGACCGATTTACTGGTCTGCAACCTATGGCCAAGTTCGGGCAAGGACCATTAGGGTAGCAGACCAGTAAATAAACTTCCATAGACCCCTATGGTAAATGCTCCCATTTCAAAAATTCGGGAAAAATACTCACAACTCTCCAAGGTGTTCGAGACACACATCAAATTAAAGCTTATTTCATCATCTTTCATTTTCTTTTCATGATGAAATCGGGTGCTGGTCGTATAATTTAGTAGTTGTGGAGAAAATTATAGATATAGCGCATCAATGCCAGTATAGTAACCGCTATGTGCAGTCACTCTAACAGCAATGCCTGCAAGCGCCCGCGACACGAACTTCGTATATCGCAGTCTAAAGGTACCTTAACGTGGGAAGTTCTGCAAAAACGCAAAAACTATACCTTGTTCGAAAGTTTATGATGAGGCCAACAAGCTGGCAAACGGACAGGTCTTGAAATGTAGTAGTTGTGGAGAAAATTCTAGATAAACCGCATCAATGCCAGTAGTAGCCGCTATGTGCAGTCAGTCTTACAGCAATGCCTGCAAGCGCCCGCGACACGAACTTCGTATATCGCAGTCTAAAGGTACCTTTACGTGGGAAGTTCTGCACAAACTATACCTTGTTCGAAATCTTATGATCATGTCTTGAAATTTAGTAGTTGTGGAGGAAATTCCAGATATACCGCATCAATGCCAGTAGTAACCGCTATGTAAGTTCGTGTCGCGGGCGCTTGCAGCATTGCTGTTAGACTGACTGCACATAGCGGTTACTACTGGCATTGATGCGCTATATCTGAAATTTTCTCCACAACTACTACATTTCAAGACCTGTCCGTTTGCCAGTCTGCTGGCCTCATCATAAGCTCTCGAACAACGCATAGTTTGTGCAGAACGTCCCACGTAAAGGTACCTTAGAATGCGATATACGAAGTTCGTGTCGCGGGCGCTTGCAGCCATTGCTGTTAGACTGACTGCACATAGCGGTTACTACTGGCATTGATGCGCTATATCTAGAATTTTCTCCACAACTACTAAATTTCAAGACCAGTCCGTTTGCCAGCTTGTTGGCCTCATCATAAGCTTTCGAACAACGCATAGTTTGTGCAGAACTTCCCAGGTTAAGGTACCTTTAGACCGCGATATACGAAGTTCGTGTCGCGGGCGCTTGCAGCCATTGCTGTTAGACTGACTGCAAATAGGGGTACTACCAGCATTGATGCGACATATCTTAAATTTTCTCCGCAAATGTTGGGTTTCAAGACCTGTCCTTTTGCCAGCTTGTTGGCCTCATCACAAGCTTTCGAACAAGGTATAGTTTGTGCAGAACTTTTCAGGTTAAGGTACCTTTAGATCGCGATATACGAAGTTCGTGTCGCGGGCACTTGCAGGCATTGCTGTTAGACTGACTGCACATAGGGGTACTACATGCATTGATGTGCTATATCTTGAATTTTCTGCGCAACTGCTTGGTTTGAAAACCTGTCTTTTTGCCAGCTTGTTGGCCTCATCATAAGCTTCCGAACAAGGTATAGTTTGTGCAGAACTTTTCAGGTTAAGGTACCTTTAGATCGCGATATACGAAGTCGTGTCGCGGGCGCTTGCAGGCATTGCTGTTAGACTGACTGCACATAGGGGTACATGTACTACTGGCATTGATGCGCTATATCTTGAATTTTCTCCGCAACTGCTTGGTTTCAAGACCTGTCCTTGTGCCAGCTTGTTGGCCTCATCACAAGCTTCCGAACAAAGTATAGTTTGTGCAGAACTTCTCAGGTTAAGGTACCTTTAGACCGCGATATATCTGACGCCACTATTTTTCATCACATATCACATATCTCAGTGAAGGTCAATCATTCATTACAAAATGTTGAAAAGACATGAATCTGGGGGTGAAAACATTTCCAATATTGTATTCAAAATACTCTGAAAATGCACTCAACTCTCCATAGACTTGGATACACAACCAAAGAAGTGGCGTCCCTCCGGATACTACATCCTTTCCCTGGATTTTGTTTAAAGTCCAAAAATGATAGGGCAGCATACCAGGTACATCACACACACGTATCCATTCTTAGGAACTTCACGCACCGGTAAGCTACACAGTGACACTGTACACTGTCCGTCGTACTCCTGTTGGGCGAACCACTTTCATGACTTTGGCCTGATTAAAACTCCATGGGCGAACTCATGTTCCCTAAACCAACTAGACACTAGGTTATTTCCAATAAAATGAAACAAAGTAAACTACTTACCTGAACTTAAGTGCTGTAACCAAGCGGAAACGGTTCGTGTGCATAAGTACGTCCGTGGCCTGCCCCCCCACACAAATGAAGTTTTCCTTTATCCGGCATGGCGCCCTCTTGTGGAACAAAATGGAGAATTTACTAAGGGAATAAAATAATGTGTGCTCGAGAGGTTTTAATCACTCTGTTTAAGACCGCTGAGAGTCTGGGTGCTGATAATTACCCGAGCCGAAGGCGAGGGTAATTATCAGCAAACAGACTCTTAGCGATCTTAAACAGAGTGATTAATACCGACCGAGCACATATTTATTCCCATACATAAATACCTTTTCGGTCAAAAAAATATAGTATTTCGGTCAAAAATCCCGATTTTATTCAACAAGTTCACTTCATGCACTTTGAAACATCCCTCTAGCTAAATAATCGAGTGTTCGTTAACAGCGGACATTGACACGAACTCCTGCAATAACTGCAGACGAATCTCATCCTGCTATTCTTCAAGATCACTCGAGGGACGGACCAAGCGATCAAACCGCTCTTTTGATAACGCTGCAGGAAGATATTTAAAATGGGAATTGTAAACACCAGTGTTTTTGTTTAAACTCAAGTAATATAAATTTTAAGTGAAGTTGGTAATGTCCTTTTTTATGATCACCGAGATTTTACATGTTTTTAAGGTGTTGCAGGGGCGGCTCAATGACTCTACGCACAGTTGGCCGCCGTGAAATCAAAAAGTTGGGGGTGGGGTGAGGTGGGGGTGGGGTGGTACCATGTTCAAACGGGGGCGCTGTTCAAATCCGACTATCATGTACACTATCGCACAAGTGTTCAAATACCCCCCCCCCCCTTACCCCTATACTGGCTACGCCTCTCTGTCCAAGACAGGCGTACATAGCTAATTATTATTATTGTTATTAGTTTTTTTCCTGTCAGAGAGGGGGGGGGGGGTTACCTCCCTGGATCCGTGCCTGCATTTTAAATGTTTAATTCTCTATATAGGAACTTTTGTAGCGACCAATTAAGACGTATATATTGTATGTTTATGCATAACATGTATAATGTAGCAATAAACAAGCAATCCAACTTTCACTCGGGGTACTGGCATGTGGCGTTTGTTTCTGCATTAATTTCCTATTTTTTTGCAGCCCAAAGATGGGGGGGGGGGGGCGTCATCTGCCACAGTTATGTTTTCCATTGTATGTGGCCACGGTCAATTCCTTATTTGGTTAAAATTACTTCTTTTCAGAGTGCTTGACGCATGGGTTAACCCTAAAGGGGCCGGGTTATTTTGACCATCTCTCAGCCGGGGGGGGGGGCGGATTCCGCCCCCCTAAGATCTCGGCCATCGAGTGACGAAAAATTTGGAAACTCAGCACATGCATAGAGCAACTCTTCCTAAACATGCCCAAGAAATTTCATGACTATAGGTCAAAGGGTTTTGGAATTATGGCTAATTAATTATTCATATGTATGAATGGCATTTCTGCTCGGTGTACACAACGTATATGCGAAAATTCAGTTTTGACGGCGCGTAGCACCGGAAAATTTTTCGCTACGTGCCAACCCGTGGTCCGATTTTTATGTTTTTGGTATCAAAAGATGCGCAAAGCTCGAGGCTAAAAAGTCATAACAGCTCGGGTTTTAGAGGCTATCGCGGAAAATGTTGGGGGGGGGGCGGATTCCGCCCCCGGCCCCTTTAGGGTTAAGACTATTCAATTTCCTGATGATTGTCAGAATTAGGTTATATCTGCAACAAGTAATTTAACCAATACAGGAAAAGCTATCAGAAGGAAGACAAACGCACATTAAAACAAAAAACACTCAGACAAAAAGGAATTGCACTTTTATCTAATCCTTTTTATTTTACCAAAGGAAAAAAATTAGAGAATTTCTTTCATAATGGAGAAAACGAAACGAAAACAACAACAAATTATGAACATAAACTTGCCTGAAATAAAGGGGAAATACGTCGCAAACCGTGTCCTTGTATTTCTTTATGAGCTTTGCTTTTCGGATTTTTTTAGTTTATCCAAATCGCTGCTCAGTTCAAGCTCTTCTACGATGTTGTGATGTTATTTCTAACGGTATTTTGGGCTGGAATTATGGAATCCCTCACGTTTGTTTTGCCTCTAAACGACCAGGGAATCAATTGCAATTTGTGCAGCAAGGCATTATTTTGTGAACCAATTAAAAAAAACAAAAAACATTAGGTGTCATAGATTTTACCCCGGGGAGATCGCTTATTCAAGAATAAGGCTGTGAGTTATGACACGACTGAACCATACATCGGTCGCACATGTCTAAGATTGCCAATGTTCAACAAGACCCTCAGACGGTGTACACTAAAAAAACTGTAGTGTTAATTTAACACCATTCGGTATCTATATAGGACAACACCAGTAAGATTTAACACCAGATGGTCCTATATAGATACCAATAGTGTAAATTTAACACTGCAGTTTTTGCAGTTTACAGTTTATTTGTTTCGCTATAAACGGCTGTCTTTTATAGTTGAAGCTTTTGACATAATGATATAGGCCATATCTAAGTGCATATTTTAGTCCAGAACTTAAACTATGTTTTTCTCATAAAAGGATCGGTATTATCTGTTGTTTAATCTTATTTTTGGATGGAATTATTTTCATGACTTTATCAATTTCGAAAAGACGGAATATATTTTTGTATTCAATTCTAGCATTTCTTAATAGTCTCCCCAGATGTTTATATTATTGGCTGATTCGGAGCGAGGTTTGGGAACAGAGGATTATAGAGCATTACTGTTATACTTGACTTGATTCTTGTTTTGACAGCCCGATGGTTATATAACAAAGGGTTCCGTTCAGTGCAAACTCTTTTCCTAAGATGGGCTTTGGTAAAGACATGTCCTTTATTGTACCATCTTTCCCATATTTGTGGGCGTCATTTCTTCAGAATTCAAATTAGTAAATATTCTTGGTTAACTCGAATTTGGAACAAAGAAGCTTAAAGGAACAAAAACGAAAATGAAAATAGGAACAAGATGGTCAATTCCACGGTGAGTTTCGTTAGTTTAAGAGATGAAGCAACGCTCTTTAGGCTCCTATGTCAACATGTATGCCTACCATGAATACATCTCACCAGGACTTATAACACAGCCATGCGGAGCAAGTTTGGTGAGTTGTAATGAGACATGTAACTTGGTGAGTTACGTTACAGAAAAAGACAGGGATAAAAAATGCATGTCTTTGAATAGAAAGCTTCCTATGGGATACATCTGAAATAAAATATAGTATTTCTGTAATTACAGTGGTTACGGCACAGCTCGTTATACGTTACGGTTTGTCCGCCCATCTTTGATTTAAGTAAAAACATAATAAGTAACATTTATTAAACAAAATAGCTCTTTTGGCAAACAATAAGAACCTTTACTCTGCCTTAAAAAAAAATCACAATAACACATGTGTGCTGCATGTTAATACAAGCTGCCAAAAATCCGTAATTTTGCTCAAACTAAAAGCCAATAACAATGTTTGTTTTTTACCAAAAACATGGGTAATCATTTTAAATCTCACTGGCAAATAACGTAAACGAAAGGTATTTTTTTGTCTCCTTGTATTTGATAACACATTCGAGATTGTGATGCTTGCAGTTCCAAAGATTTAATAAATTATCCACTTTTCAGCCGTATCCGCTTCTCCGTGGAATTGCCCAAAAATAATGAAATTGAAACCACAAAATTTGAATCATTAATATTCGTGATTAACTCAAACTTGGAAAAAAGGTTAAAAGGAACGAAGCAAAAACGGAACCGAAAATAGGAACAAAATGAAACTTAAATTCCAAACTAATTCTAAGAAATTTCAAATGGACATTAGAATGCGGTGTACCGTCGATTCCATGTCTGGTATAAGTCCGAAACGACGGCTGATTCCTGCAACAAATCAAACATTTAAGATGAACTTATAATTGAGTAGCAAGTGGATAAGCATGCAAACGTATTTGGTGTTTTAAGATGTTTCCTCTTTTGAAAAAACACCCAGTTTTTTTTGTTCCCGGCGAGTAAAAAAAGCTATGAAATAGTATATTTTAAGTACGACATTATTTTGTCACATGGTGCAACCGCAAAAGGAGCCATTAATTTTTTATTTAAAAAAAGACCCGGACATGCTTGATTGATGATATTTTGTACAATCTGGTATGTGGCAAACGTAGTTTGTTGCTGGTGTTGGTGAGGTAACACAATGCGAGCTACTGGTTTTCATCGGAGATAAAACGTTTTTCTTACGTGTGCCTAATTGAGTTTCAAAATGTCACAAAGAAACTCAATACTACACATTAAAAGTCAAGACTATTTTTTTTGTAGCAGATGGTGATTCATCGAATTTATTCTATGGGGTTATGATTTAGCTAAGGTAAATTTCAGTTATCTTGCCTCGCTTCGGTTCGACAAGTTTTGAAAATGTGACGCCAGAACTATAATAGTGTTTGGTGAGCCTGTCCATTTTGCGCCACAGTGCCCTATATGTTGCTACCAGAAGCAAGAAATAGCTCACCTTGATACGTCTACGGGTCTTGCTCATCATTTTTCTCCTTCGGCAAAACCTTCTCCCGTCGCGGATATGACTCACTGTTGTCCCTTTTGACTTCATTATCTAGGAATGTATATCAAATACGAATTTATACACAATTGGTAATTTTCTTTTGTTATAGCAAGAAATATAATACTTAGCAGAAATTGAATGTACGGCTGCATATCAAAATGTCCAGACGTTAGAACGCCCCCTTGCGCTCAAACAAACATGGCTTTTTGGAACTACCGAGCCTCTTTGTTAGTTCTAACGTCTTTGTTTCAATGTGAATAACTATGCCCAACCGGGCTCGGTTGTTTTGTTGTTCTTGTTGTCGTCGTTGTTGTTGATGATTTTGTTGCTGTTGCTCACGGTGTTGCTGTTGCTGTGGTGGTTGTGGTGCAGAGATTCTGGTGGTCCTGGTGGTTCAGTGGTTTGTTGTGGTTTGCAGGTTGTGGTGTGTGGTGGTTGTGGCGCTTATGGTGGCCGTGGTGGTTGTGCTGGTTGTTGTTGATGATGTTGCTGTTGCTCACGGTGTTGCTGTTGCTGCGGTGGTTGTGGTGCAGAGATTATGGTGGTCCTGGTGGTTCAGTGGTTTGTTGTGGTTTGCAGGTTGTGGTGTGTGGTGGTTGTGGCGGTTATGGTGGCCGTGGTGGTTCACGGTGCTGGTTGTTGTTGTTGTTGATATCGTTGTTGTTGATGATGTTGTTGATCACGGTTGTAGCTGTTGCTGTGGCGGTTGTGGTGCAGAGATTCAGTGGTGGTTGTGGTGGTTCAGTGGTTGAACTTGTGCTTTGCAGGTTGTGGTGTGTGTGTGGTTGTGGCGGTTATGGTAGCTGTGGCTGGACTGCTGGTTTTTGTTGTTGTTGTTGTGGTGGTGGTGGTGGTGTGGTACACAGCATTAATATCATTAGAGGTCCCACTTGCAAGACTTAATATAGGAATCATATACAATGTATCATCATGGTTTTCGCTGACCCATGTGGGAATTTATTCCTTTTCTGAATACATTACCTAGGGCCAAGTCAGATGCATTACCTAAGAGATGCAAAGCATAATTCGACTAGCTTCGACCTCATCTCATGATTTTCTTTTGGCAGTGTCTCTTAGAATAAGTTAAGCATGAAGATCCACACAAAAGCTTGAGTAGGTCAAAGAGGAACAAATTGTTTTACCGTTGCAGTTCTGCCACTCATCTTCGCCATAGAGGCAGTCGATGATGCGGTCACATGTATACCTCATGGGGATCTCGTCACCGTTAGAACAGCGGAACGTGTCTGGAAATCACCCCAAATCAAAACAAAATACAACCATGCGTTACATGAATATTGTAAGACTATTTTTGATGTCTCCGTGTAGTTGATGTACGACACAGGTTCGCCATGAAAATTATGGGAAAAAATAGAAATGTTTTGGTAATGTATGGGAGTTTTGGAAAGTATGAAATACAAAATGATTAAGCTTTACAATTCAGCACACGTGTAGGCGTTCTCTAAACAGTTGTTGGAAACTTTAATCTTCAAACTTGTCAGAGTTTTTCATAGTTAATTTGGTGAAAATCTGTAATCGGAATGCAAGGCAACATAGCGGCGGCACGTAGGGGCAAGTTAGAAAATCAAGAACATTGATTTCTACTTGTCTGTTCATTTTCAACTTCATTTAATATGTTCCAAGAACTCCGGCGTCCGCATTATGCCCGCAGTTATGATTAAACTAGCCAGCATGATTGCATTCATCTATGCTAGATTCATATCCCTGGAAGTATACGTTGTCAAGCATGATCGGACCTGATCCTTGACCGAAGTAAGCGTTGCCCCACGCCTGGTATGCAGAAGGGTAACCAAGCATGCGACAGACGACATGAGGTCATTAATGCCCCAATTATCATCACAGACTGTACCCCAATGGCCTTGATAGAAAACTTCAACTCGACCCTCGTTCGAATAGCCTCCATTAACGAGACGAACTGTTAATGGAGCTAAAGTAACAGAAAATGAAATGCTCGTGGATTGGGAATTAAAATAGAGTTTTTATATAAACTCACTTGTAACGTGCTCTAGTAGTTCAAGGTGAAACACACACTCAGACATATCAGTTACATAACTGCGTCTATGAGATTATGAGATGTCACAATGTCAGTTCAAACACGGTGAACAGCGCATGAACGCTCCAAACTCGCCAATAATTAAGACTGCTTGGTAGACTGGCTCTGACACCTATTATTATCGATTATATGTTGGTAAATGTGCATTAAATCGACTGCAATTTGACTCCGCACCTCGTCTTTTTTTCTTTTGTTCTTTTCGGGGAGGCAAGGGAGGGGGGGGGGGCACCCCTTGTCCCTCTTGAAAAATCCGCAATCTTGAGGGAAAAAAAAGCCCCCCCCCTTCGGTTTTGAAAAAGGCCGGACGATCGAGAAACTACTTTAGTTTTTATTAACCGGCCTTATGAAGTGGCGTGTCTGTTACATCCAGTAACTATTTCCCTTGTGCATATTCACCTTGACAGTCGTATTCATCTTCGCCATAGTAGCAGTCTGAGTAGCCGTTGCATCGTTGGTAGTCTTGAATACATTGGCCGTTGTAGCATTGCCACTCATATGAACTGCAGCCGTACGATGGTTCAGTGGTGTAGCCTACAATCGAAAAGTCAGTGAGTACACGTATTTACAAAACTTGGAGTATGTTACAACTTTCTAAAAACTGTTTTGTTGCAGATATTTACCAACCCCTCTGACCCCTATTATTATCGATTACATGTTAGTAAATGTGCATTAAATTGACCGCAATATGACTTCGCACCTCGTCTTTTTTCCTTTTTTTCTTTTCGGGGGAGGCAAGGGGGGGGGGGGGGTGAAGCACCCCTTGTCCCTCTTGAAAAATCCGAAATCTTGAGAGAAAAAAGCACCCTCCCCCTTCGATTTTTGAAAAAGGCCGGACGATCGGGAAACTACTTTTAAATTAGTTTTTATTAACCAGCCTTATGAAGTGGCGTGTCTCTTACATCCAGTAACTATTTCCCTTGTGCATATTCACCTTGACAGTTGTATTCATCTTCGCCATAGTAGCAGTCTGAGTAGCCGTTGCATCGTTGGTAGTCTTGAATACATTGGCCGTTGTAGCATTGCCACTCATATGAACTGCAGCCGTAGGATGGTTCAGTGGTGTAGCCTACAATCGAAAAGTCAGTGAGTACACGTATTTACAAAAATTGGAGTATGTTACAACTTTCTAAAAACTGTTTTGTTGCAGATATTTACCATAACAGTCGTATTCATCTTCGCCATAGTAGCAGTCTGAGTAGCCGTTGCATTGTTGGTAGTCTTGAATACATTGGCCGTTGTAGCATTGCCACTCATATGAACTGCAGCCGTACGATGGTTCAGTGGTGTACCCTACAATCGAAAAGTCAGTGAGTACACGTATTTACAAAACTTATGTTACAACTTTCTAAAACTGTTTTGTTGCAGATATTTACCATAACCCCTCTGACCCCTATTATTATCGATTACATGTTAGTAAATGTGCATTAAATTGACCGCAATATGACTTTTGCACCTCGTCTTTTTTTTTCTTTTCAGGGGAGGCAAGGGGGGGGGGAAGCACCCCTTGTCCCTCTTGAAAAATCCGAAATCTTGAGAGAAAAAAGCACCCTCCCCCTTCGATTTTTCAAAAAGGCCGGACGATCGGGAAACTGCTTTAGGTTTTATTAACCAGCCTTATGAAGTGGCGTGTCTCTTACATCCAGTAACTATTTCCCTTGTGCATATTCACCTTGACAGTTGTATTCATCTTCGCCATAGTAGCAGTCTGAGTAGCCGTTGCATCGTTGGTAGTCTTGAATACATTGGCCGTTGTAGCATTGCCACTCATATGAACTGCAGCCGTAGGATGGTTCAGTGGTGTAGCCTACAATCGAAAAGTCAGTGAGTACACGTATTTACAAAACTTATGTTACAACTTTCTAAAAACTGTTTTGTTGCAGATATTTACCATAACCCCTCTGACCCCTATTATTATCGATTACATGTTAGTAAATGTGCATTAAATTGACCGCAATATGACTTTGCACCTCGTCTTTTTTTTTCTTTTCAGGGGAGGCAAGGGGGGGGGGGAAGCACCCCTTGTCCCTCTTGAAAAATCCGAAATCTTGAGAGAAAAAAGCACCCTCCCCCTTCGATTTTTGAAAAAGGCCGGACGATCGGGAAACTACTTTTAAATTAGTTTTTATTAACCAGCCTTATGAAGTGGCGTGTCTCTTACATCCAGTAACTATTTCCCTTGTGCATATTCACCTTGACAGTTGTATTCATCTTCGCCATAGTAGCAGTCTGAGTAGCCGTTGCATCGTTGGTAGTCTTGAATACATTGGCCGTTGTAGCATTGCCACTCATATGAACTGCAGCCGTAGGATGGTTCAGTGGTGTAGCCTACAATCGAAAAGTCAGTGAGTACACGTATTTACAAAACTTGGAGTATGTTACAACTTTCTAAAATCTGTTTTGTTGCAGACATTTACCATAACAGTCGTATTCATCTTCGCCAAAGTTGCAGTCTGAGTATCCGTTGCATCTTTGGTAGTATTGAATACACTGGCCGTTGTAGTAGCACTGCCACTCATATGAACTGCAGCCGTAGGATGGTTCAGTGGTGTAGCCTACAATCGAAAAGTCAGTGAGATGCATGTATTTACAAAACTTGGAGTATGTTACAACTTTCTAAAAACCTTACCATAACAGTCGTATTCATCTTCGCCATAGTAGCAGTCTGAGTATCCGTTGCATCTTTGGTAGTATTGAATACACTGGCCGTTGTAGTAGCATCTCCACTCATATGAACTGCAGCCGTAGGATGGTTCAGTGGTGTAGCCTACAATCGAAAAGTCAGTGAGTACACGTATTTACAAAACTTGAAGTATGTTACAGCTTTCTTAAAACTGTTTTGTTGCAGTCTTGAATACACTGGCCGCTGTAGTAGCATTGCCACTTATATGAACTGCAGCCGTAGGATGGTTCAGTGGTGTAGTCTGGAATTTAAAAGTGTGGTTTAAAGTCAATGAGATGTACATTTAAGCTAAGATATGTTATGTGTCATCCTTAAGAAACTCTGGTTGTTGGGAATATACAGGGTGACCCAAAAATACAACCCGGAAATATTTGCTTCAAAAATAAAAGGGATCGCTAGATTTTTATGTTTTGGGCATCACCATAATCATCTGCAGCCGCACTAGGGTGGTTCTGGTGTATGGTAATGTACGGGAAGTGAAGTCAAATGATTAAGCTTTACAATTCAGGAAACGTGTAAACATTTCTCTAAAAAGGTAGTTGGAAAATAGCACAGATATTTGATCTTTAAATTTGCATGAGTTTGTGTTTTCACCTTGATTTTTACATGTTCATTTTACTTTCCTGCCTCACCATTACAGGGCGCCCTGTTGAGGCCAATGTTCAAATGTCAAGTTTATTTTATATGTTGCGACAATAAACTTACCACTGTTACAAGTAACTCCTGCGTCCTCATAATGTCCACAGTTATGACTAAACCAGCCAGCATGATAGCAATCAGCTATGTCAGGTTCATTTCCTTGGCAGTTAACATTGTCAAGCATGATCGGACCTGATCCTTGACCGAAGTGAGCGTTGCTCCACGCCTGGTATGCAGAAGGATAACCAAGCATGCGACAGACGACATGAGCGTCATTAATGCCCCAATTATCATCACAGACTGTACCCCACTGGCCTTGGTAGAAAACTTCAACTCGACCCTCGTTCGAAGAGCCTCCATTAACGAGACGAACTGTTAATGGAGCTAAAGTAACAGAAAATGAAATGTTCGTGTATTAGGAATTAAAAAAAAGGACATTTGATATAAACTCACTGTAAAGTGCTTCAATTTGGTTTAAGTTGTAACACAAACTCAGACATCAGTTTCATTACTGTGTCTGAGATGTCACATTATTGTCAGTTCAAACACGGTTCAAATTGACCAACAGCGCATTGAATGCAAGTCCACACTCAACAATGATAAACTTCTCGCTCGGTAGACTGGCTTTCTCCCCATCAGTATCGATAAATATACGGACTGGGAACCATGGCGGACCGGTTTAGTAAGCAAAAACAACAACACCACCAACATCACGAACAACAACAACGACAACAAAAGCCTTTTCTGTTCCAGAGTGTTGCAGACGCCTAAATTAATTTGATTTTATTGACGAGCAACGGACAGTGCATCTATAAAACGCAAGTTTGAGAAAAACACTTATCTTCAATTAAATCCTGCGAATCGTTAATATTGAAGTCCTCAATTTCAAAGCAACTCGAGAATATGACAGGTATACATCTTTTCGGGTGGAAAGTGCAATTTGTTGGAAAAAGTTTCTTGGCCAATTTGTATATAAATTTCGGCGGTGATTGGACGATTAAGTTTGCATTACCTGTACATTCAACACCGGCATCTTCACTGTGGTAGCAGTGTTCAGAGTAATAGGATGTGCAGTCGAGAATCGAACTTTCCGAACCGTTGCAGTAGACGTGTACAAGGTGAATAGGACCAACACCCGGGCCATAGGTAGCGTCACGCGGGGCACTAATGGCTGGTCCATAGCCAAGCTGTCTGCAGATGACTTGGGCCTCGTTCATGTCCCACGAATGGCTGCAAGCCGTTCCCCAGGAACCGTTGACAAACACCTCTACTCTGCCTTCATAGATGGTGCTGCCATTCACTAATCTTATCACGGAGGAGGGTAGATTGACGTCTACAGTGGGCGCAACAGTGTTTCCTATGAATATGGTGAATGACATAAATGGATTGAGTTATGTACTACAAATTAAGTCAAATTAATGATTGAAAGTGCGTTTTGTCACTACAATAAAATACACGTATCTGCAGAGCTGATTATTTACCGTAACAGTTGTATTCATCTTCGCCATAGTAGCAGTCAGAGTATCCGTTGCATCGTTGATAGTCTTGAATACATTGACCGTTGTTGTAGCATCTCCACTCATATGAACTGCAGCCGTAGGATGGTTCAGTGGTGTAGTCTGTAAATGAAAAGTGTGTTTTAAAAGACAGTTGCAAAGATGTGTTGCGTCCCTTCATCAACATTTTTTTTCGTAATGAATATTTACCGTAACATTTGTATTCATCTTCGCCATAGTAGCAGTCTGAGTATCCGTTGCATCGTTGATAGTCTTGAATACATTGACCGTTGTTGTAGCATCTCCACTCATATGAACTGCAGCCGTAGGATGGTTCAGTGGTGTTGTCGACAGGACTGTCAGTATTAGAGTAAGGAGCTTTTATGTGGTAAAGAAAATGGAACAAATGTCAACAGTTTTATTCGTTTTCTTATTTCTATATATAAGGTATTCATGACCAAATAGGTTATACACCCGGTGTAAGTTACCGCAATTAGAATGGAACAATAGGCCTTCACTTACGACTTGACCACATATTCACAAGTGTCTATGAAGACAAGCTGTGAGCAAGTGATTCCTTAAACCCGTTGTTGCTTTACACTGTGACGGTGCCACTATACCTGCAACTGATCGCCCTATGCTTCATTACTTTTGCAGCACATTTCAGAGGATATATAACGGTATATTACCTTGGCATATCAAACAGGCATCGTTGAGGTGGTAGCAACCTTCAGGATCAGAGGTTGGACAGTCAAAAAACGAGCTTTCCCAACCATTGCAGTAGACATTTTTAAAGTGGATAGGACCAACACCTAGACCATATCTACGGTCAGTCGGGATACTCCGGACCGGTCCATAGCCGAGCTGTCTGCAGGCCACATCGGCGTCATCATAACCCCAGCCCTGGTTGCACACTGTTCCCCAGACACCGTCAACAATCACCTCCACTATGCCTTCATAGATGGTGTCGCCATTCACTAATCGTATCCCTCTCTCTAAGAAAAAGTCGATATTCAATAAACAAGAAAACGGAGTTGTAAGGAAGGTACACAATTGTTGTGCCAGATTTAACTCATGAGCTGTGTAGCCATTTTACCGCTGGAAAAAATCATAAATGATAACATTGAGACAGTTGTTTTACACATGTATAAAAGTGTAACCCAAATGTTGTCGTTTACCCATTATGTTGAATAATTTTTGTAGCTAGACAATGTTTTGGTTCCAGACCTTGTCCAGCCACTTACCACAAGTAACTCCAGCGTCCTCCCCATGCCAACAGTCATGACTAAACCAGCCACGATGTTGGCATTCAGCTAGGCTTGATTCATTCCCTTGGCAGTTCACATCGTCCAGCATGATCGGACCTGATCCTTCACCGAAGTGGGCGCTGCCCCAAGCATTGGATGCAGAAGGGTAACCAAGCATGCGACAGACCACATTAGCATCATTAAGGCCCCATCCATCATCGCAGACTGTACCCCACTCGCCTTGGTAGAGAACCTCAACTCGACCCTCGTAAGAAGAGCCTCCATTAACGACACGAAGTGTATCGGGGCCTAGGTATAAAAACAATAAAATAACAACCTAGAAAAAAAAAAACGTTCTTTGATATGAAGCCACTATAAAGTACCCGAATGTTTTAAACGCACAGACACCAGTCACAGACATCTGAGCAGAAAGCTAAAAATAGGCCAGGCTTTAGTAATGAAGTTTGTTTTACAAATTTCGATTATTTTTTTCGGCCTGACAATCTCTCAGTTCTCGCAGGGTAGGCTGGCTCTCGCGTCTACCACTATAGATTATGAACGGACCTGGAACCAGTCTACTTGCATTGGTGTCCAGATAGTACGCACACAAATGCCCCAAACAAAACAAGATAAACCCTTTCAGAGGCGTTAATAGACACTCATAAAGAATAGCAAAAGTCGATTTTTTTGTTAAAATCTGAATGGAAATCGGAGAAATCAAATCGATCTTGTTGAAGAGCAACGGACAGTACATCCATAAAATGCCACTTTGCCAAAGGATTAATCTTCATTTAAATCTTCTGGATCGCTAAAATTAAAGTCATCAATTTCAATGCAACTTGAGAATACGAATATTTTCACTTTATTGATGGATGGGATGTGTTGGATAAAATGATTTCTCTTGAACTTTTTTTCATAATAAGTTTGGCCGTAATTGGACGAACAAATTTGCCTTACCTGAACATTTAACACCAGCATCTTTATAATGGGGGCAGAAGGATACGGGAGAAAACGTGCAGTCGAGAATCGAGCTCTCCCTGCCATAGCAGTACACATTTACAATATTACCAACACCCTGACCATATGCAGCGTAATTAGTGGCACTAATGACATTTTCATAGCCAAGCTGTCTGCAGATAACTTGAGCCTCATCCCTGTACCAAGAGTATCCGCAAAACGTTGCCCAGGAACCATCGACGAACATCTCTACTCTGCCTTCATAGATGGTGCTGCCATTCACTAATCGTACCATGTTTGAGGGCGGATTAACGTCTACAGTGGGAGCAACGGTTTTTCCTATAAATATGATGAATCAAAGAAATGGATTCAAATACGGCGCATTAAGCTAATCGTTGTAATGTTTAAGGTAAGTCAGTTTGTGTAGCAATAAAATGTCTGCAGATGTGAGCAGTAATACCGTAACAGTTGTATTCATCTTCGCCGTAGTAGCAGTCAGAGTATCCGTTGCATCGTTGATAGTCTTGAATACAGTGACCGCTGTTGTAGCATCGCCACTCATATGAACTGCAGCCGGTGTAGGATGGTTCAGTGGTGTAGTCTGCACAAAAAAGTGTGTTTGAAAAGACAGTGGCAAAGATGTGTCGTGTCCCTTATTCAACATTTTGTTGTAATGAATATTTACCGTAACATTTGTATTCATCTTCGCCATAGTAGCAGTCTGAGTATCCGTTGCATCGTTGATAGTCTTGAATACATTGACCGTTGTTGTAGCATCTCCACTCATATGAACTGCAGCCGTAGGATGGTTCAGTGGTGTTGTCGACAGGACTGTCAGTATTAGGGTAAGGAGCTTTTATGTGGCAAAGAAAATGAAACAAATGTCAACAGTTTTATTCGTTTTCTTATTTCTAAGGCATTCATGACCATCTAGGTTATACACCCAGTGTAAGTTACCGCACTTAGATGGGAACAATAGGCCTTCACTTACGACTTGACCACATATTCACAAGTGTCTATGAGGACAAGCTGTGGCCAAGTGATTCCTTAAACCCGATGTTGCTTTACACAGTGACGGTGCCACTATACCTGCAACTGATCGTCCTATGCTTCATTACTTTTGCAGCACATTTCAGAGCTCAGGATATGTAACGGTATATTACCTTGGCATATCAAACAGGCATCGTTGAGGTGGTAACAACCTTCAGGATCAGAGGTTGGACAGTCAAAAAATGAGCTTTCCCAACCATTGCAGTAGACATTTTTAAAGTGGATAGGACCAACACCTAGACCATATCTACGGTCAGTCGGGATACTCTGGACCGGTCCATAGCCGAGCTGTCTGCAGGCCACATCGGCGTCATCATAACCCCAGCCCTGGTTGCACACTGTTCCCCAGACACCGTCAACAATCACCTCCACTATGCCTTCATAGATGGTGTCGCCATTCACTAATCGTATCCCTCTCTCTAAGAAAAAGTCGATATTCAATAAACAAGAAAACGGAGTTGTAAGGAAGGTACACGTGACGCAATCGATGTTGTGCCAGGTTTTACCCATGAGTTTTGTAGCCATTTTACCGCAGGAAAGACATAAATGATAATACTTAGACAGTAGTTTTATACATGTATAAAAGTGTAATTCAAATGTTGTCGTTTACCCATTATGTTGAATAATTCTTGTAGCTAGACAATGTTTTGGTTCCAGACCTTGTCCAGCCACTTACCACAAGTAACTCCAGCGTCCTCCCCATGCCAACAGTCATGACTAAACCAGCCACGATGTTGGCATTCAGCTAGGCTTGATTCATTCCCTTGGCAGTTCACATCGTCCAGCATGATCGGACCTGATCCTTGGCCGAAGTGGGCGCTGCCCCAAGCATTGGATGCAGAAGGGTAACCAAGCATGCGACAGACCACATTAGCATCATTAAGGCCCCATCCATCATCGCAGACTGTACCCCACTCGCCTTGGTAGAGAACCTCAACTCGACCCTCGTAAGAAGAGCCTCCATTAACGACACGAATTGTATCGGGGCCTAGGTATAAAAACAATAAAATAAAAACCTAGAAATTAAACGTTCTTTGACATGAAGCCATTATAAAGTACCTGAATGTTTTAAACGCACAGACACCAGTCACATACATCTGAGCAGAAAGCTAAAAATAGGCCAGGCTTTAGTTATGGAGTTTGTTTTAAAAATTTCGATTATTTTTTCGGTCTGACAATCACTCAGTTCTCGCGGGGTAGGCTGGCTCTCGCCTCTGTCAGTATAGATAATGCCCGGACCTGGAACCAGTCTACTCGCATGGGTGTATTGATAGCGCGCACACAAATCCCCCAAACAAAACAAAATAAACCCTTGCCAGAGGTGTGTATAGACACTCATAAAGAATAGCAAAAGTGTTTTTTGTTTGCTAACATCTGAATGGAAATCGGAGAAATCAAATCGATCTTGTTGAAGAGCAACGGACAGTACATCCATAAAATGCCACTTTGCCAAAGGATTAATCTTCATTTAAATCTTCTGGATCGCTAATATTGAAGTCATCAATTTCAATGCAACTTGAGAATACGAATATTTTCACATTATTGATGGATGGGATGTGTTGGATAAAATGATTTCTCTTGAACCTTTTTTTCATAATAAGTTTGGCCGTGATTGGACGAACAAGTTTGCCTTACCTGAACATTTAACACCAGCATCTTTATAATGGGGGCAGGAGGATACGGGAGAAAACGTGCAGTCGAGAATCGAGCTCTCCCTGCCATAGCAGTACACATTTACAATATTACCAACACCCTGACCATATGCAGCGTAATTAGTGGCACGAATGACATTTTCATAGCCAAGCTGTCTGCAGATAACTTGAGCCTCATCCCTGTACCAAGAGTATCCGCAAAACGTTGCCCAGGAACCATCGACGAACATCTCTACTCTGCCTTCATAGATGGTGCTGCCATTCACTAGTCGTACCATGTTTGAGGGCGGATTAACGTCTATAGTGGGAGCAACGGTGTTTCCTATAAATATGATGAATCACAGAAATGGATTCAAATACGGCGCATTAAGCTAATCGTTGTAATGTTTCAGGTAAGACAGTTTGTGTAGCAATAAAATGTCTGCAGATGTGAGCAGTAATACCGTAACAGTTGTATTCATCCTCGCCATAGTAGCAGTCAGAGTATCCGTTGCATCGTTGATAGTCTTGAATACAGTGACCGTTGTTGTAGCATCTCCACTCATATGCTCTACAGCCGGTGTAGGATGGTTCAGTCGTGTAGTCTGCAAAAAAAAGTGTGTTTGAAAAGACAGTGGCAAAGATGTGTCGTGTCCCTTATTCAACATTTTGTTGTAATGAATATTTACCGTAACATTTGTATTCATCTTCGCCATAGTAGCAGTCTGAGTATCCGTTGCATCGTTGATAGTCTTGAATACATTGACCGTTGTTGTAGCATCTCCACTCATATGAACTGCAGCCGTAGGATGGTTCAGTGGTGTTGTCGACAGGACTGTCAGTATTAGGGTAAGGAGCTTTTATGTGGTAAAGAAAATGAAACAAACGTCAACAGTTTTATTCGTTTTCTTATTTCTAAGGCATTCATGACCATTTAGGTTATACACCCAGTGTAAGTTACCGCACTTAGATGGGAACAATAGGCCTTCACTATTACGACTTGACCACATATTCAGAGGTGTCTATGAGGACAAGCTGTGAGCAAGTGATTCCTTAAACCCGATGTTGCTTTACACTGTGACGGTTGCACTATACCTGCAACTGATCGTCCTATGCTTCATTACTTTTGCAGCACATTTCAGAGGATATGTAACGGTATATTACCTTGGCATATCAAACAGGCATCGTTGAGGTGGTAGCAACCTTCAGGATCAGAGGTTGGACAGTCGAAAAACGAGCTTTCCCAACCATTGCAGTAGACATTTTTAAAGTGGATAGGACCAACACCTAGACCATATCTACGGTCAGTCGGGATACTCCGGACCGGTCCATAGCCGAGCTGTCTGCAGGCCACATCGGCGTCATCATAACCCCAGCCCTGGTTGCACACTGTTCCCCAGACACCGTCAACAATCACCTCCACTATGCCTTCATAGATGGTGTCGCCATTCACTAATCGTATCCCTCTCTCTAAGAAAAAGTCGATATTCAATAAACAGGAAAACGGATTTGTAAGCAAGACACCTGACGAAATCGATGTTGTGCCAGATTTTACTCATGAGTTGTGTAGCCATTTTACCGCAGGAAAGACATAAATAATAATAACTTGACAGTTGTTTTACACATGTATAAAAGTGTAACCCAAATGTTGTCGTTTACCCATTATGTTGAATAATTTTTGTAGCTAGACAATGTTTTGGTTCCAGACCTTGTCCAGCCACTTACCACAAGTAACTCCAGCGTCCTCCCCATGCCAACAGTCATGACTAAACCAGCCACGATGTTGGCATTCAGCTAGGCTTGATTCATTCCCTTGGCAGTTCACATCGTCCAGCATGATCGGACCTGATCCTTCACCGAAGTGGGCGCTGCCCCAAGCATTGGATGCAGAAGGGTAACCAAGCATGCGACAGACCACATTAGCATCATTAAGGCCCCATCCATCATCGCAGACTGTCCCCCACTCGCCTTGGTAGAGAACCTCAACTCGACCCTCGTAAGAAGAGCCTCCATTAACGACACGAATTGTATCGGGGCCTAGGTATAAAAACAATAAAATAAAAACCTAGAAATTAAACGTTCTTTGATATGAAGCCATTATAAAGTACCTGAATGTTTTAAACGCACAGACACCAGTCACAGACATCTGAGCAGAAAGCTAAAAATAGGCCAGGCTTTAGTTATGGAGTTTGTTTTAAAAATTTCGATTATTTTTTTCGGCCTGACAATCACTCAGTTCTCGTGGGGTAGGCTGGCTCTCGCCTCTATCAGTATAGATAATCCACGGACCTGGTACCAGTCTACTCGCATGGGTGTAATGATAGCGCGCACACCAATCCCCCAAACAAAACAAAATAAACCCTTGTCAGAGGCGTGTATAGACACTCATAAAGAATAGCAAAAGTCGTTTTTATGGCTAAAATCTGAATAAAAATCGGAGAAATCCAATCGATCTTGTTGAAGAGCAACGGACAGTACATCCAAAAAATGCCACTTTGCCAAAGGATTAATCTTCATTTAAATCTTCTGGATCGCTAATATTGAAGTCATCAATTTCAATGCAACTTGAGAATACGAATATTTTCACTTTATTGATGGATGGGATGTGTTGGATAAAATGATTTCTCTTGAACTTTTTTTCATAATAAGTTTGGCCGTGAATGGACGAACAAGTTTGCCTTACCTGAACATTTAACACCAGCATCTTTATAATGGGGGCAGGAGGATACGGGAGAAAACGTGCAGTCGAGAATCGAGCTCTCCCTGCCATAGCAGTACACATTTACAATATTACCAACACCCTGACCATATGCAGCGTAATTAGTGGCACGAATGACATTTCCATAGCCAAGCTGTCTGCAGATAACTTGAGCCTCATCCCTGTACCAAGAGTATCCGCAAAACGTTGCCCAGGAACCATCGACGAACATCTCTACTCTGCCTTCATAGATGGTGCTGCCATTCACTAATCGTACCATGTTTGAGGGTGGATTGACGTCTACAGTGGGAGCAACGGTGTTTCCTATAAATATGATGAATCGAAGGAATGGTTTGAAACTAACTTTAGTAAATGCTTAAGGAAAGTCAGTTTTGTGTTACAGTAAAATATAGCTGCCGATGTGAGTTGTTGAAACAGTTGTATTCATCTTCCCCATGGTAACAGTCCGAGTATCCGTTGCATCTTTGGTAGTCTTGAATACATTGACCGTTGTTGTAGCATCTCCACTCATATGAACTGCAGCCGTTGTAGGATGGTTCAGTGGTGAAGTGTGGAAATGAAAAGTGTGTATTAAAAGACAGTTGCAAAGATGTGTCAGCTGGTATGCTGAATTGCGAAGGACGCGGCTACAACGTGGTCGGGCCGCTGGCACGTAAAGGCGCCTATGGCTGCCGGCCACATCGACCCATATATGACCACGGAGCACAGCCTGAGATCGAAAGTGTTTGATTGTTCCGGAGGGAGAAAAACCGGAAGGCCAGGAGAAAAACCCTCTTGGCACAGGAGAGAACCAACGCACAACTCTACTCACATGTGATCTGCAGCCAGGATTCCAACCGTGGTCACCTTGGTGAGAGGCGAGCGCTTTATACGCACAAGCCACCCATGCCACCCATGGTGATATTTACCGTAACAGTTGTATTCATCTTCGCCATAGTAGCAGTCAGAGTATCCGTTGCATCTTTGGTAGTCTTGAATACATTGACCGTTGTAATAGCATCGCCACTCATATGAACTGCAGCCGTAGTAGGGTGGTTCAGTGATGTAGTCTGGAAATGAACAGTGTCGTTTAAAAGACATTCATAAATACCTAACACAGTTTAACCATTCTGATTGGTCAAGAGAACGTCACGTGGGTGGTTTAATACGGTTGATAAAACACCAACCGGTTTTAAACACTTTTTCCTGGTGTAACATGAATGGGTAGCATGGGTGGCTTGTGCGTAATGTATTATTTACAAAACTTGAAGTATGTTTCAACTTTAGGAAAACGTTTTGTTGTAGATATTTACCGTAACAGTTGTATTCATCTTCGCCATACAAGCAGTCTGAGTATCCGTTGCATCTTTGGTAGTCTTGAATACATTGACCGTTGTAGTAGCATCTCCACTCATATGAACTACAGCCATAGGATGGTTCAGTGGTGTAGTCTGAAAAGGAAAAGACAGTAGGATGAATTATGTACAAAACTTGGAGCGTGTTTCAACTTTAGAAAACTGTTTTGTTGTAGATATTTACCGTAACAGTTGTATTCATCTTCGCCATAGTAGCAGTCAGAGTATCCGTTGCATCTTTGGTAGTCTTGAATACATTGACCGTTGTAATAGCATCGCCACTCATATGAACTGCAGCCGTAGTAGGGTGGTTCAGTGGTGTAGTCTGGAAATGAACAGTGTCGTTTAAGAGACATTCATATATAACTTAAACAGTGTAACTATTCCGATTGGTCGAGAGACCGTCACGTAGATGGTTTAATACGGTTGATAAAACACCAACCGGTTTTAAACACATTGTTCTTGGTGTAACATGAATGGGTGGCATGGCTGGCTTGTGCGTAGGCTTGTGCGTAATGTATTATTTACAAAACTTGAAGTATGTTTCAACTTTAGGAAAACGTTTTGTTGTAGATATTTACCGTAACAGTTGTATTCATCTTCGCCATACAAGCAGTCTGAGTATCCGTTGCATCTTTGGTAGTCTTGAATACATTGACCGTTATAGTAGCATCTCCACTCATATGAACTACAGCCATAGGATGGTTCTGTGGTGAAGTTTGAGAAGTAAAAAGACAGTGAGATGAATTATGTTCAAAACTTGGAGTGTGTTTCAACTTTAGAAAACTGTTTTGTTGTAGATATTTACCGTAACAGTTGTATTCATCTTCGCCATAGTAGCAGTCAGAGTATCCGTTGCATCTTTGGTAGTCTTGAATACATTGACCGTTGTAATAGCATCGCCACTCATATGAACTGCAGCCGTAGTAGGGTGGTTCAGTAGTGTAGTCTGGAAATGAACAGTGTCGTTTAAAAGACATTCATAAATACCTAAAACAGTTTAACCATTCCGATTGGTCGAGAGACCGTCACGTGGGTGGTTTAATACGGTTGATAAAACACCAACCAGTTTTAAGCACTTTTTTCCTGGTGTAACATGTATTTGGGTTCCTAAGAAATCTGGTCCCTTTTACCCTGTTATTGGTTGAAGCCTCACACGTGACCAGTCGATTTCCTAATTATCTTCACTTAGGCATGTGCACTACTAATAATGTGTCCGTATGTATATTGGAGCTCTGAATTCACACTACACCGGCACCGCTGCGTTCTGCGGCACATCGCGCAGTACGCGCCACGCGCGCACCAATCTCCATATAAGGAGATTTTTTGTATAACTTGTGAAAAGTACATACCATAAACATAGCTAGAGGGGTGATTGACAAAAAATGAAGCAAAGTCGGTGGGTTTTCAGTTGTTTTGAGTTTTTGGCCGAAAGATATTCATGAATGGGAATAAATATGTGCTTAACCGCAATTAAAAAAGTACGTTCAACACCAGCCAAGCACATATTTATTCCCTTAGTTGGACAGTTATGTTGTGTCCCATCTTTAACAAACGTTTTGCATTGAACATTTACCGTAACAGTTGTATTCATCTTCGCCATAGTAGCAGTCTGAGTATCCGTTGCATCTTTGGTAGTCTTGAATACATTGGCCGTTGTTGTAGCATCGCCACTCATATGAACTGCAGCCGTAGTAGGATGGTTCAGTGGTGTAGTCTGGAATTTGAGTAAATAAAATAGTGATGAAAATGTTGACAGTTTTTGAAACAATGACATATGTTGTCCGTTCTTTTTGGACGTTTTAGTATCCTTTGTACGTCTTATATATAACACTCAGGTTATCTTTTCCGTTTTAGCATAATACAAAAGCGACCCAAGTGCCGTTAAGATACGTTGGTGAGATCGCAGAATGCGCTCTTCTTTGTTTCTTTAACGGTGGCTGAAAATGTTTAAGTTATACCGAGTAAATGTGTACCCGTCTCTGAAATGAAAACTTAAAGCATCATCGGGGAGGTATATGTAATACAAAACGATTTAACTCCCTAAAAATCACCCTGACAGATTTTAGCAGAAACTTGCCTCCTGTTTAACCCATCGCTGGTGACCCAGTGCCTGCCTTTACAGAATGGATGGAGGTAGAGAGAGGACACCATTGGACGTAACGTGGTGTGTAACCTATACGTATGTCGATATCAGTTATACTTCCTAATTCATTTATGACTGGGATTGGAGTTGGAGTTGCAAGTTGGGCTGTTTTCTAGTTAAATCTTAAAGTTGTGATAATGGTAAACACTTAATCTGTATGCCCAAATATAACTTAAAATTCTAAATCCATCAAGGATAGATCTGGTCACACCTGATGTAAGTACCTGTCATTGAGACGCTTTGAGCGACAATATTGAACCCTTGATAGGTGACACTGCCATCTGAAGTGAACCTCAGCCACATCTTGTTTTCTGATGAAACCTTGTCAGTTGGTGTGACGCTCCCAGTGACGGAAAAGAGCTCCGCTTTAGAGACGTCCTCACCATCGCCCCCCTTCAGTCTGTCGTACCCATTCTCGAGTCGAAAGGAAACGAATGTGAGCTGGATTCTACGACCTTTGTCAGTCTGAAGATACCAGATGTCATCAGCATAGTTGGGATAGTTGCTCGGGTAGTTGGTAGAGGTTATGGTGTGATTACTCTCTGCACTTATATATGCAGTTCGAGCTACGGACAAATAACAAATGAACCGACACAGTTTTTTGTACGTGAGAGTAAGCTAACAAACGAGCCTGCTCATAAAACGTCATTATTTAAGACACGCCACACGAAGCACATTGCCTCGTAGTAATTTCTGACCGTATGCAGTAATTTGCCTAAAACAAGAACTAAGCAAGCATTGTAAGACTAGTCCTAGACCAGTGTAAGGGAGAGCGCAAAACCTTCAATTCAATTAAAATGGCTTTTCATTGGTAGTAAATTTGTATAAAGCGCGGTCTGGTCTAATCAATGGGCCAGATTTAGCCCTTATCATTGGCGTAAGTCACATATTACAGTCAGTTAGTCATTCAGACATTGAGATAGGTATATAATGACGAGGGGCTGGTCCTCTTGAACGAGCACCCCCCAATCACCAACAAAACAAAATAAAACAAAACAAAACAAATAAAACAACAAAAATAACAACGAATGCATGATCTTACTAGTGGCGCGGTCCTCTCTGAGCACAGCTTCGTCTGGAATGTTCTTTTCTTTGTTGATGTCGTTCGTGTCGTCATTAGGGAAGGCACAGTCATTTCCTGCAGTAAGTTGATAAGTAGTTATTTAAACACACACAAAGAGCAATACCGGCAAGATAATCAGAGCGTGAGGAAAGACAAGATCCTCTATATCCTCCGGGACAGACATTTATCACATGACAATAACTGGGTGATCTGGCACAAACCGATCACCGTTTTAAAATGGTCAGTATTATTTGTTTTCCTTTGGGTGACCATCACCACCCTTTGGTTTTGTCTTCGTACTTTCGTGTTCGTGTTATTTTTTCTGGACATTATTTCTCCACGGCCTTTCTTGCAAGCAGAACATCGCTTGAACTTCAGTATTGTAACGAAATATCGTTTCGCGCACTGGGCTTCCGTAGCTGCTGAGCGCTGGTGCGGCCCGGACGGAAGCAAGTACGCTCTGCTGTTGCTCGCTGGCTGTTGGATTGGTGGGATTAGGCTGTACCCCGTGAACCCTAGTTGTTGGGTGAGTAGCTGCATCTTAGGCTTATCGGTCCCGATGTCTATTGTAATTACCGGATTGGTGACTGTTTGTGATTCTTAATTATAAAGTCCCCAAGAGCTAATCATCATTGGTGTACGAATCAACCCTGTAATCAGCGCCTATATAGGAACCTGTGAATTACTTTGAATAAACCAACCAGTTCAAGTGGTGCATAATCTTTGACGTGTCTACCCTTGTGTGGTGAGCGTGTGTGCGTGCATGGTGTGCAGACCTAGGCGCCTGGAGGTAGACTTCCCTCAAACGAGTCCGCCCCTCTGGCCTCTGCGGTTACCGCTCGTCGTGGAGACCGAAGCCCATTATTTAGTCAGCGGCAGACGCCGCCGGGTAAGGTCCGTTACAGTATTGATACAAAGGTGTGCATACAAATGTGACGTAATGATGACGCAATCAGGTGTCAAATTACAAGGGATTTTAGTTTAAAAAAAAAGACCGTTTTGTATTAATCATAACTCATGAACAAAGGTTCATGTTTATATAATTTGTATCTTGTCTGAACATTTCATGTCGTGTACGTGAAGTCGCTTGACCTTTAAGTTCCAGGGTTAACAATAGGCCAAATTTGGGTGAATCGTCAGACCGCCTAAAGCTACGCGCTCCTATTTCTGCGCACTCGCCTTTAAGTTATATTTTGCAAGGCGTGCATCCTAAAATATGATAATATTAATACCGAAAGATTCGTGAACTTAAAACCAACAAAGTATCTCCTTAACGATTCAAGGGATGTAAATGAAACTTTGTACAAACATGTATTATTGTCCGAAGACAAAAATGACAAAAAAGTGACGTCATCATGACGTTACCATGACGTCATCAAATATCAATTTACAAGCGATTTAAGGTCAAAACTTGACAATATCTTGAATTGAATTGATCACTAAGTTCAGTTTTGTGAGGTGTTAGATATTGCTTTGGGCAACATTTTTCATTCCCGGGCACAAAAGTGCTTGAAATTTACTTCTGGGATTACCGGAAGTGCAGTGACAAATTTATATAACTTGAAACGGAAGAATTTCACTGCAGTAATACTAATTTAGAATGTAAAGTAAAGGATGACAAACTTTTTAAAAAGTCATGATATCGCCATCGTTGCGTGTTAACGAAAGTTGAATCTGTATTATTTAAAAAACTCGTCAAAACTTTGCCAAATTGCCCATGATGATAAAACCTGGTATGAACCTGAACTTTGAGGCGAATTTCACAGCGCTGCTAAGCACAAAAAAAAAGTTGCTTAGCACAAAAGTCTGGCTTATAAAGGCAGGTTATCAGCCAAAACTCCACGTGATGTAGTTTTGGCTGATAACATGCTTTTATAAGCCAAACTTTTTTTGTGCTGAGCAGCGCCGTGAAGTTGGGCCCTGGTCTGAAGTAATGATGTGCATCAGATCGGGTTGACCAGGCCAAACCGACCCGAAACATTAGAGATATAAATTACCGAATCCGAACCGAAACCAATCTTAACTCCCTTAAAACCGACCCGACCCGACCCGACAAAAAATAAGGTAAAACCGACCCGAACCGACCCGACCCGAAAAAACTGAAAAAAAAACCCCGAATACCTTGCTTGGACAAAGTGGTCACTTTTTTGTGCCTGCCCTTACCCACGTGGCATGAATTCCTTTGCAAAACCATCGTCTCCCTTAGGCCATCAGCCTCGGTCCAAAATGTTGGCCACCAGTATCAAATGAGGGGAATAATCGTCATAGCGATTTTTGGCAAGGTGTACACATCCAGAGTTGGAAAATATGTGACAGCATTGCCGTGGTGGCAACTTTTTGGGTGTTATCACCCTTTTTTTCAAATTGTCCATCAAAATGCTTGTTACCACTCTAGGGGCAGTATACCTTGCACATGCACACTACAATCATTTATGCCCTGATTTGATACTGACCAAACCCCCAGGCTGATGGCCTATCTCTCTGTCATACTCTGTCAAATTATTTCCATTTTTTAATGTCTCGTTTTTATGCCAGAGATTTTTTGTACGTTTCGTGTCTGTTTCCTTTATCGTTCACTCGACCCCGAATTCACGCAGTTTATCACACTTCGATCTAGATACTAACGCAACAGTTTTTAAACGCGATGTCTTCACGGAATTCGCACCTAATTGGTAGCACAGTCCAATTATCTCTTTTATTCGACGGTACCAGTAGGAAGACGCCCCTCGAAATAAATGGTTATGATAATTAACAGTCTTGTCCATGGTAATTCGTTTGTAGTATTTTATATGTTCTTGGAAGTCCAGGTGAAAGCACATTTTTTGAACGTGGTATAAATTTGAAGCGTAAGGTAGAGTGCGGGAGAGAACCATTTGTGCGCTTGGGAGAGAGAGGTGTCCAAGAGTTATTTGTGTGAAGTTGTGTTGGGTCGTCGCCACCCGTAACCAGCAGGCGAGTGGAAGCAGCCACCGCAGGTACCGGGCCGGCAAACCTAAACTGTTGAGGCCGAGAGCCACGTATAGTCAGAAGTACATGTAAAAGTACTCGCTTGACCCTCTCTTCATCTGTATATGACCAGACGTCACACGGCAGTAGCCTGACCCAAGAGTACACTCTCCAAGAATTACCGTAAGTTCCTTTTTTATTATCAAAAACTGATTTTTGAATCGTGTTTGGGTATAATCTGAATCCACTTATCAATTTGTATTTTCATGTGTGATTACAAAAGAACAGAGATTTGTAGTGTTTTGGGTTATTTTACATTTCATAGATAACCATTTTCCCTGGTGGGAGCAACTAACCCTATTCCGATCCCGTGAGACCAATCTCTAAATGGCAGGGACCCCACTGTAGCCAGGCGGTGACTGATCGAGGCAGAGACGACCAGCCAGTCCACGCTAGTGTCACCCACCTGAGCCGAATTCTGTATCTGGGGAAGGTTGCAAGTATCTTAAACATAATCTAGAATCTGGAATCTAAAACCCACAAATTGGCTTTGATTTAAATTGTAATTTGTAAAACTTAAAGACCGGTTGCTTTGTTTTGTTTACTTTGTTTCTTTTAATGTAACAACTAAGTTGGCTTTATTTGAAGATTTGGATTGATATTTCTGTATTCGTTTCTTTGCTGGATCAGCAAATTTTCCGTTAATATTTTGTTATGACTCATTAAAGAAATTGCTGAATTATTTTGTTGGATTGAGCTTTCATATTTGTCTGTGTTGTTGCAAAGTAGCTAATTTGTATGCTGTGCTAAGTTAACCTGCTAAGTTAACCTGCTAATTTAACCTGCGATTTAATTTGCTTGATTTAAGAAGTTTCTTTTGATTTGCCTAAGTTGAATTCTGTTACATTTTGTCATCTTCAGAGAAACCCTGATTTCTTTGGATCGTTCTGAAGTTGCGTTCTTGAATTGTGGAAGTTCCTCTGATTTAATTTGATTATTTTGTAATTTTTCTTGTAAATATTCCTCTTCCTTTTTTTCATTTGATTTTTCTTTAAAATAAAATTGTACTTTTGCTCTTGAAGTTAAAATCGAATCCGTTTCTGTTTGCCTTATTTACTGAGTTGAAGACAGAACTATCCCATTTATCTAAGGTCTTGAGAAAATACTTGACATACTCAGTGGGTTGATCGAGAGTAACTCCGCTTATTGAACAAACGCATGGTATCATCTAGTCTAAGTATCACCCGTTATCCACGGAGCCCAGACTGCGGTCTAACGTCTGATATATCAAAGCATGCAGATTTATGCGATCTCGCGCCTCAGCCAATCGGAGTCGACTTTACTAAATCGTGACGTTATTTCATTCCCAAATCAGGACTAAACGTTTGATTGGTCAATTCGAATGCAGTGTTTTGTAATGCAACAACAGCCGGGTGCGTTATCGCGTAACATAACAGAGCGCGCGACGCAGGACGCGCAACGGGTGAATGACCAGAGACCACTGATCTCTATATAAAGACTGGATAGCGGATATGCATACAACATTCACACAGTAGACTTTGCATATTGACCAATTCGCCCCCGGTCTCACGAAGATGGCCGCATATAATACGAACGTTCTACGCGTAAATACGCGCGCGTTGTATCAACAGTTGACGCGCGTTTTGGTCACGTACACATATTATGATGTTCTAAAAGGAACACATTTCCGTAGTGATAATTATTTCAAAAACACGCTGAAAAAGTGATTTGCGGCATTATAAAAGTAACCACTTCGTTGGAAAAAATGTAGTAAACCTTAGTCATTTGGTCAGTGGTGGTGGCCAAAATGTAAGTCAAGTGAGCCGCGACGTTACAAAAGAAATCAAACTGTCTATAAAGACTGCAATTTGTCCTTTGTAGATCACCAGCCGGTCTCACCAATTTGGCGTCAAATTCGTACATTGTGCGGCTCTTTATTAGTTATCCAGTCTTTATATAGAGATCAGTGCCAGAGACCCGATATAGAAAGCGCTCGCTGATTGGTCAAAATCTAGGAGGTCAAGAGGCGGGGTCTTGCCTAATTAATCAGCGAATCTGCCCACACAATAATTCGCCATGGGTCTATTAAATAGACCCATGGCGAATTATTGGTATTATCACGCGGTATCATGAAAACTGTTACAATGTATCTATTTCACTGTCAGTCCCATCCGACTGGAGAAATTAATGGCCAAGTTCGGGCAAGGACCATTAGTCGACTAGTGGTTGATTTGTGACGTATCTTACGCCTGCGCAGTAATAGCAAAGTGCGAACGTCTCTAGTCGAACGCTGGTCAAAATGTCATTGCAAAACGTCTGGATCCTGGCTCCCTGCTGTACGTTATGAACGCGCGCGGCTATGGTTACCAGCGAAGCAACCAACCCCAGTAGGTTGGTTCCAAATAGTCGACTAGCGTAGTTAACCATCGTCGACTAGACAGAGTTCGGGCAAGCGTTAGTCGACCAATGGTTAACTATAGTCCTTGCGCGAACTTGGCCAATACTGTGGGAACTTGATAGTGGCCACACCGGGTGCATACCTATGTTCCCCAATACCGATGTTGCCCAATACCGATGTTCCCCGAAATCCCTACCAATATACCCTAATTTCGGTTTATTTCGGTTTTTTTCTTCAAAAGATGGCTAAACCGACCCGACCCGACCCGAAAATGAAAATGCAAAACCGAAAGCGACCCGACCCGCCTTAAAAGATGGACGACCCGACCCGACCCGAAGTCGGTTTCGGGTCGGGTCGGTTTCGGTTTCGGGTTGGGTTTGCACATCATTAGTCTGAAGATGTGAAAACGTTTGTGACATCATCATGACGTTATAAGGTTTCAAATTACAAGCGATTAAAGCTAAAAAATGGCAAAAATTAATTTCAACTATAACTTTTCAAATGAACGCAGTATTGTTGTCGTTTTTTGTGATCCATTAAAAATTTTCGTTGGCAATTAACTGTATAAGGTTTCAAATTACAAGCGATTAAAGCTAAAAATTGGCAAAAATTAATTTGAACTATAACTTTTCAAATGAACGCAGTATTGTTGTCGTTTTTTTGTGATCCATTAAAAATTTCCGTTGGCAATTAATTGTATTCTGGAAATATATCCGTTTGACTTTTACTTCCAGTGTTACCGGAGGTGCAATGAAAGTTAAGTACGAAAGCATTTTGCTTCAGACAAACAAATTAAGGAAGTGTTGAGTGAAGAAAAAAAGGCATGATGACGGCATCGTTTGATGTAAAATCGTACACTTCAACATCCATTATAATTTCCATAATTTCACAAGTTTTTTTTCACTTTTTTCACATAATGAAAATGTATCATCTCTGACCTCAGTCAGTAGTCACTTTGCACAGTGACGTAACTGATGACGTAATCACACTGGAAATATCGTCATCGTGTATTTTGTATACTGAAACGTATGAAATTCAAAAGATGTATTTCATTTTCTAATTAAAGGAAAAGTTCCATGGGAAAGACCGAAGTTCGTGATCCTTTTCTGTTCTAGTGACATCAAAATATTCACCACTGGCAAACCTAATAAAATAGCTTTCTCCCAATTACTCCCGTGAGTTTGCAAGCTTTTACTGCTGACGTCATCAAACCGGAAATAACGTGTACGTGTACATAAAATGTACTGAAATGTATCAACCCAAAAGAGGCATTTTCGTTTTTCAATTTAAAGAAATTTTTCCACTGCAAAGACTGAATTTCGTGATCTTTTCTCTATTCCGACTTCAAATTATTTAGTTTTCTGCATGATCATTCTGCGTTTGTAACTTAACAAACGCGAATCTGTAGTAACAACTTGACCTTTACTTCTGGGGTTACCGGAAGTGAAATACTAAACGAATATAACTTGAATAGGAAAGCATTTTACTACATTAATACTTATTTAGGAAATGTTCAGTGACTAATAGTTATCTCACACAATTTTACGATGACGTCATCACCGAAAAGGCCACCCTCTAATGGCATATCAACAAATTATATATATTTTTTAATTTCAAAAGTTGTCGGTAAACATGTTTTGGACAGTAAAATATTCTTTTGCGAAGTTTCATAACGATGACGTAATCAGACGAAAAGTTATTGTATGGAGACTTTGGAAGATTACTCTTTTGCATATTTAAATTAAAATACACCATTCGGTACCTATCGGGCTCATTGTTGCCAAAATAATTTCAGCTTCATAAGGCCAAAAAAAAGTCTCCGGTTTCTGGTATGGAGCTTGCCCAAAAAGTGGTGCGGCGACGCGGCTTTTTTTTTTTTTTACCCGACTTTTTTGCTTCAAATGTCGGCTGATGACTGCTAATGGTGCCCGACTAAACTTAGTACAAATATGCCTATATGGGATTGGGAGTCCAGAGAGGCCACATAAAGCTTATTCTCGACCATAACTCCATCTAAAAACACGTTTAAAATGTGCAGCAGCAGGATTCCAGTCAAACCAGTGAGTTTGGCGGTTTTGAGACATCATCTTTCATTGAAAAAAAAACTTTTTCATTTTGCCGACGCGCATGGCTACAGCGACGCGCGCGCATACCAGAAACCGGAGACTTTTTTTGGCCTTATGGTCAATTGGTGCTCTAATTACGTGACATCCTCATCCCGGAAGTCGGGTGTCATCGTATACGTTTGTGTTATTACCTCCGCCAAGGAGGTTATGTCTTCAGGGGCGTTGGTTTGTGTGTTGGTTGGTTGGTTGGTTAGTGTGTTTGTCCTTGAACAGGACATCTCAAATAGTTCTGGACAAATTTTAATGAACAACTTTTAGGGGTGGTCCTTGGTACAAGTACAAATCCATTAGATTTTGGAAGTGATCCGGATCTGCGTCTGGATGCAGGATTTATTTAAAGGATTTTCACCCATCATCACATGGAAAACTTTCACCCTGGGTGACCAGCTTCGTGTGCGTGGCACCCGGTGACCCTGTATGCCTTATCACCATAGAGCTATCACCTAATCTAATCACACAGGTCAATGGACTAGAACATTTTATACAATGGGAGAGTGGAAAGGTAGTACATGTAAACTACAAAATGTTTGAGTTTAAGAATTTGTTTTAGAAACCACATTGCATTGGTGCTGAGTGTAATGACGGGAAATTGTTTAGCCTTGGCGGAAGTGTGCGCTCTCTGATTGCATTTTAGCTTTTATATTTTCAGCATTTTATTTTTAATATATCGAACATAACCTGTAAACACTACATTAGTCTTTTTTTCCTTTTTTTTTTATTTGTGACATCAAACCGGAGGTTACGTGTTAATAAAAAAATGTTTTGAAATCTCGCGATCCCCGAAGAATGCATTTGCTCAAATTCATAATGCTTATTTAACCGACAGATCTTTGAATTATCTGCTTTTTCTATTGTTTTCTTATAAAACGTTTTTACAACCGAGTAGACAGTTTAAAATAAAGTTGTGCTCCCATCACTCCACGTTTGTTACAAATACAAACGCAAAACTCTAGTTGGGTGATTTGGTACTACCCGATCACCATTTTAAAATGGTAAGAATGAGGTTGATGGGTTGTCAACCATTTCAGGTGGAATTATAACACAGGGTATTTGATACCAGTCCTATCTTCATTTTAAGCAAGGATTTTCACGTGAAATCGGTACATATGTTTCGGGTAATTGCAAACGTTCTGACGTCCATCTTAAATAATGTCATTAAGAAGTTCCGGGGGACTGAATTGAATCCAGGGGATAGGGCAACATGTTCCACAAAGGTTCCAGCGAGTGGCTTGCGAACACTCCGTGAGCCACGGTTGAAAATGTAACTTAATTCTTGTAACAAAATATATTGAGAGATCAGGGACTATATCTACTGAAAGATCTCTGACTTACCAGCGATGAGCACCGCTAGAAGCAGAACCAAGAGGCGATCCATCTTGACCATGGCGTCCGATGAGGAATGGTCTGATTTCCAGCAGAGCCTCTGTTTGCTTTATAGACTTCCATGCCGAGAAACAGATGGCTCCTGGACCTCATCGCGTGAGAGGACCTGTAGATTGTTCCAATATTTGCTAGATGCAGACAACTTTCCATTTCGTCTGCTGAGTTGGTTTTTCGGTCAGCCATTAACTTTCAAATATCCGGTCTGTTTTTTTTTTTAACTAAGAGGATTGTAATCAGCTCAGCCCATATTTGAAACTCCCCGAAAAGTTAAAGAGTTGTAAACTTGTCCACGGCTGTTTGGTGTGTATTGCGTAGTGCGTATACTGTTCAATGCCGTCACAACCATCAGCATTGGAACAAGCGAGGGGATTATACACTCAACCAAAATAAGGTCCCCAACACCTTTTGGTATAACTCAAAAGCTACTGAGTACCTCTCGATCCAATAACGACTAATCGGTAGAGAAATTACTTAGGCATCCAGACATAGTCTTAATTATAAGTAGTGGATGCAGTCCTTATGCAGTTCTTCACCCACCCGCCTCCATATTCTAACTCTGCCGTTTGCGATTCTGAGGTAAACCTTAAATCGTCGCTAAAAGGAAGTTTGCCCAGCGCTGCATATTTCACCAACGGTGATGTCTTGCAAACCATAAACGTATACCAGCATAGTGTACGACACGTACATCTTAATCATTGGCTACATGTATAGCGCCTCCTTGAATCAGGATGCGTCCATCGAAGGCTTATCGAATTTCTCGAATATCTTATCAAATTTCTCAAGCTGATATTCCCACCGAATGACTATTTGACCCCCTAAATTTAACAAACCATTAAAAAAAGAGTCATGCCATTAGGAAGTTCAGAAACCAAGTTACATATCAACTTTTGTGAACTACTTGCATGGTACACATTCTCGGATGAGAAACAGACAGTTGCAGCATAAGCAATTCGAATAAAACGCTCACAGCTGCAAGTGTTTTTTGGGTCCGAGTTGATTGTTATTTTATTGCAAACACAACTGCCTTTCTGTCCATTACACATAGTTTTGGCTCTAATTGAAAGTGAATAAATAGACAGTTAATAATTCACTTCGTATTTTCACTCACATTGCATTCGTGCTGATGGATTTTGATAAGCGTCGGAGCCAGATCTCAAACTTTCACTTTCTTGAGTTTTAGTAGGTTAATACTGATATATAGCATGAAAATAATAATATTATAATAATACGGTGGTGCTAAGGTGCTTATAGCATTATATACCAAGGTCTCAAAGCATTTAATTATTTCCCCTGTTCATCTTTGAGACAGTTTTTTGCAGCAGCTCTAGATCAGCGCATTCTGGTCTCTATCTTCGCAGGAACACATCTAACTCCTGGGTGGAGAGAGGCAATTGTAGTCAAGTGTCTTGCCAAAGAACACAAGTACCATATTCCCCGTCAGGGTTCGAACCCTCGTACCAACGGCATGTAAGTTGAACACCGTAACCATTGGACCAAAGTGCTCAGTGTGACAGCAACAGAAATACAGCTTAGAAACGAGTCCTAATATCAAAGCGAGCTCCTAATATGTATACACTTGTCATTAATGTTGCACATACTCTTGAAAAAATAAGTGGCATTAGAAACGGCAAGAGGTATCCACGACTTTGACAATCAGTTTGGTATTATAGCCACAGAAGTTGAACTTATTAATTTGGTTTAGTGACGAGAAACATTCATTTCTTCATATTAAAAACAACCATTGCCTTAAACGTTTGGATTGAAGTAAATATTAAATTCATGTATATTGAAGGAGCTTTCCATGAAGGAGTAGAAAGGGAGGGGCATCGTCGGGGGTAGAATCACACCACAGATACTACTTTGTTTTTAAACAAGCGTCGCTTTAACTCAATAATATTGTGGGGAAAAATAGTCGCCTGGCGGCGCTATACACTGACTCTTACCTACTTCTGACAGCTGTTTTCGGTCGCCTGATCCATGCACAGCGCGTGATCGCTGCATGATCAGCTCATGTGCATGAGATTGTGGCTTGCTTGGCGCGCGGATAGAAAATGCAGTTCACATTTGGCGGGCTTCGAGAGAGGTTTTAAAAGGAATTATCAAGCAGTGCTTGAGAACTAACGTTTAGCTGTCAGGATTAGGTCAGTACCAAACCGATAATTTGCGATTAAATACAAGTGAGAATCAAAGAGAGTAAGGAAAAAACAATCATTTGGAAATCAAGAAGAATAGTTCATCGTCTGTTTTATTAACGTGTTGAATAAAGTAACAGAAATAGACGTTCCCCCATGAAGGCTTAACTATACCGCTCGAGTATTTAATACGTTACAATATGAATAAAAATATCATGGGCAAAGTGTTAAAATTTCGTACCAATCATTTGTTTGTTCCTTTACACATGTACCATCACCTTTAATACCATCTATTACTTAATCCCAATTTTAGGCGAAGATTCGAGAACGGGGAGGAGGAAGGTGGGACCCCACCCTCCTTTCTGGGAGGGAATGGGGGCATGTTGAAGGCCAAAGAAGAGCCAGGGACAGGCCTTTGGTTTTAATGTCCCACAATTTATCGCAGTGATACGGCGTACTGAGGAGGCCAGGGGGCTTGCCTCCTGGTAATATTGAAATCTACGATGCATTCGCCTGCATTCTAAGACAATTTGAGAATATAGTTAGAAATTCCATTTAGGTGGGACCACACCCTCCTCTCTGGGAGGGAGGGGGGCATGGGTAAGGCCAGAAGGGCCAGGGTCAGGCCATTATCGCAGTGGTAGGGCGTACTAATGGGGTCCCTGGGCTTGCCTCCTGGTCATTTTTGAAATCTAAGATGCATTCGCCTGCATTCTCAGACAATTTGAGAATAGGGCCTATAGTTAGAAATTACATTTATTGCTTTTGGCCCCGTTTTACTAGTTTCATATTAGTCAGCGGCGGAACGGGAGGGGAGGGGTGTTGCTGACGCCCACCCCTATATCCGCTACTGCTACCATAACAGTTTTTGCCGACACGTACATCTTATAGGCTAGATGTAGCACTTCCTTCAGTCAGATGGCGTCCATCGAAGGCAAATTGAATGTCTCAAGTCAACCCCCAAAAATTGAACAAATCATTTGATGTATTTCAATATTATGCCGTTAGAAAGTTAAGAAACCAAGTTACATATCAACTGTTGTGAGCTCCTAGTGCTTTGCTTGCAAGGCACACTTTCTCTGATGACAAAGTTGCATCATCAGCAATTCAAACAGAATGGCGACAGATGCAAGTGTTTTTTTTTGTTCGAGTTGATTATTATTTTATTGCAAATACCACTGCCTTTCTGTCCATGAAACACACTCTGGCCCCAATTGAAAGTAAATAAAAAGACAGTTAATAAGTCTCTTGGTATTTGCATTCACCGAATTCGTTCATTCTCGGTTGAGTTTGGATAAGCTTATATTCTTTTCCTCCATGCACTTTCACACCGACGGAAGGTGCCCTTTTTTTCTGAGCAAGTGCCTCTTTTTGGTGTTTACACCCCCCCCCCCGTTTGAAAAGCGTTTCGCGGCCTATGGAGCCAAAATAATGTTGGGCAAGGCAAGAAACTAAATTATATTATGTAACTTATGACGTGTCCGGATCAGATATAATGGCTATAATTCGGCCTTTGCCACTCACGCGCTAACGTCAACAGTCGTAGCCGTTTCAGAAACATCTACGCGCCTGGTCTGCAGAATCTATTCAGACGATTTTGGCAAAGTGGACATGCCCTTTGTTGGAGGGACTTAAACCCCTAACATGTTCATTATCAAATTATTACCGTGACGTACTGTATGGATGATGTGACTATTATGTTTAATATGGCAAGGTGAGCGTGGTCAATGAGTGTGGTTAACCATTTACCTTCATCGAACGTATGCTGCATGTAGTTGACGATGGTGGTCGCATTGCAGGTCGTAAAGCCAGCCTTTCTATTGTTTACTTTAGACGACACTCCGCGTCGCCTCTTCAGTGGGGAGGGGTGGTTTTTTTGTGTGGGGGATGGTGGTATGGGGAAGGCCAGAAGTGCCAGGGGTAGGTCTTTATTGATAATGTCCCCTAATATATCGCATTACTCGTTCTTTACAGGGGTGTGTTTGCCACTA
Source organism: Patiria miniata (assembly GCF_015706575.1). Classification (NCBI taxonomy): domain Eukaryota; kingdom Metazoa; phylum Echinodermata; class Asteroidea; order Valvatida; family Asterinidae; genus Patiria; species Patiria miniata. The sequence continues at coordinate 44,067,659 of NW_024037074.1, forward strand.
ATCATCCACCACGACAATACATGTATTTACCACCAATAAAAGTTACATGCCTATACACGTACATCTTAGTCATAGATGTGCCACCTCTTTCAGTCAGATGGCGTCCATCGAAGGCTTATCGAATTTCTTAAGTTGCCACCCCACCGAAAGACCAACTTGACCCCCAATAACTTGAACAAACCACTTGCTGTATTCTTAATATTATGCCATTAGCAAGTTCCGAAACCAAGTTAAATTTCACCATTGGTGAACTACTTTGTTTGCATGGTACACTTTCTCTGTAGCTGCAAGTGTTTATTGGCCGAGTTGATTATTTATTTCATTGCAAATACAACTGCCAGCTTTCTGTCCATAGAGCACAGTTTGGCCCCAACTAAAAGTAAATAAAAAGACAGTTAATAATTCTCTTCGTATTTGCATTCACATTTCATTCGTTCTTTTGGATTTGGATAAGCGTCGAATCACACCACTGTATTTAGCCAGCCTTGCTTTAAGTCAATGATATCAATAATTCTTGCAAAAATATCATGGGCAAAGTGTTCAAATTTCATACCAATCATTTGTTTGTGCCTTTACCCATACCATCGCCTTACCACCCATTACTTACCCCAATTTTCGGCGGAGATCGGGAAGCGATGAGGAGGAAAGTGGGACCACACTCTCCTTTTGGGGGGGGGGGGGGCATGGGGAAGGCCAAAAGGGCCAGGGCCAGGCCTTTGGCAATGATCCATAATTTATCGCAATGGTAGGGTATATACTGATGGGGTCCGTGGGCTTGCCTCCGGGAAATTTTTAGAAATCTACGATGCTTTGTCCTGCATTCTAAGGCAATTTGAGAATGTATTTAGGAATTCCTTTACTGCTTTTGGCCCCTTTTTACTAGTTTCATAACGTTAGTCAGCGGCTGAACGGGAGAGGAGGGGTGTAGCTGACGCCCACCCAACAGTCCGCTGAGTACGGAAGCGTTAAAGGGACATAATATAAACTAAAAAACAATAAGTCACAATTATGACATGTTATTAAGTCATAGTTGTGACTTATATCTTTTAATAATGACTTAGTATTAAGTCATAATTATGATATATATCTTATAATTACGACTTAGTATTAACTCATAATTATGACTTAATACTAAGTCATTATTAAAACATATGTCATAAATATGACTTAATTATAAGTCATAATTATGAAAAATAAGTCATAATTACGATTTAACAATTACTAAGTCGTAATTATGAGATATAAGTCATAATTATGACTTAATACTAAGTCATTATTATTAGATATAAGTCATAATTATGACTTCTTTCTTCTTTTTTTTAGTTTGTATTATGTCCCTTTAACGCTTCCGTATATTTTAACGCTCAGAGAAAAAAATATGGCAGTTAGTCTTCTCCGAATCAATCAAGTGCATTTGAGTTAGCTGATCGATTTAGACAGAGGTATTTCGGGTCAAGTTTAAGACGTCAGCAGGGTAAAAAGTTAATCGTATTGTTATTTATTTTTTACGAAACGTCTGTTTTGGTTGCTTTATTACCGTTTGCGAGTTAGCCACGCCCCTTAGACAACCCTATGGAATTTTTGTACACTCAAGTTTTGCTTGTCTCAGATTTTGTTTCACAAGCTGCGTTGATATTTTCGCGATTCTGCCGCGATCAAAACGTAAAAAGTGCCGATGGACAAAACCCAACTGTATCACGACTTGACATCAAGTCTAGTACACGACACACAAAAGAAGACAATACAGTTTTACACAAATTTACAAACACTTTGGTTGGGAAAAGATCTTAAGATCACAATATGTAAGGCTCTCTTAATGTTTTAATTTGAATATATCACTAATTAACGTCAGTAAGCAGTTTCTTTTTTTATTTTTTACATTCGTCACTTTTTTGTTTAGTTTAAAAGACATTTTAAAGTATTCTTTTATATAACTCCTTTATTGTTGAATGCATATTAAAGGGACACTGGGTCCTGGAACAGCCCAATTGGGCTACAAAACGCGCTTTGAACGAGATGATGTTAATCGGAAAGAACATTTAAAAGTAGGATAAAAACATCCACACAACTATCCTTTAAAAATGGGTGTTTTTGTGTTATTCCTGTATTATGCGTGCGAAAACGAATTTCGGGGTCCACTTTTGCGACCCCATAAATTCAAACTGTTTGGATGCTAGTTGTGATTTCATTCGTAAAGTGTTCGCCTTTTGCGGATGTTGAAGAAACCATATTTTTTGCATTGGTGATTGGTCACAGCTGTTCCCGAGCCACACAACGCGTATATCGTACACTGAGAACGACACGAAACACGTATTCGTACTCCGTCGTGTCCGATGTAAACAACCGGTTTTTTTGGGGTCTTTTCTCGGGAACGGTAAGACATTTTGGTTGGTTTCCTTTAAACCAGATGTTTGGACTATGGGCTAATTAAACAATCCAAAACATGAAATTTTCGTGGATTTTAGGACCTAGTACCCCTTTAACCGATTAAAAGCAATTTAATGCCAAGTATACAGTCACAAAGTCACGCCTGATGGGACTATAGTCAGCATCCTGTTGTACATTTGTATTCATTTTTGAAGTCTTTGAATTTGTGACTAGACTTTACATTGCGGAAGTGATTTCACAAGGACGGGGCTGACAACAGAGTGAATTTATATTTCAAAAACTAATGTGAAGGAATAAGTTTGCCAGGGTGAGTTCAATTTTATCATTTATTTCCAGCTTGCCAACAGTTAATACGCCTATTTATGTTTAAATCAGACTGGCTAACGTTATGAAATGCTTAAAGCTATAGTCCATCATTTGTAATTAGTGCATTTTGTTCGTTTGAAGCAACAAAAGTGTTCAAAATCTAATGAAGGATACTGAACAACTTACTTGATGAAGTTTCAGCTCAGCTTCAGCTTCATATTCCGAAAAAAACCAGCATTCTAGGATCTCAATTTAAAATCAAAAGTTGCTAAATCACGTTTCGAATTGTTTTGAATTGCAGCTTTACGCGATGTTGCGCACTGATCCAACGAATTATAGCAACCGCGCGCGCCTGTGCGTCGTTCCAATGCTTGTGCGCGCTGCGCCAAATAACAAACCGAACAACTAATTTAAATTTTCCTACGGTGCTTCTTAAGAAGCACCGTTGGAAATGCCTTCTTTCGTTGATTTCTTCAAAATGAGAGCTTGCCAGAAAGGAAAATTTCACAGGGAGTTAAGTCCCCTTACTATCTTTCAACCAGTTTGTTTTTCAACAATAATTACGCCGGTTACTTTTTTGGATAGCTGCAAATGATGGACTCGGGCTTTAACATTATTATTTAAGCTTCAAGTTCAACCTTGTACTGTGAAATACAAAAATACTGAAACAATCCAAGCGGGTTCTTTGCTGTTTTGGATGGAATACCATACCATGTACGTTTGACTTGGACTAACCACGTGCCTGAGTTTTGGGCGATCGTAGTGTAGGGCCCCTGTTTTGTTTCGATCAAATTAGAATCAAGAATTTGTTACTGAAAATGACATTGTCGACCTAAAGCAGACTTCTCTCAATGTAGTCCCATAAATGTGACGGAAATACCGGACTACCTCCGTATTTAACGTCACTCATCCCACATGTGGTATATGCACGGATGGTCCCGTTGCTAGGGGAGTTAAAAATTAATTAAAGATCGAAATTATTTTGTCAGCAGAAAATCAACCCAGCTATAATAGTATGACTGCTAAACAGCATAAAATCGTTAAATTCTGTACCTTCAGAGGTCTAGTTATCCACAAATCATGGTAATTCGTCAAAGAATTCAGATGGTTTTGAAAAAGCATGGCGTCTCTGATATTTACCAGACTGTTTCCCAGCCACCCTAAATATAGTTAAAAGGCCAATGGGGTCAGGGAACCAGACAAGAGCTTTAATCATCAGCGTGCGTCAACTTTGGCAAAGCGCACCACGGCTGTTGACTGACATTCAAATCTTTGGCGCTCCGTGAACATTCTCGTGCCCAGTGCTTACTTTATTTCCATGTCCTTTTGCCAGCTTGTTGGCCTCATCACAAGCTTTCGACCAAGGTTAGGGTTAGGGTTAGGGTTAGGGTTAGGGTTAGGGTTAGGGTTAGGGTTAGGGTTAGGGTTAGGGTTAGGGTTAGGGTTAGGGGTTAGGGTTAGGGTTAGGGTTAGAGTTAAGGGATCTTCTGTAGGCCGACCTCGGAGTATAAGGTCGGTGACCCCTGAGGTCAAAGGTCATGACCCCCCGCAACTGTTGGTGGGGTCACAAGGTTATGCTTCCTAGGGGTCAAAGGTCACGGGGTCAAAGGTTACTGCACAAAGTATAGGAAAAAAACTTTGAGAGGTCATAACCTTTGACCCCTGGGGAGCATAACATTGTGACTAGGTCAAAAACTTCCGGGGGAGGTCATAACCTTTGACCCCAAAGGTCAAGGTCATAGGTCATTGGGGTCAGGAGTTATGGCCAAAAGTTGTCTATTTCCGACACCCCAA